>NW_027315823.1:412343-484843 GCF_026437365.1 Eucyclogobius newberryi
ATGTCCCCATGTGTGGACAATAAAGGAATGTCTTTTCTTATCTTATATATCACGGTAAATATTTGAAATGATCACACTGACTTTATCTAGACTCTGCATTTATTCACACAAAACATTTAAGGCATCACAAGACTGTATATACATAAAATACTCTTCACTTCCACGTCGCTTCTTCTCCTCCGTCTGCAGCTCCACTAAATAAATATCTTATGAAAAAGAGCGATAAGTTCAAGTCATGTTAGTACATCCCACACAATATCAGTCTGACACGATCCGATGGGAGAAAACCATCCGTCGACACCGAAAACATTAGAAAACGCTTGAAATTTATCTTTGCACGAACCACCATCAACTCCATTTAACAATAACACTGACATGATAATGAGCAACAGTCGTTCAGAATGTCGTCTCATGGTCATAAATGTGTACTTCAATAATAACAGATGATAATTCATGTTCAATGTGAAAACGCGTCACAAGATGGTGACTTACAAAAATATAACTCTTTTTCTTCATAAAGATCAGAGCGATGAGTCAAATAGTGGCATTTTTAGATGGTTCATTCATAACTTTGTACGTCATCTTTAATCATTTGTGGTTCTTTAATACATTTAGCGTCTCTTTTTTTTTTTTTAGTACTTCATATTTTAGTATTTGTATAAGGGAATGTGTTCAGTGCATTTTCTTCCTGAATAAACCCTGTTAATAATAAAATGATTAATAAATAGTGCTAAAATCATGACTTGGCCTTAAACTAAACAGTAGAAAACTTACAAACAATACAAAAAAAGGCCAAAAATGTAGTTTTTTCTCTTTTTTCTGTCATCTAAGCTTTTCGTTTACTGTAGTTCTTTCTTTTACCGTCACAGTATTTAAAAAAACAAGTAAAACACAAAAAAACGTACCATGATTTGACCAATAAGGCAAAAGCTAAATAAAACAATTGTGATAAAAAGTGGACGTTAGTTAAAATATTAGAAGACACATTGGGCTGGGGACTTCTGTTTGAATGTGATACTTGAACATTACAATTACAGCCCAAATACATTTTTAAAACTAGTTTAAATTATAATTACAGCCCAAATACATTTTAAAAACTATTTTAAATTATAATTACAGCCCAAACACATGTTTTAAAGCTGTTATTTCTGACTTGTATTGAATTGGTTAACATGATTATTATTTTTAATAGTTCAGTATAATAGCAAGCACTTTTTAGGTATAAAAAAAAACTATTTTGCAGGTACCGGTTTAGTAAATAAAAAGGATTATAGGCCCGATCGTCACTGAGCTCATTCTTTACACTTTATTTCACAAAGACGTGAAGTAGAAAAACCCGACGTGATCAGCTTAAACATGTTTGTGCCTTTACTAATTATTCAATTCTTTTATTTTAATCATTCAAACAAGAAAACGCTGCGTGGAACCGTTTGAAAGCAACATTATGTAACATTTGACCTCGAGCGTGGAGAGATTTTAGAAAGAAAGAAAATAATTCAATTAAAAACGAGTCTTTAATCCGACTTCTTTATGTTCATTAGTGCTAATTTTATATTTTCTGAGCAGATTCGTAATATAATGTTGAAAAAATACACATTCTACACTCTCCGGTCTAAAGTGAGATATTTTTACCCCAGCACTAACAAATATAATCAAGCACTGGTTTAAAATGACTTAATTACATTATCTATATGATGTGACTTGACTCTTTTCCAATACGGTTAGAAAATGTAAGTTCAAGTGCAGTTTTAAATCATAAACTCTATCCCAGCTCAGCCAAATTTAACAAAACCTCTACTCGACGTTGATAATCTGAATTAAAATCTCATTAACTCATGTGGATAATCCATTTGTCAGAATCATTAGTTTCTGTGGTTTTCAGTTCAGTTAAAGCTTGAAATGAGAATTTGATCTTGATTCAAGTGGATTTTCTTTCCTTTTTTATGTAGATTAAAATATATAGTCAAAATATACTGTTGTTTGAGCCTGTTGCATTTGCAGGGTGAAGTTTAAGGTTTCACTCGTCTGGAAATGTGTTTTTTTATTCATAGAAAGGTGTATATTGTGTTTTTTTCAGTGGTAAATTGTGTATTTTTCAGGTGTAAATCGTGTATTTTTTAGGTGTATATTGTGTATTTTTCAGGTGTATATTGTGTATTTTTCAGTGGTAAATCGTGCATTTTTCAGTGGTAAATTGTGTATTTTTCAGTTGTAAATCGTGTATTTTTCAGGTGTAAATCGTTAAAGACGTTTGTCATTGACAGTAGTAGTAGTGTCGTCTGTAGTCGTATTGTTAAGTTGTAATAGATTGTTTACAACCGTATATGTGAAGTTGTAGTTGTACTATCGTCTGTGGTTGTACTTCTACTACTGCTTCACTTGTGATACATATTTTCTGTGGTAGTTGGAGGTGAAGCTGAGTTTCGGTTGTGATTAGGGTGAAAGTGTAGTACTACTACAGCGTTTGGCACTTTAGGCACAGAAGAGTCCCACAGAAGTGACTGATCCTAGACTCAAAGCTTCACTTAAACCTCTCGGGACGTGAACTCCACACTCGCTCTGACTGTGAGAACGACAACTTCAGACAGTTTCCGTGAGTGTTGCTTTGTAAATTGGACGCGTGCGGCTGTAACGAGCAAATCATCCGCTGATTAATACTGGAAATAAAACTTACGGCCAAAAAAAAACTTCAAATAATAAAATAATGTCAGTGGTAAATTTCATCCTTGTTTTGTCTCAGAACTAATCCAAAGTCTATGACGTTTCACAGCCGACTTTCGGTTGTAGCAGACGTTCTTCAGCTGTAGTTGTAGTTGTGTTTTCCGGTTGTAGCAGACGTTCTTCAGCTGTAGTTGTGTTTTCCGGTTGTAACAGACGTTCTTCAGCTGTAGTTGTGTTTTCCGGTTGTAACAGACGTTCTTCAGCTGTAGTTGAAGTTGTGTTTTCCGGTTGTAACAGACGTTCTTCAGCTGTAGTTGTGTTTTCCGGTTGTAGCAGACGTTCTTCAGCTGTAGTTGTATTTTCCGGTTGTAGCAGACGTTCTTCAGCTGTAGTTGTGTTTTCCGGTTGTAGCAGACGTTCTTCAGCTGTAGTTGTGTTTTCCGGTTGTAGCAGACGTTCTTCAGCTGTAGTTGTGTTTTCCGGTTGTAACAGACGTTCTTCAGCTGTAGTTGTGTTTTCCGGTTGTAACAGACGTTCTTCAGCTGTAATTGAAGTTGTATTTTCCGGTTGTAGCAGACGTTCTTCAGCTGTAGTTGTGTTTTCCGGTTGTAACAGACGTTCTTCAGCTGTAGTTGAAGTTGTGTTTTCCGGTTGTAACAGACGTTCTTCAGCTGTAGTTGTGTTTTCCGGTTGTAGCAGACGTTCTTCAGCTGTAGTTGTGTTTTCCGGTTGTAACAGACGTTCTTCAGCTGTAGTTGAAGTTGTGTTTTCCGGTTGTAACAGACGTTCTTCAGCTGTAGTTGTGTTTTCCGGTTGTAACAGACGTTCTTCAGCTGTAGTTGTGTTTTCCGGTTGTAACAGACGTTCTTCAGCTGTAGTTGAAGTTGTGTTTTCCGGTTGTAACAGACGTTCTTCAGCTGTAGTTGTGTTTTCCGGTTGTAGCAGACGTTCTTCAGCTGTAGTTGTGTTTTCCGGTTGTAACAGACGTTCTTCAGCTGTAGTTGAAGTTGTGTTTTCCGGTTGTAACAGACGTTCTTCAGCTGTAGTTGTGTTTTCCGGTTGTAACAGACGTTCTTCAGCTGTAGTTGTGTTTTCCGGTTGTAACAGACGTTCTTCAGCTGTAGTTGTGTTTTCCGGTTGTAACAGACGTTCTTCAGCTGTAGTTGAAGTTGTGTTTTCCGGTTTTAACAGACGTTCTTCAGCTGTAGTTGTGTTTTCCGGTTGTAGCAGACGTTCTTCAGCTGTAGTTGTGTTCTTCGGTTGTAGCAGATGTTCTTCAGCTGTAGTTGTAGTTGTAATTGTGTTTTCCAGTTGTAGCAGACATTCTTCAGCTGTAGTTGTATTTTTCGGTTGTAGCAAACGTTCTTCAGCTGTAGTTGAAGTTGTGTTTTCCGGTTGTAACAGACGTTCTTCAGCTGTAGTTGTGTTTTCCGGTTGTAGCAGACGTTCTTCAGCTGTAGTTGTATTTTCCAGTTGTAACAGACGTTCTTCAGCTGTAGTTGTGTTTTCCGGTTGTAGCAGACGTTCTTCAGCTGTAGTTGGGTTCTTCGGTTGTAGCAGATGTTCTTCAGCTGTAGTTGTAGTTGTAGTTGTGTTTTCCAGTTGTAGCAGACATTCTTCAGCTGTAGTTGTTTTTTTCGGTTGTAGCAGACGTTCTTCAGCTGTAGTTGTAGTTGTGTTTTCCGGTTGTAACAGACGTTCTTCAGCTGTAGTTGTAGTTGTGTTTTCCGGTTGTAGCAGACGTTCTTCAGCTGTAGTTGTAGTTGTGTTTTCCGGTTGTAGCAGACGTTCTTCAGCTGTAGTTGTGTTTTCCGGTTGTAGCAGACGTTCTTCAGCTGTAGTTATAGTTGTGTTTTCCGGTTGTAGCAGACGTTCTTCAGCTGTAGTTGTGTTTTCCGGTTGTAGCAGACGTTCTTCAGCTGTAGTTGTGTTTTCCGGTTGTAGCAGACGTTCTTCAGCTGTAGTTGTAGTTGTGTTTTCCGGTTGTAACAGACGTTCTTCAGCTGTAGTTGTGTTTTCCGGTTGTAACAGACGTTCTTCAGCTGTAGTTGAAGTTGTGTTTTCCGGTTGTAACAGACGTTCTTCAGCTGTAGTTGTGTTTTCCGGTTGTAGCAGACGTTCTTCAGCTGTAGTTGTGTTTTCCGGTTGTAGCAGACGTTCTTCAGCTGTAGTTGTAGTTGTGTTTTCCGGTTGTAGCAGACGTTCTTCAGCTGTAGTTGTAGTTGTGTTTTCCAGTTGTAGCAGACGCTCTTCAGCTGTAGTTGTAGTTGAAGTTGTAGGAGCTGGGTTCTTTGGGCACGGGGGGCGGGGCTTCTGGGATGGTGATGTTCTCCAGGTCCAGGAGGCGGAGCTTCATCTCCATACTGATCAGCGTGTCCAGGTCTGAGCGCGTGACGTCACTGCCCATCTCCCGCCCGAGCAGCGCACAGAGGCCGTCCGTCCAGATGCAGTACTGACCACAACAGAGAACACTCACTTCAGACAAAAACTCAACAAATGTCTTACTTTGTAGGTTCAACTTCCTGTTTCATCCACGGGTTTACAAATGATGAGAACCAACGGCACTAACCATTTAAAACTAATTCATAAATATTATAAGAAAGATGCAACAGGAAGCTAAACGCTATAGTGTACCTATCAGTAGCTCGCTCTCGTTCTGTAACTATGGCAACAGGTTTCACCATATTAAATACACTCTGCTGTAATGTGCCCTCAAGTGGCCACTAACGTGTACTACACTTAACAGTCAAAACAAATCATTTAAGAATAACAAGCACTAAAATCAATGCTAATAATTGTTTTCAGCTGTAAATGTTTTATTGTGTCATTTTACAGACATTATTACTGTTGTTAATGTTCATTTTGTTGTCTTTATTGGGTTTTCGCTGTTGACCAAATTAAAGTCAAGTCTGGCTTTGCGTCTCCCGGGACGACAAACTGTTGCTAATGTCACTCCCGACGACCCTTTATACGATTATTATGATTTATTTGGCTTAAACCCATAACTTACTGAAATACTGAGGACTTTTTCCCATTCAAAAGACATTTGGTTTTACATTGTCAATTGCTATGGCAACGGTGCTAGATTTGCACCACTCTGAAACCCACGAATAAAATATGGATTTTTATTTATTTATATATAACAGCCTCAAAGTTTAACGAACTCATGAAGGACATTTATAATACTTTGACTTATTTATAATACTTTGACTTATTTATTATACTTTCCGTTATTGACACGGTTTAAACATCGAGTGAGAAACACTGTGATTTTACCTCATATTTATTTGGCGCCACAAAGTTGAGCGTCTCATCGGGGTCATAAAGAACGGAGAAGGCCAACTCCAGCACCTCCTGCAGGAACGAGACGGAACAACAGGCCAAATGAGCCGCGAGCGAAGCAAACGACAGGAAGTGGAATGTGTGAAGAGTCCAGACCTTGTTCTGTTTGAGGGCGCTCTTCTCCTTCATGTGGGGACAGTCCTTCCCAGTGACCACAGACTTGATGTCGGACACTGGGACTGAGACGAGGGCAGAACCAGCATGTGGTCAACAGAGAGGGAGGGATGAAGATGATGAGTTTAGAGAGGAAGAGGGAGAGAGAGAATGAGGAGGGAGAGAGAGAGAGGAGAGAGAGCGAGGAGAGAGAGAGCGAGGAGAGAGAGAGCGAGAGGAAGAGAGAGAGAGAATGAGGAGAGAGAGTGAGAGAGAGAGCGAGAGGAAGAGAGAGAGAGCGAGGAGAGAGAGAGCGAGAGAGAGAGGAGAGAGAGAAAGAGGGAGAGAGAGAATGAGGAGAGAGAGAGAGAGGAGAGAGAGCGAGAGGAAGAGAGAGTGAGAAAGAGAGTGAGAGAGAGAGGAGAGAGAGAAAGAGAGAGAGAGAATGAGGAGAGAGAGTGAGAGAGAGAGCGAGAGGAAGAGAGAGAGAGCGAGGAGAGAGAGAGCGAGAGGAAGAGAGAGTGAGAAAGAGAGTGAGAGAGAGAGGAGAGAGAGAGAGAGAGAATGAGGAGAGAGAGAGAGAGCGAGAGGAAGAGAGAGTGAGAAAGAGAGTGAGAGAGAGAGAGTGAGAGAGGAGATGCAGTATTTGAAGTGAAACAGCAGTATTCGGTCAGAGCTCTGGACGACTGGAAGTGAAGACCAAGCACTGGTTTATCTTTTGTTGTTAGGAACAGGCCTAAACTCTTATTTTTGACCATTTTAGGTCAAGTAGGCCAGTAGGTGACTTTTTATAGCTATCATTTCCCTAACCTTTATCTGGTGTATTTTATACCTGTTGTAAATATAAATGATAGTTTTACACCAGTCGAGCAGGTATTTGTGGAGAAAAGACCAAAAGTCAGTCTAAAAGGACAGGAAGTGACATCACACACATTCCATCCAGTTTATGCATAAATGACACAAAATAACTTTTTGGACTCTAAACCAGGGGTGTCAAACATACGGCCCGCGGGCCGCATCCGGCCCGCCAAACGTTTTAATCCGGCTCACCAAACATTTCTAATTTATATTTATTTAAAAAAATAAATCAAATTCAAACGATTCATAGAATCGTAGTTACATAAGTAACCTTCGTTTTTATCGCTAAAACTCCACGTCCCACAATGCCGCTGGTGGCCGCCCCCCCCCGCGCGGCTCAGCACTGCCGTGTGTTCTGCCGAGGGAGAAGTGCTGAGAAGTAACGACGCGCGTTTGAGCACTTTACAGCGTTTGTGGTACTTTGTGGTAGTAGTTTGTGGTAGTTATGTTGTACTTTGTGGTAGTTTGTGGTACTTTGTGGTACTTTGTGGTAGTAGTTTGTGGTAGTAGTTTGTGGTAGTTTGTGTGGCCTTACTTTTGTCGCTGAGCAGCTCAAAAGGCACTTCGCCCTGAGGAGACTCGTCCAGGTCTCCGTAGTGCAGCATCTTGTGGTTCAGGGAGAGACGGCAGAACCAGAACTTCTCTAGAAATACAAAAAAATACAATTAAAAATGTTTTAGTGTCAGCCAAATCTAAATATTCTACTAGCAGAGTTACAGCCAGGATTAAAATGTGCATAAACATCTTATAGATCCTTTAAAATGCTCTGTAATCAGAACGTTAAAAATGATGGAGGCGACTGAAAGCCAAAAGTGCAGGAAAATATAATAAGAAATGTCCGTTTTCGAGCCTTTCTAATGCAAAGGATGATTTTTTTTTTTTACTATTAACATTACATTTGTGCTTGAAAAAAACAATTATTTGTGGTAAAGTTGTTATTTTTCTGTGGGTAAAATTAGAAAGTATAATGAGTATTTGTCCAGTAAAAACAAAACTAATTAAAACCGCAAGCGGCATCCAACGGCCCTCGCGGGCCGCCGGCCTTCCGACTCTGCTCTCTGCATTTTACAGAGATGGCGCTAACGCAATTGTCTAAGAACTAAGACAGTGACACATTGTACATGTACAATGCTGTGCTTAACCAGTGCAAATGAAGACAAATGTGGGTCGAATGTGCAGCTCCAGCGCACAGAGACCATGACACTTGGAATAAAAATATGGATAACTTTTGATGCTCCGCTTGTGTAGATTATTTTCCCAAAATATGAGCTTGATCGAGCTATTGCCCACAGAGGAGTTCATTAAAGTGTGAAGCATAAATGTGAACATTTCAAGGATTTGGCGTTTTTCCCATTTGTGACATATATTTGCGGCTCTACCGCACAGAGACCCTAGTACTTAAAATCAAAATATGGATAACTTTTGATGCCCCGCTTGTGTAGATGATTCTCCCCAAATATGAACTTGATCGGGTAATCACCCTAGGAGGAGTTTGTTAAAGTGTGAAATGTAAAAATGTGGTCATTTTAGAGATTTCGCTGTTTTCCCATTTCTGACATATATTTGCGGGTCCGCCACACAGAGACCGTAGCACTTAGAATCAAAATATGGATAACTTTTGATGCTACGCTTGTGTAGATGATTTTCCCCAAATATGAGTTTGATCGGCCAATCGCCCTAGGAGGAGTTTGTTAAAGTGTGAAGCGTAAAAATGTGGTGATTTGAGCGATTTTGCGATTTTCCCATAAGGATAACATGGGATGTTTCTGTCATCGCTACGGTTACGCCGTACAAAATATGACTCTGGCTCTCATACTTGTATGATCAGGATGGCAAATTAGAATTTTGTGCAAAATATCATGTCATTTGGAAAAACTCTATTGTTTATAGGTCACTCTGAAGGCCAAATAGTCAGAATTCTGGGAAACGTTTGCGGCTCCGTCGCACAGAAACCGTAAAAGTTATCCTTAAAATTTGGATAACTTTAGATGCCCCTCTTGTCTAGAGGACGTACACCGATTTTGAGGTCGGTGGGCAAAACGCACTAGGAGGAGTTCGTTGAAGTGTAAAACATAAAAATGTGGTAATTTGAGAGATTTTGCGGTTTTCCCATAGGGATAACATGGGAGGTTTCTGTCATCGCTACGACTACGCCGTAAAAATTTAGGCATTTTTGTGATTGGCTTTTGTGATCGGGATGGCAAAATAGAATTTTGGGTAAAGTTTAGACAATTTTGGTAAAACAAATTTTTGACCTTCAATGTTAATTTAAAGGTAACTCTGTAGGGGGCGCTATTGCGGCCATTTCAATTTTGTCATCCTAAACTGGTCCAAACTAGAAAGTTTAACAACTGATTCAAATTTGGTCCTAATCGGACTGGTTTTGATCAAATGGGAGCAATTTTTAGATCTGCAATATTCCAAAATAAGTTGTCCAACTTTGCGGCTGCGCTGCACACAGACCGTAAAAGGTATCTCAAAAAATTGGATAACTTTAGATGCCCCACTTGTCCAGAGGACGTACGCCGATTTTGAAGTCGGTGGGCAAAACGCCCTAGGAGGAGTTCGTCAAAGTTTGACGTGAACAAAATGGCTAACACAGCGTGTTTTCATTTTCAAAGGAAGATGGCGGCCATAGGGTAAATCTGGGGGCGTGGCCACAATAATATTTTTTTTTTGTCCTCACGAGAGGAATGTGTGTTCCGAATTTCGTAGCTCTACGACAAAGTTGACCTCGGGGCGTCTCCCATAGGCGCAATGTATTTTGACTTTTGTCGGTGGCGCTGTCGCGCCATTTTTTAACGAAAAAAAAAATGGCCCAGAAAAAACAAAATTTTTCGCCCATTCACTAATTGTTGACTATTTCTGTCATAGCAGGAGTAAGTATGCATGATCCATGCCTTCGGCATGGGCTAGTTCACTGTACTTGCCAGGGGCGATGGGGTACCAAACATGCGGGCTGCGCCCGCATGTTTGGTCGAACAGTTGCAACGCTGCCTTCGGCAGCGTTGCGGGAGCAATAGGCCCTCCGCCCTGCTGGGGCTCGGGCCTAAATATTCCGATGCGAAAACAATGTTTCCCATTTTTCAAATATCATTAACTATACATTTTCGGAAAGCGCTCGCGCTTTCCTACCTCATGGTGTGGGTCCCTGGTCACTGACGGGTACTTTCGTTAATTTTGAGTGGGCTCCGCCCACTTTGTGTTTTTGGCCCTCTATACAGTAATAATGTTCAATTTTTGCATTACATGCTTATATGCACGGAACATGCAAGAGATGGGGAACGTATTCGTGAGCTACTTAGGGCAAATGAGTGCTTTATATGGGATGACGACCGCGAAGCGGTCGTCATCCCAATTTAAAGTGCTCGTTTAGTGCGCACTTTTGCACGGGCTTCGCCCGTTTACAACGGTAATGTTCCATTTTCCTACTATTAATTAGTATGCACGGGGCGTGCGTGAGTGAAGGAGTGCGTTAGTGAGTGTTTGGAAGTGGGCGAGCGCTTCGCGCTCGATTTCGTGCGCACTACGTGCGCACTTTCGCAGCCGTGCTTCGCACGGCCTTACGAGACTAATAGGCCTCTCGCCAGCTTGTGGCGCTCGGGCCTAATAATATTTTTAGCAAAAACAATATAGCCGTTTCCACTATAACAACAAATTATACATCGTTTGAAAGCTCTAAGCCTTCCCCATGCCGCCCACTCCCTATTCCGTCGGGATGCCCCGCCCACTCCCCATAGACTTCCATTGATTTGAGCAGATACAAGCATGGATTCTCGCGTACAGGACGATGCCAGGAGGGTTTTTGGAGGAATGCAGCGCTTTGCGCTGCTGTTGTCAACAATGAGTGAATGGGCGTAGCCCATTCACTCACTTACTCCTGCTATGACAGACTATTTCTGTCATAGCAGGAGTAAGTATGCATGATCCATGCCTTCGGCATGGGCTAGTTCACTGTACTTGCCAGGGGCGACGGGGTACCAAACATGCGGGCGCAGACAGTTGCAACGCTGCCTTCGGCAGCGTTGCGGGAGCAATAGGCCCTCCGCCCTGCTGGGGCTCGGGCCTAAAAATCAGGAGTTTGCTAAATGCCTTTTATAATCTCATTTTACATAAACAAATAAAGTAAACTACAACTGTAAATGGGTTTAAAGCGAGCTCTGATGTCACTCACTGTATCTGAGGGTTTGTATCTGCCAAAACCAGCTTGATTGTTCATATTTTGTGATATTTTCCACTTTGCTTTTGCCTGTTTCCCTGACTTTAGAGTGTTTCAGTTTCCAGGTTGTACCTTGTCTTCTCCTGTTGCCCAGTTTCCTGAAGCAGCTGCCTTCGCACAGACGGTTCAGTCGCTGCTGTTTGATCAGTTCCAGGATCTCAGGCTGAATCCTCTCGCGCAGCTCACTGCAAAAAACACATTTCACACGTGTTAAGCAACGCGCTCGGGACGCCCAACACGAGCTCTGCAGGGGACGTACATGATCGGAGGGGACTGGAAGTCGTCCTGGCTCATGCGCTCCGACTGGCGCAGACGCAGGATCTCCGAATAGTTTAAACCTCGGAGTTTGTTTTTGAGTTGGTCCAGAGACGACGGCTTCATGGCCAGAGCTCGAGTGATCTGCTCCCGCACCACCTGCATCACCTGCGGCACCAGAGAGCGTCAGACAAGAGCACATTTAACCTTCATGTAACCTTCATGTAACCTTCATGTAACCTTCATTCAACCTTCACTTAACCTTTATTTAACCTTCATTCAACCTTCATTCAACCTTCACTTAACCTTCATTCAACCTTCATTCAACCTTCATTTAACCTTCATTCAACCTTCACTTAACCTTCACTTAACCTTTATTTAACCTTCATTTAACCTTCATTTAAACTTCATTCAACCTTCACTTAACCTTCACTTAACCTTTATTTAACCTTCATTCAACCTTCACTTAACCTTCATTCAACCTTCATTCAACCTTCATTTAACCTTCATTCAACCTTCACTTAACCTTCACTTAACCTTTATTTAACCTTCATTTAACCTTCATTTAAACTTCATTCAACCTTCACTTAACCTTCACTTAACCTTCACTTAACCTTTATTTAACCTTCATTTAAACTTCATTCAACCTTCATTTAACCGTTGTTTAACCTTCATTTAAACTTCATTTTAGCATTATAAGGACATTAGTAAACTGTAGTGGACGAAATAAATGAATATTATTCTGGTCACAATGAAACCGAAAGAACTAAAAAATAATAATCGGGACAATTTTAGAAGCAACATTTTTGAGTCTATAGTACAAATGTAAAAGTACTTTTTTATCTGGCTGTTTTTGTCACATTTACTTTATTTTGTCAGTCTTGAGGAACAGTAACAAAAGCTTTCACTGTGGTTCAGTCATGTTCAGTCTCAGAAATCGTGAATGATCGTTAAAGTTCAGTGTTTTTCCCCACGATGAACGTAACACTGACATGTGAGAACATTAAAGACACAAACTAAAAGGGGACAGCAGCGTGCGACTGACAGAAACGCTCAAAACTCTAAACTCTATGATCTGGACCAAACCGTAATCACAAGAGTTCAAAAGCCTTTTGAAAATGTTCTTATTTATTATTATTTTATTTTTAAATGATCATTATTATCTTTTTGTCTTTTTTTTTATTTAGTTTTTGTCTTTTCTGTATTTTTTTTAAATCTTTCTATTGTCATTGTCTGTCTGTCTCACTAGAAAGCAAAAATATACATATTATATTACATTAATATGTAAACGACTGATTAAACTCCTGGTTCACACCATTAATAATCAGAAAACTCCTTTGTGTCGTCTTCTCATAAATCCTCATAATTTAAATCAAATAATAAGTCGACTAAAACAAATGTTGGTCAACTAAAACGCCATCGACATTAAACAACTAAAGACTTAGAGGATTGAATACTCAGTTTAACCTATGCAATTCAAGAATAAATAAGATAAAAGGTTTAACAGTGTTTTCCACATCTGTCATTGAGGGTTTAGGTCCAGTTTAGGCATCATTTAGTCCTGGATTAGGGTTGTTTGAGCCCAGTTTGTCGTGTTGATGGACCTTGTTGAAGTCTTCAGCCGTGGCTCTCATCTCCTTCCACGTTTTGTTGAGCAGTTGGATACAGACGCAGAAGAACTCCTCCCAGGCGCGGTCGTGAGTGAAGAACATCGGGTGGTAATCGTTACAGCCTTCGTTAGCTGAAGAAAGACAAATAAAAGTCTCAAATGTGTTTTATCGAAGCCAAAGTCGTAGAAGTGTGAACGTTGTACTCACGTAACTCTCCGACCTGCAGGATCTCACACAGCATCCGGGTCAGTTCAATGGCACAACGACCGAAGGGACATTCGTGTTTGTCTTCACGACTGCTGTTCTCCAGGACGATCTGTGACGGGGTTTATAACGGAAAATCATTAGTCATAATGAGTCATAATTAGTACGGCAGTTGGGAAAATAGGAGTCGGTAGTAACGGTCATAGTAACAAAGGAGGAAAGTGTTTTTTTGCACGTTTTTCTTGTTCTTCTTCTTGTTACTAGTGATACAACTGTGTTATTTTTCATAGACGATGGTAGTAGTATTATGGTAGTAGTAGTATGGTAGTAGCATGGTAGTAGTATTATGGTAGTAGTAGTATGGTAGTAGTATGGTAGTAGTATGGTAGTAGTATGGTAGTAGTATGGTAGTAGTATTATGGTAGTAGTATGGTAGTAGTATGGTAGTAGTATTATGGTAGTAGTAGTATGGTAGTAGCATGGTAGTAGTATTATGGTAGTAGTAGTATGGTAGTAGTATGGTAGTAGTATGGTAGTAGTATGGTAGTAGTATGGTAGTAGTATTATGGTAGTAGTATGGTAGTAGTATGGTAGTAGTATTATGGTAGTAGTAGTATGGTAGTAGCATGGTAGTAGTATTATGGTAGTAGTAGTATGGTAGTAGTATGGTAGTAGTATGGTAGTAGTATGGTAGTAGTATGGTAGTAGTATTATGGTAGTAGTATGGTAGTAGTATGGTAGTAGTATTATGGTAGTAGTAGTATGGTAGTAGCATGGTAGTAGTATTATGGTAGTAGTAGTATGGTAGTAGTATGGTAGTAGTATGGTAGTAGTATGGTAGTAGTATTATGGTAGTAGTATGGTAGTAGTATGGTAGTAGTATTATGGTAGTAGTAGTATGGTAGTAGCATGGTAGTAGTATTATGGTAGTAGTATGGTAGTAGTATGGTAGTAGTATTCTGGTAGTAGTATGGTAGTAGTATTATGGTAGTAGTAGTAGTATGGTAGTAGTATTATGGTAGTAGTATGGTAGTAGTATGGTAGTAGTATGGTAGTAGTATTATGGTAGTAGTATGGTAGTAGTATGGTAGTAGTATGGTAGTAGTATTATGGTAGTAGTAGTATGGTAGTAGCATGGTAGTAGTATTATGGTAGTAGTATGGTAGTAGTATTCTGGTAGTAGTATGGTAGTAGTATTATGGTAGTAGTAGTTGTATGGTAGTAGTATGGTAGTAGTATTATGGTAGTAGTATGGTAGTAGTATGGTAGTAGTATTATGGTGGTAGTATGGTAGTAGTATTATGGTAGTAGTATTATGGTGGTAGTAGTATGGTAGTAGTAGTATGGTAGTAGTATGGTAGTAGTATGGTAGTAGTATGGTAGTAGTATTATGGTAGTAGTATTATGGTAGTAGTATGGTAGTAGTATGGTAGTAGTATGGTAGTAGTATTATGGTAGTAGTATGGTAGTAGTATTATGGTAGTAGTATGGTAGTAGTATGGTAGTAGTATGGTAGTAGTATGGTAGTAGTATTATGGTAGTAGTATGGTAGTAGTATGGTAGTAGTATGGTAGTAGTATTATGGTAGTAGTATGGTAGTAGTATGGTAGTAGTATTATGGTAGTAGTATTATGGTAGTAGTAGTATGGTAGTATTATGGTAGTAGTATTATGGTAGTAGTATTATGGTAGTAGTATTATGGTAGTAGTAGTATGGTAGTAGTATTATGGTGGTAGTAGTATGGTAGTAGTAGTATGGTAGTAGTATTATGGTAGTAGTAGTATGGTAGTAGTATGGTAGTAGTATGGTAGTAGTAGTATGGTAGTAGTATTATGGTAGTAGTATGGTAGTAGTATGGTAGTAGTATTATGGTAGTAGTATGGTAGTAGTATTATGGTAGTAGTATGGTAGTAGTATGGTAGTATTATGGTAGTAGTATGGTAGTAGTATTATGGTAGTAGTATGGTAGTAGTATGGTAGTAGTATGGTAGTATTATGGTAGTAGTATGGTAGTAGTATTATGGTAGTATTATGGTAGTAGTATGGTAGTATTATGGTAGTAGTATGGTAGTATTATGGTAGTAGTATGGTAGTAGTATGGTAGTAGTATTATGGTAGTAGTATGGTAGTATTATGGTAGTAGTATGGTAGTAGTATGGTAGTAGTATGGTAGTAGTATGGTAGTAGTATGGTAGTAGTATTATGGTAGTATTATGGTAGTAGTATGGTAGTATTATGGTAGTAGTATGGTAGTATTATGGTAGTAGTATGGTAGTATTATGGTAGTAGTATGGTAGTAGTATTATGGTAGTAGTATGGTAGTATTATGGTAGTAGTATGGTAGTATTATGGTAGTAGTATGGTAGTAGTATTATGGTAGTAGTATTAGTGAAGTGGGAGGAGCTGTCGTACCCTGATGTAAGTGTCTTGATGGACTTTGGCCAGGTACAACATGTTGTCCAGAGCCAACATCCCTGGAGGAGTCTGAGTGAAGTCCAGCGCCGGGTTCACGTGGTTCTGGAACGACATGAACCACAAAACATGAAGCATATTATATCAAGTAATAAGTAGTCAAATATTGTGTTTTTGTGCGTGTGAATATGAACATATCCAGAAGGAGGCAGAGGTTCATGAAGGAGGCAGAGGTTCATGAAGGAGGCAGAGGTTCATGAAGGAGGCAGAGGTTCATGAAGGAGGCGGAGGTTCATGAAGGAGGCGGAGGTTCATGAAGGAGGCAGAGGTTCATGAAGGAGGCAGAGGTTCATGAAGGAGGCAGAGGTTCATGAAGGAGGCAGAGGTTCATGAAGGAGGTGAAGGTTCATGAAGGAGGTGAAGGTTCATGAAGGAGGTGAAGGTTCATGAAGGAGGCAGAGGTTCATGAAGGAGGCAGAGGTTCATGAAGGAGGAAGAGGTTCATGAAGGAGGCAGAGGTTCATGAAGGAGGTGAAGGTTCATGAAGGAGGCGGAGGTTCATGAAGGAGGTGAAGGTTCATGAAGGAGGTGAAGGTTCATGAAGGAGGCGGAGGTTCATGAAGGAGATGAAGCTTCATGAAGGAGGCAGAGGTTCATGAAGGAGGCAGAGGTTCATGAAGGAGGTAGAGGTTCATGAAGGAGGCAGAGGTTCATGAAGGAGGCAGAGGTTCATGAAGGAGGCGGAGGTTCATGAAGGAGGCGGAGGTTCATGAAGGAGGCAGAGGTTCATGAAGGAGGCAGAGGTTCATGAAGGAGGCGGAGGTTCATGAAGGAGGCGGAGGTTCATGAAGGAGGCAGAGGTTCATGAAGGAGGCAGAGGTTCATGAAGGAGGCAGAGGTTCATGAAGGAGGCGGAGGTTCATGAAGGAGGTGAAGGTTCATGAAGGAGGCGGAGGTTCATGAAGGAGGCGGAGGTTCATGAAGGAGGTGAAGGTTCATGAAGGAGGCAGAGGTTCATGAAGGAGGCAGAGGTTCATGAAGGAGGCAGAGGTTCATGAAGGAGGCAGAGGTTCATGAAGGAGGCAGAGGTTCATGAAGGAGGCAGAGGTTCATGAAGGAGGTGAAGGTTCATGAAGGAGGTGAAGGTTCATGAAGGAGGCGGAGGTTCATGAAGGAGGCAGAGGTTCATGAAGGAGGCAGAGGTTCATGAAGGAGGAAGAGGTTCATGAAGGAGGCAGAGGTTCATGAAGGAGGTGAAGGTTCATGAAGGAGGCGGAGGTTCATGAAGGAGGTGAAGGTTCATGAAGGAGGTGAAGGTTCATGAAGGAGGCGGAGGTTCATGAAGGAGATGAAGGTTCATGAAGGAGGCAGAGGTTCATGAAGGAGGCAGAGGTTCATGAAGGAGGCAGAGGTTCATGAAGGAGGCAGAGGTTCATGAAGGAGGCAGAGGTTCATGAAGGAGGCAGAGGTTCATGAAGGAGGCAGAGGTTCATGAAGGAGGCGGAGGTTCATGAAGGAGGCAGAGGTTCATGAAGGAGGCAGAGGTTCATGAAGGAGGCAGAGGTTCATGAAGGAGGCAGAGGTTCATGAAGGAGGCGGAGGTTCATGAAGGAGGCAGAGGTTCATGAAGGAGGCAGAGGTTCATGAAGGAGGCAGAGGTTCATGAAGGAGGCGGAGGTTCATGAAGGAGGTGAAGGTTCATGAAGGAGGCGGAGGTTCATGAAGGAGGCGGAGGTTCATGAAGGAGGCGGAGGTTCATGAAGGAGGAAGAGGTTCATGAAGGAGGCAGAGGTTCATGAAGGAGGCGGAGGTTCATGAAGGAGGTGAAGGTTCATGAAGGAGGCGGAGGTTCATGAAGGAGGCAGAGGTTCATGAAGGAGGCGGAGGTTCATGAAGGAGGCGGAGGTTCATGAAGGAGGCAGAGGTTCATGAAGGAGGCAGAGGTTCATGAAGGAGGCGGAGGTTCATGAAGGAGGCAGAGGTTCATGAAGGAGGCAGAGGTTCATGAAGGAGGCGGAGGTTCATGAAGGAGGCGGAGGTTCATGAAGGAGGTGTCGCTCACCGTGAAGCCCAGCATCTTGTAGTCCTTGCTGTACATGGCCTTCCTCTTCTCGGTTCCTGTCGGGTCGTTCTCTCCATCGAAGGCGATTCTGCGCAGCTCGAATATGACGTCTCTCTGAGTCTAAGAAATATGAATAATATGATCAATGTGAATCTAATCATAACTGTCCATGATCAGGTCCCACAGTGTGTCCATGTTCATGTTGAAGTCAAGGCTAACGTATGTTTTTATCCAGGTTTGTGGAGATGCAAACCAACTCACAGCATGAACAAGGCAGTAAAGTAAAGAGTTTCAGCCTCACAACCGTTTCGTTCATCAAAAACAGCTCAAATGTCAAACTTCTCGTACTTTGGAATCGTACGACTTGTTCTGAATAAAAAGCAGCAGAAGTTTAGTGTGGACAGTGTCCGCTGACCTCCGTCCCGTCTGACCTGGTCATTTTGGTCCATCTTGGTCATCATCCTCTCCTCCAGAAGGTTAAAGGTCAGCACTTGAAGCACATAGAGCTGGTGGGCCATCTCCGCTTTGATTGGTCGGTTTCCTCTGATCACATGCTGAAGATGAAACGGCGTGTTAGAGGCTGGACAGTAGTGGACACATGGACAGTAGTGGACACATGGACAGTAGACACACACGGACAGTAGTGGACACATGGACAGTAGTGGACACATGGACAGTAGTGGACACACATGGACAGTAGTGGACACACATGGACAGTAGTGGACACATGGACAGTAGTGGACACATGGACAGTAGTGGACACATGGACAGTAGACACACACATGGACAGTAGACACACACATGAACAGTAGTGGACACATGGACAGTAGACACACACATGAACAGTAGTGGACACACGGACAGTAGTGGACACATGGGCAGTAGTGGACACATGGACAGTAGACACACACATGGACAGTAGTGGACACATGGACAGTAGTGGACACATGGACAGTAGTGGACACATGGACAGTAGTGGACACATGGGCAGTAGTGGACACATGGACAGTAGACACACACATGGACAGTAGTGGACACATGGACAGTAGTGGACACATGGACAGTAGACACACACATGGACAGTAGTGGACACATGGACAGTAGTGGACACATGGGCAGTAGTGGACACATGGACAGTAGACACACACATGGACAGTAGTGGACACATGGACAGTAGTGGACACATGGGCAGTAGTGGACACATGGACAGTAGACACACACATGGACAGTAGTGGACACATGGACAGTAGTGGACACATGGACAGTAGACACACACATGGACAGTAGACACACACATGGACAGTAGTGGACACATGGACAGTAGTGGACACACATGGACAGTAGTGGACACATGGACAGTAGTGGACACATGGACAGTAGTGGACACATGGACAGTAGACACACACATGAACAGTAGTGGACACATGGACAGTAGTGGACACATGGACAGTAGTGGACACATGGACAGTAGACACACACATGGACAGTAGTGGACACATGGACAGTAGTGGACACATGGACAGTAGACACACACATGGACAGTAGTGGACACATGGACAGTAGTGGACACATGGACAGTAGACACACACATGGACAGTAGTGGACACACACATGGACAGTAGTGGACACATGGACAGTAGACACACACATGAACAGTAGTGGACACATGGACAGTAGTGGACACATGGACAGTAGTGGACACATGGACAGTAGACACACACATGGACAGTAGTGGACACATGGACAGTAGTGGACACATGGACAGTAGACACACACATGGACAGTAGTGGACACACACATGGACAGTAGTGGACACATGGACAGTAGACACACACATGAACAGTAGTGGACACACACATGGACAGTAGTGGACACATGGACAGTAGTGGACACGTGGACACATGGACAGATGGACAGTAGTGGACACATGGACAGTAGTGGACACATGGACAGAAGTGGACACATGGACAGTAGACACACACATGAACAGTAGTGGACACACACATGGACAGTAGTGGACACATGGACAGTAGTGGACACATGGACAGATGGACAGTAGTGGACACATGGACAGATGGACAGTAGTGGACACATGGTGCAAAGTGCACTCAAAACCAGGCGCTCAGGGTAATTCATACAAAACAGCTCTTTATGCAGAGCGAGGACATTAAACTGTCTTATGTCTTCTGTCTTGTCCTTTGTGTCCTTTTGAACACATGTTTACTTCACACTGCAGTTTTTGTGTTACTCATGTCCATCGTTTATGTGGTTGTTATACTGTTTTACTGTTTTACTGTGCGCTGTACGGCATACAGTATATTCTGTACTAGTACTAAAGTATACTGAAGTCAAGCAAAGTAAAGTAAAGTAAAAGTAAAGTAAAGTAAAATGAAGTAAAAGCAAAGTCAAGTCAAGTCATGTAATTAAACCAAAGTAAAGTCAAGTAAACAAAGTAAAACAAAATAAAGTAAACTAGTGAAATTAAACTGGGGAACTAACTGCTCCCTTAAATAATAGCTCAAACTTAAAATATCAAACTTATGTGATTCACATTGGGCAAATTGTATTGATCCTTGAGTGAAAAACAGACAAATAATGTAGAAAAACAGTAATACTGTAAAATAAATGTAAATGTATCAGTTTGTGCCAAAACACGGCTAAAGCGGTTTATTTCCTTCTGAAGCGAGAGTGAAACTCACGTTGAGGATGATGGATCGCAGGTGCTTCTGGGCCAAAGTGCTCGCCATCTCCTACGGGACAGACAAGGACGCTCGTTTACTGCACCACAAGCAGCGCACGCACCATGATTAATTGCACGACTATAAACGTTCAGCACTTTGATGTAAGTTTGGAGGAGAATTGTGAGGTCTAAATTAAGTCTGTGCGTGTCATCGCCGCGCTCGCAAAAGAATTCAAACGGTGGAAAACACGATGACTAAACAGAAAAGTGAGTGAAGCTGAAGCTACAGGGGCCGGCGTACTCACAGTGAGGTAACACTCCAGCGCATTAGAATAGTCCTGATTCTGCAAAGGGAGGGTTTGTAACACACATGCAAATATATAAAACATAAGACATAAAGCAAAAGCACACACCAAACACATCAGCAACAGCAACAAACTGTCACTATACAGTATAAAGAAGAGACTCTATTTATGCATTTCACATTCTTCAGGCATAAAAGTGTCACATTTTGGCTCAAGGTTTGGGGCAAATTTTATATTAAAAAGGACATTTATTTTTAGAAATTACCGAATGGATCATTTTGGAGTCATATATAATTTGACCTTTAAAACGTGTCCAAAATGGAGGCAAAAGTGGAACATAATGTGACTCAATGGAACTGGGATTAACCACAGAATGTCACAAAATGCAATTGTATTTTACAGCATATTATTTCTTTATTTAATAATACTTTTTTTAGATTCTTCCAGACAAATACTCACAGAAATGTTTGGTCCTTTTCATTTCATGGACAGACATTTTACAGCCTTCAGCTTCACAAAAGGTGAAGCTCAAACACAATTTTGAGGCTAGAAAAGAGCAAACTTTCAAAATGTTGCTTATTTTTTGGCCATAAAGCCTTCAAATCGTTAGCATTTCTACTTCTTTTTGGCTCCAGGCGTCTCCATTCCTCCATTGTACTGGATCGTTTGAGCACGTTTTAAAGTCCAGGAGCAAAAGCACTTTGGAGAAGCACTAAAAAGCAATATTAACAGATTTTAATTAGCACTTACAGATTTTTAGGAGGTCTAAACTACAGGATTAGCAGCTTTTACGCAGAATAAACACAGAAGAAAGGCTGGAAAAAACTCAAACTGTACAAAGAATGGGACTCAAATGGGAAAAGAGTGATTAGTTTAGGCCCAGTGACACAGAGAGGTGAGAACAGAGGATTGTGCAGGAGATAAATCGCCAAAATCCACCAGAGAATGGACCAAAATCACAATCGAACACAAGTCACAGAGGAAGAAAGAGAAGAACGTGTCTGTGAGTGTTGAAAAGCAGCGCAGCAGACAGACTCCCAACGAGAAGACGCTCGGTTTGAACTGTTAAATGAGAGGTTTGGTTTGTGACTCTGACCTGTCTTCGGTCCTCAGGGGCCTTCAGGAACAGGGCGTTTATCAGAGCGATGGCGTAAGTCTGGATCTCCTGGTTCGACCTGAAATATCCAACACCAGAACAAACCGTTAGAAGCACCTGGTTCTAAGAAACAAGGTTCTTCACGTTGGTCTACTACTACTACTACTACTACTACTACTACTACTACTACTACTACTACTACTACTACTACTACTACTACTACTACTACTACTACTACTACTACTACTACTACTACTACTACTACTACTACTACTACTACTACTACTACTACCACTACCACCAGCGCTAGAACCAAACTAAGACCAAACCAGGTCTAAAATGGGGGAGACACGAGGACTAAAGACAGATAAAGCCCTACTCTCTGCCCTCCTCACAGGGCGTCCCGTTCAGAGCACGGGGCCCCGTGGGTGGCCCCGTGGGTGCGTGGGTGAGCTCACACTTGCAGGTGCCCGATGAGCTGTCCAACGGTGATCTCTTGCGCCACCCGGTGGTAGAGACTGTGGCTGTTCAGGACCATGCTCTCCAGAATGGCCAGAGAGCGCTGCAGGATGGACACGTCGACCATGGGCTGGTTCACGTATCCGGCGATCTGCAGGAGGACAAGGTCGAGCGGTGAGACAAACAACAACCAAAGCATGAGTTAGAGACCTGTTCTGGCCTTGGCTTTGTCCTAGTGCAGGACATGCTCAGATCTGGGGTCAGTGGTTTTGTCCTGAATAACTCATCCTCGTGTTTGGTTTCCATGGTTACATCCTCGTGTTTGGTTTCCATAGTTACATCCTCGTGTTTGGTTTCCATAGTTACATCCTCGTGTTTGGTTTCCATAGTTACATCCTCGTGTTTGGTTTCCATAGTTACATCCTCGTGTTTGGTTTCCATAGTTACATCCTCGTGTTTGGTTTCCATAGTTACATCCTCGTGTTTGGTTTCCATAGTTACATCCTCGTGTTTGGTTTCCATAGTTACATCCTCGTGTTTGGTTTCCATAGTTACATCCTCGTGTTTGGTTTCCATAGTTACATCCTCGTGTTTGGTTTCCATGGTTACATCCTCGTGTTTGGTTTCCATAGTTACATCCTCGTGTTTGGTTTCCATGGTTACATCCTCGTGTTTGGTTTCCATAGTTACATCCTCGTGTTTGGTTTCCATAGTTACATCCTCGTGTTTGGTTTCCATGGTTACATCCTCATGTTTGGTTTCCATAGTTACATCCTCGTGTTTGGTTTCCATAGTCACATCCTCGTGTTTGGTTTCCATAGTTACATCCTCGTGTTTGGTTTCCATAGTCACATCCTCGTATTTGGTTTCCATGGTTACATCCTCGTGTTTGGTTTCCATAGTCACATCCTCGTATTTGGTTTCCATGGTTACATCCTCGTGTTTGGTTTCCATAGTTACATCCTCGTGTTTGGTTTCCATAGTTACATCCTCGTGTTTGGTTTCCATAGTTACATCCTCGTGTTTGGTTTCCATAGTCACATCCTCGTGTTTGGTTTCCATAGTCACATCCTCGTATTTGGTTTCCATGGTTACATCCTCGTGTTTGGTTTCCATAGTTACATCCTCGTGTTTGGTTTCCATAGTTACATCCTCGTGTTTGGTTTCCATGGTTACATCCTCGTGTTTGGTTTCCATAGTTACATCCTCGTGTTTGGTTTCCATAGTTACATCCTCGTGTTTGGTTTCCATGGTTACATCCTCGTGTTTGGTTTCCATAGTTACATCCTCGTGTTTGGTTTCCATAGTTACATCCTCGTGTTTGGTTTCCATGGTTACATCCTCATGTTTGGTTTCCATAGTTACATCCTCGTGTTTGGTTTCCATAGTTACATCCTCGTGTTTGGTTTCCATGGTTACATCCTCGTATTTGGTTTCCATGGTTACATCCTCGTGTTTGGTTTCCATGGTTACATCCTCATGTTTGGTTTCCATGGTTACATCCTCGTGTTTGGTTTCCATGGTTACATCCTCGTGTTTGGTTTCCATAGTTACATCCTCGTGTTTGGTTTCCATGGTTACATCCTCGTGTTTGGTTTCCATAGTTACATCCTCGTGTTTGGTTTCCATGGTTACATCCTCGTGTTTGGTTTCCATAGTCACATCCTCGTGTTTGGTTTCCATAGTCACATCCTCGTGTTTGGTTTCCATGGTTACATCCTCGTGTTTGGTTTCCATGGTTACATCCTCGTGTTTGGTTTCCATAGTTACATCCTCGTGTTTGGTTTCCATAGTTACATCCTCGTGTTTGGTTTCCATAGTTACATCCTCGTGTTTGGTTTCCATGGTCACATCCTCGTGTTTGGTTTCCATGGTTACATCCTCGTGTTTGGTTTCCATTGGTCAAATCCTCGTGTTTGGCTTCCATTGGTCAAATCCTCGTGTTTGGTTTCCATGGTTACATCCTCGTGTGGTTTCCATAGTCACATCCTCGTGTTTGGTTTCCATAGTTACATCCTCGTGTTTGGTTTCCATAGTTACATCCTCGTGTTTGGTTTCCATGGTTACATCCTTGTGTTTGGTTTCCATAGTTACATCCTCGTGTTTGGTTTCCATAGTTACATCCTCATGTTTGGTTTCCATAGTTACATCCTCGTGTTTGGTTTCCATAGTTACATCCTCATGTTTGGTTTCCATAGTTACATCCTCGTGTTTGGTTTCCATGGTTACATCCTCGTATTTGGTTTCCATGGTTACATCCTCGTGTTTGGTTTCCATGGTTACATCCTCGTGTTTGGTTTCCATGGTTACATCCTCGTGTTTGGTTTCCATAGTTACATCCTCGTGTTTGGTTTCCATGGTTACATCCTCGTGTTTGGTTTCCATAGTCACATCCTCGTGTTTGGTTTCCATAGTTACATCCTCGTGTTTGGTTTCCATGGTTACATCCTCGTGTTTGGTTTCCATAGTTACATCCTCGTGTTTGGTTTCCATAGTTACATCCTCGTGTTTGGTTTCCATAGTTACATCCTCGTGTTTGGTTTCCATAGTTACATCCTCGTGTTTGGTTTCCATGGTTACATCCTCGTGTTTGGTTTCCATGGTTACATCCTCGTGTTTGGTTTCCATGGTTACATCCTCGTGTTTGGTTTCCATAGTTACATCCTCGTGTTTGGTTTCCATAGTTACATCCTCATGTTTGGTTTCCATAGTCACATCCTCGTGTTTGGTTTCCATAGTTACATCCTCGTGTTTGGTTTCCATAGTTACATCCTCGTGTTTGGTTTCCATAGTTACATCCTCGTGTTTGGTTTCCATGGTTACATCCTCATGTTTGGTTTCCATAGTTACATCCTCGTGTTTGGTTTCCATAGTTACATCCTCGTGTTTGGTTTCCATAGTTACATCCTCATGTTTGGTTTCCATAGTCACATCCTCGTGTTTGGTTTCCATAGTTACATCCTCGTGTTTGGTTTCCATAGTTACATCCTCGTGTTTGGTTTCCATGGTTACATCCTCATGTTTGGTTTCCATAGTTACATCCTCGTGTTTGGTTTCCATAGTTACATCCTCGTGTTTGGTTTCCATAGTTACATCCTCGTGTTTGGTTTCCATAGTCACATGCTCGTGTTTGGTTTCCATAGTTACATCCTCGTGTTTGGTTTCCATGGTCACATCCTCGTGTTTGGTTTCCATAGTTACATCCTCATGTTTGGTTTCCATAGTTACATCCTCGTGTTTGGTTTCCATAGTTACATCCTCGTGTTTGGTTTCCATAGTTACATCCTCGTGTTTGGCTTCCATTGGTCACATCCTCGTGTTTGGTTTCCATAGTTACATCCTCGTGTTTGGTTTCCATAGTTACATCCTCGTGTTTGGTTTCCATGGTTACATCCTCATGTTTGGTTTCCATAGTTACATCCTCGTGTTTGGTTTCCATAGTTACATCCTCGTGTTTGGTTTCCATAGTTACATCCTCGTGTTTGGTTTCCATAGTTACATCCTCGTGTTTGGTTTCCATGGTTACATCCTCGTGTTTGGTTTCCATGGTTACATCCTCGTGTTTGGTTTCCATAGTTACATCCTCGTGTTTGGTTTCCATAGTTACATCCTCGTGTTTGGTTTCCATAGTTACATCCTCGTGTTTGGTTTCCATAGTTACATCCTCGTGTTTGGCTTCCATTGGTCACATCCTCGTGTTTGGTTTCCATAGTTACATCCTCGTGTTTGGTTTCCATAGTTACATCCTCGTGTTTGGTTTCCATAGTTACATCCTCGTGTTTGGTTTCCATAGTTACATCCTTGTGTTTGGTTTCCATAGTTACATCCTCGTGTTTGGCTTCCATTGGTCACATCCTCGTGTTTGGTTTCCATAGTCACATCCTCGTGTTTGGTTTCCATGGTTACATCCTCGTGTTTGGTTTCCATAGTTACATCCTCGTGTTTGGTTTCCATAGTTACATCCTCGTGTTTGGTTTCCATAGTTACATCCTCGTGTTTGGTTTCCATAGTTACATCCTCGTGTTTGGTTTCCATGGTTACATCCTCGTGTTTGGTTTCCATAGTTACATCCTCGTGTTTGGTTTCCATAGTTACATCCTCGTGTTTGGTTTCCATAGTTACATCCTCGTGTTTGGTTTCCATAGTCACATCCTCGTGTTTGGTTTCCATGGTTACATCCTCGTGTTTGGCTTCCATTGGTCACATCCTCGTGTTTGGTTTCCATGGTTACATCCTCGTGTTTGGTTTCCATAGTTACATCCTCGTGTTTGGTTTCCATAGTTACATCCTCGTGTTTGGTTTCCATGGTTACATCCTCGTGTTTGGTTTCCATAGTTACATCCTCGTGTTTGGTTTCCATAGTTACATCCTCGTGTTTGGTTTCCATGGTTACATCCTCGTGTTTGGTTTCCATGGTTACATCCTCATGTTTGGTTTCCATGGTTACATCCTCGTGTTTGGTTTCCATAGTTACATCCTCGTGTTTGGTTTCCATGGTTACATCCTCGTGTTTGGTTTCCATGGTTACATCCTCGTGTTTGGTTTCCATAGTCACATCCTCGTGTTTGGTTTCCATAGTTACATCCTCGTGTTTGGTTTCCATGGTTACATCCTCGTGTTTGGTTTCCATGGTTACATCCTCGTGTTTGGTTTCCATAGTTACATCCTCGTGTTTGGTTTCCATAGTTACATCCTCGTGTTTGGTTTCCATAGTTACATCCTCGTGTTTGGTTTCCATGGTCACATCCTCGTGTTTGGTTTCCATGGTTACATCCTCGTGTTTGGCTTCCATTGTTACATCCTCGTGTTTGGTTTCCATAGTTACATCCTCGTGTTTGGTTTCCATGGTTACATCCTCGTGTTTGGTTTCCATAGTTACATCCTCGTGTTTGGTTTCCATTGGTCACATCCTCGTGTTTGGTTTCCATGGTTACATCCTCGTGTGGTTTCCATAGTTACATCCTCGTGTTTGGTTTCCATGGTTACATCCTCGTGTTTGGTTTCCATAGTTACATCCTCGTGTTTGGTTTCCATAGTTACATCCTCGTGTTTGGTTTCCATGGTTACATCCTTGTGTTTGGTTTCCATAGTTACATCCTCGTGTTTGGTTTCCATAGTTACATCCTCGTGTTTGGTTTCCATAGTTACATCCTCGTGTTTGGTTTCCATAGTTACATCCTCATGTTTGGTTTCCATGGTTACATCCTCGTGTTTGGTTTCCATAGTTACATCCTCGTGTTTGGTTTCCATAGTTACATCCTCGTGTTTGGTTTCCATGGTTACATCCTTGTGTTTGGTTTCCATAGTTACATCCTCGTGTTTGGTTTCCATAGTTACATCCTCATGTTTGGTTTCCATAGTTACATCCTCGTGTTTGGTTTCCATAGTTACATCCTCATGTTTGGTTTCCATAGTTACATCCTCGTGTTTGGTTTCCATGGTTACATCCTCGTATTTGGTTTCCATGGTTACATCCTCGTGTTTGGTTTCCATGGTTACATCCTCGTGTTTGGTTTCCATGGTTACATCCTCGTGTTTGGTTTCCATAGTTACATCCTCGTGTTTGGTTTCCATGGTTACATCCTCGTGTTTGGTTTCCATAGTTACATCCTCGTGTTTGGTTTCCATAGTCACATCCTCGTGTTTGGTTTCCATAGTTACATCCTCGTGTTTGGTTTCCATGGTTACATCCTCGTGTTTGGTTTCCATGGTTACATCCTCGTGTTTGGTTTCCATAGTTACATCCTCGTGTTTGGTTTCCATAGTTACATTCTCGTGTGGACCTGGTTTAGGTCAGTCCTTGACAATTGGCCCTGGTTTTGTTCTAGTGTCGTGAAGATTAAGAACTGCATTTGTCACAGTTGAACTATCTACAGTATTTGAAGATGTGACTTTGTCTAGAATGTTCCACACTGTGGCTTTACCTCATCCATCTTCATGGAGACAAGTGGGAAATTGCTTAAGAAATTACATTAGTTCATAAAGATTTATTTAAGCCTTGATTCAAATAAAGAAGAACTCTTCTACCTTTGTGGGCACTCAAGGAACTTCACAAAGAAGAAAGAAATATAGAGTTAAGTTTCCATAATAAAAAACTAAAATGATGTTAGAAAAATATAATTGCAGCACAAACGACATCAGTAAGAAGAGTACAGATGGTTTGTAAGAGCTGCAGTGAAACCCTGTTGAGTCAATGCTGAAATGCTTTTCAAAAGATAAATGAAAAGGAAAATATGAGATGCGTTACTAGGCAACAATAGCTCAGGGTTGGTAAGAGATCTTGACCAGAGAGCAATGATTACAAACTAGTGAGGTTTGATTCAATCTGAGGACCTGTTTGTAACACAGACTAATGTAAATGTATCTGTTTGTAACATAGACTAATGTAAATGTATCTGTTTGTAACATAGACTAATGTAAATGTATCTGTTTGTAACATAGATTAATGTAAATGTATCTGTTTGTAACAGACTAATGTAAATGTATCTGTTTGTAACATAGACTAATGTAAATGTATCTGTTTGTAACATAGATTAATGTAAATGTATCTGTTTGTAACAGACTAATGTAAATGTATCTGTTTGTAACATAGACTAATGTAAATGTATCTGTTTGTAACAGACTAATGTAAATATATCTGTTTGTAACACAGACTAATGTAAATGTATCTGTTTGTAACAGACTAATGTAAATGTATCTGTTTGTAACATAGACTAATGTAAATGTATCTGTTTGTAACAGACTAATGTAAATATATCTGTTTGTAACAGACTAATGTAAATGTATCTGTTTGTAACATAGACTAATGTAAATGTATCTGTTTGTAACATAGACTAATGTAAATGTATCTGTTTGTAACAGACTAATGTAAATGTATCTGTTTGTAACATAGACTAATGTAAATGTATCTGTTTGTAACATAGACTAATGTAAATGTATCTGTTTGTAACAGACTAATGTAAATGTATCTGTTTGTAACAGACTAATGTAAATGTATCTGTTTGTAACAGACTAATGTAAATATATCTGTTTGTAACAGACTAATGTAAATGTATCTGTTTGTAACAGACTAATGTAAATGTATCTGTTTGTAACAGACTAATGTAAATGTATCTGTTTGTAACACAGACTAATGTAAATGTATCTGTTTGTAACATAGACTAATGTAAATGTATCTGTTTGTAACAGACTAATGTAAATGTATCTGTTTGTAACAGACTAATGTAAATGTATCTGTTTGTAACAGACTAATGTAAATATATCTGTTTGTAACAGACTAATGTAAATGTATCTGTTTGTAACAGACTAATGTAAATGTATCTGTTTGTAACAGACTAATGTAAATGTATCTGTTTGTAACACAGACTAATGTAAATGTATCTGTTTGTAACAGACTAATGTAAATGTATCTGTTTGTAACACAGACTAATGTAAATGTATCTGTTTGTAACATAGACTAATGTAAATGTATCTGTTTGTAACACAGACTAATGTAAATGTATCTGTTTGTAACATAGACTAATGTAAATGTATCTGTTTGTAACATAGACTAATGTAAATATATCTGTTTGTAACAGACTAATGTAAATATATCTGTTTGTAACATAGACTAATGTAAATGTTCTGTTTGTAACACAGACTAATGTAAATGTATCTGTTTGTAACAGACTAATGTAAATATATCTGTTTGTAACATAGACTAATGTAAATGTTCTGTTTGTAACAGACTAATGTAAATGTATCTGTTTGTAACAGACTAATGTAAATATATCTGTTTGTAACAGACTAATGTAAATATATCTGTTTGTAACAGACTAATGTAAATATATCTGTTTGTAACACAGACTAATGTAAGTGTATCTGTTTGTAACACGGACTAAAGTAAAAGTACCTGTTTGATGAAGGACAGGGAGATCAGGTCCCAGGAGACGATGCCGTGGTCCATCAGCTCCAGAAAGGCCGTGAGGGTGAAGGCCAACATCTCACCAAAACTACTGATAAAGAAAGTATATTTATATTCACATCATTTACACTTTATGTTATTGAACTTAGAAACTATCATGATCCAGTCCAGGTTCAGTCATGATCCAGTCCAGGTTCAGTCATGATCCAGTCCAGGTTCAGTCATGATCCAGTCCAGGTTCAGTCACGATCCAGTCCAGGTTCAGTCATGATCCAGTCCAGGTTCAGTCATGATCCAGGTTCAGTCATGATCCAGTCCAGGTTCAGTCACGCTCCAGTCCAGGTTCAGTCACGATCCAGTCCAGGTTCCTGGTCCTTACTGCGTCCCGCTCTCCACCAGCTGTGCCAGGGTCCCGATGCCCTCCATGTTGATGAACTCTGCGGCGAAGGTTGGGTCGGCTGATAGTTTGGCCAGTTCTTTCAGCGCCTCCAGACGGGCGTCGATCCCATGGGACTGAACCCGCTCCAGGAGCTGACGCGCCGCACGGCCCTGGGACGCCACAGATGATACAAGGATTTAGACGGACGAGAAAATACACTGTGGAAGTTAGTTAACCCAGTATTTTTATTTCATTCTAATTTTATTTGAATTAAAAACAACATAACATTTCAGTGCTGTTGTTGTTGTCGTTGTTGTTGACATCTCTGCAGAGGATTCACACTTTGTTTCCTCGCTCTGACCTACATTCACTACTCTCTCAAGCACAACTATATTTACTGCAGAATATGAGCTTTGCAAAACAGCAAAACGATAATCAAGGAGCAACATACGCCAGACTTACTCTATAAGGACAGAGGAAGGACAGAGGAAGGACAGAGGAAGGACAGAGGACAAAGGAAGGGCAGAGGAAGGACAGAGGAAGGACAGAGGAAGGACAGAGGACAGAGGAAGTACAGAGGAAGGACAGAGGACAGGGGAAGGACAGAGGACAGAGGAAGGACAGAGGACAGGGGAAGGACAGAGGAAGGACAGAGGACAGAGGAAGGGCAGAGGAAGGGCAGAGGAAGGACAGAGGACAGAGGAAGGGCAGAGGAAGGAAAGAGGAAGGACAGAGGAAGGACAGAGGACAGAGGAAGGACAGAGGACAGGGGAAGGACAGAGGAAGGACAGAGGACAGAGGAAGGGCAGAGGAAGGAAAGAGGAAGGACAGAGGACAGAGGAAGGGCAGAGGAAGGGCAGAGGACAGAGGAAGGGCAGAGGAAGGAAAGAGGAAGGACAGAGGAAGGACAGAGGACAGAGGAAGGACAGAGGACAGGGGAAGGACAGAGGAAGGACAGAGGACAGAGGAAGGACAGAGGAAGGACAGAGGAAGGACAGAGGAAGGACAGAGGACAGGGGAAGGACAGAGGACAGAGGAAGGACAGACAGAGGACACTGGCCTCAGACAAAACAACACTTGTATTGTAGTCATGAGTTACATTCACACTTTCACACATGCCACATCCAAATTAGGACTAAACCCGAAACCTGGACTAGACCAGAACTAAACCAGAACTAAAACAAGACTAAACAGAGTCATATATAATATGTAATATATAATAAAATAAACGGGGGTCAAACCAGGACCAAATCAAGACAAGTGTGAAAGCAGCAGGATTGTATCAGTTTGACCAGGACTTTTCCAAATACCTCCAGGTCCAGGACTAAAGCAGGACTAAAGCAGGTCTAAAGCAGGACTAAAGGAGGACTAAAGCAGGTCTAAAGCAGATCTAAAGCAGGACTAAAGCAGGTCTAAAGCAGGTCTAAAGCAGGACTAAAGCAGGTCTAAAGCAGATCTAAAGCAGGACTAAAGCAGGTCTAAAGCAGGACTAAAGCAGGTCTAAAGCAGGACTAAAGCAGGTCTAAAGCAGGACTAAAGCAGGACAAAAGCAGGACTAAAGCAGGTCTAAAGCAGGACTAAAGCAGGACTAAAGCAGGACTAAAGCAGGACTAAAGCAGGACTAAAGCAGGACTAAAGCAGGACTAAAGCAGGTCTAACCCAGGACTAAAGCAGGACTAAAGCAGATCTAAAGCAGGACTAAAGCAGATCTAAAGCAGGACTAAAGCAGGTCTAAAGCAGGACTAAAGCAGGACTAAAGCAGGACTAAAGCAGGTCTAAAGCAGGACTAAAGCAGGACTAAAGCAGGACTAAAGCAGATCTAAAGCAGGACTAAAGCAGGTCTAAAGCAGGACTAAAGCAGGACTAAAGCAGGACTAAAGCAGGACTAAAGCAGGACTAAACCAGGGCTAAACCAGGACTAAACCAGGACTAAACCAGGGCTAAACCAGGACTAAACCAGGACTAAAAAGAGATATATATTTTCCAGTTGGCAGTTGGATAATGTCACATGTCCATTCACATGTGAATATACCACTTTATAAAACCCACACCTTAATTATCCTTAATAAAGCATAAGACAAGAACAAATCATTTATTAGGAATGACTCAGACTTAGTAACTACTTCGAAAAGGAGTTAGGGTTTAATGAAGTAATTACTAAACCTGAATCATTCTGAACACATTATTTGTTGTTGGTGTTTTATTAAGGCGATCAAAAGTGTAGTTATTATAAAACGCTACCAGACAATGTGCAAAAAATGGGTTCAATGAAGCTGAACTTTCACTTCCACAGAAACACTTACAGGTGAAATAGCGAGTCGGAGGATCGTGCCATTCTTGATTTCTCCTCGACTCTGAAACGTAAGAGAAGACGCTGAGTCAATCTGAAAAACCTCTTCAGAGCCGAGTCACGCCGAGAGTCTCACCTGCTCCGTTATGTAGAGCTGAGGACCATCGGCGTAACGCAGAGCGAACTGCTCCGAGCCCGACAGCGACCACCTGGACACAAGAGCAAAGCTGAGTTTGTGCGAAGCTGTAAAAGGAGCGAGCGAGCAGTTCAGGCGTCTGCAGACACTTCCCCGCCGTCTGTGCCTCCAGCAGATGCATTCACACTTCCACATTGGTCCCAGATTTTAAGATATAAAATGATGTAGGTAGTACTCAGTTACGTGTAGTACTTTTAAGACTACAAAGGACAAAAGTATGATACGTGGTTGGATTATTTGAACTTTTCTCGTCTCCGTTTTAGGTCATTTTTGAGGTCTAAACGTCCAAAATACCAAATTGTGTGCATTATTAAGGCTTTTCGAGCACTAGTTTCTCCTCTAAAACAACAACTAGATTATTTTGAATCATTTTTTTCCCGCTTTACCACCACATGATAATATAACGAGGTGAGAATTGCGTGGACAGGATGATTCTGAGCGGTGAAGCGTCTCATTCTGAAGTGTGAACCAGAAGATGCACCTTTTTCATCTGTGAACTGGGTTATTTATGAATAACAGCTATGCAACATTTGATGATATGTAAGTGGTGTTAACTACAGGGTTATTCAGTTGTAAACATCAGAAGAGACTGTGTTGTTGTTTGCAGAGTTTGTTAGGAAAGATTTATTTATCAAAATTGCCATTTCAATTTGATCACAATAAATCTTGCAGTTTAATATTATTTCTTTGTTGCTCTGTTTTTCCTCCCACAAATCTCTTGTTTTGAACCCATTTGGTCCTTTTCAAGTCTTGGTTTAGTCCTGGTCTAGTCATTTTCGAGTCCTGTTTTAGTCCTGTTTTAGTCCTGTTTTAGTCCTGTTCGAGTCCTGGTTTAGTTCCTGGTTTAGTCCTGGTTTAGTTCCTGGTTTAGTCCTGGTTTAGTTACTGGTTTAGTCCTGGTGTAGTTCCTGGTTTAGTCCTGGTTTAGTTCCTGGTTTAGTCCCTGGTTTAGTCCTGGTTTAGTTCCTGGTTTAGTCCTGGTTTAGTTCCTGGTTTAGTCCTGGTTTAGTCCCTGGTTTAGTCCTGGTTTAGTTCCTGGTTTAGTTCCTGGTTTAGTCCCTGGTTTAGTCCTGGTTTAGTCCTGGTTTAGTCCCTGGTTTAGTCCTGGTTTAGTCCCTGGTTTAGTCCTGGGTTAGTTCCTGGTTTAGTCCTGGTTTAGTCCCTGGTTTAGTCCTGGGTTAGTTCCTAGTTTAGTCCTGGTTTAGTTCCTGGTTTAGTCCTGGTTTAGTTCCTGGTTTAGTCCTGGTTTAGTTCCTGGTTTAGTCCTGGTGTAGTTCCTGGTTTAGTCCTGGTTTAGTTCCTGGTTTAGTCCCTGGTTTAGTCCTGGTTTAGTTCCTGGTTTAGTCCTGGTTTAGTCCTGGTTTAGTCCCTGGTTTAGTCCTGGGTTAGTTCCTAGTTTAGTCCTGGTTTAGTTCCTGGTTTAGTCCTGGTTTAGTTCCTGGTTTAGTCCTGGTTTAGTTACTGGTTTAGTCCTGGTGTAGTTCCTGGTTTAGTCCTGGTTTAGTTCCTGGTTTAGTCCCTGGTTTAGTCCTGGTTTAGTTCCTGGTTTAGTCCTGGTTTAGTCCCTGGTTTAGTCCTGGTTTAGTTCCTGGTTTAGTCCTGGTTTAGTTCCTGGTTTAGTCCTGGTTTAGACCCTGGTTTAGTCCTGGTTTAGTTCCTGGTTTAGTCCTGGTTTAGTCCCTGGTTTAGTCCTGGTTTAGTTCCTGGTTTAGTTCCTGGTTTAGTCCCTGGTTTAGTCCTGGTTTAGTCCCTGGTTTAGTCCTGGTTTAGTCCCTGGTTTAGTCCTGGGTTAGTTCCTGGTTTAGTCCTGGTTTAGTTCCTGGTTTAGTCCTGGGTTAGTTCCTGGTTTAGTTCCTGGTTTAGTTCCTGGTTTAGTTCCTGGTTTAGTCCTGGTTTAGTCCTGGGTTAGTTCCTAGTTTAGTCCTGGTTTAGTTCCTGGTTTAGTCCTGGTTTAGTTCCTGGTTTAGTCCTGGTTTAGTTCCTGGTTTAGTCCTGGTGTAGTTCCTGGTTTAGTTCCTGGTTTAGTCCTGGTTTAGTCCCTGGTTTAGTCCTGGTTTAGTTCCTGGTTTAGTCCTGGTTTAGTTCCTGGTTTAGTCCTGGTTTAGTTCCTGGTTTAGTTCCTGGTTTAGTCCCTGGGTTAGTTCCTGGTTTAGTTCCTGGTTTAGTCCTGGTTTAGTCCCTGGTTTAGTTCCTGGTTTAGTTCCTGGTTTAGTCCTGGTTTAGTTCCTGGTTTAGTCCTGGTTTAGTTCCTGGTTTAGTTCCTGGTTTAGTTCCTGGTTTAGGTCCTGGTTTAGGTCCTGGTTTAGTTCCTGGTTTAGTCCTGGTTTAGTTCCTGGTTTAGTTCCTGGTTTAGTTCCTGGTTTAGTCCTGGTTTAGTCCTGGTTTAGTCCTGGTTTAGTCCTGGTTTAGTCCTGGTTTAGTTCCTGGTTTAGTCCTGGTTTAGTTCCTGGTTTAGTCCTGGTTTAGTTCCTGGTTTAGTTCCTGGTTTAGTCCTGGTTTAGTTCCTGGTTTAGTCCTGGTTTAGTTCCTGGTTTAGACCTGGTTTAGTCCTGGTTTAGTCCTGGTTTAGTTCCTGGTTTAGTTCCTGGTTTAGTCCTGGTTTAGTTCCTGGTTTAGTCCTGGTTTAGTTCCTGGTTTAGTCCTGGTTTAGTTCCTGGTTTAGTCCTGGTTTAGTCCTGGTTTAGTTCCTGGTTTAGTCCTGGTTTAGTTCCTGGTTTAGTCCTGGTTTAGTTCCTGGTTTAGTCCTGGTTTAGTCCTGGTTTAGTTCCTGGTTTAGTCCTGGTTTAGTTCCTGGTTTAGTCCTGGTTTAGTTCCTGGTTTAGTTCCTGGTTTAGTTCCTGGTTTAGTCCTGGTTTAGTCCTGGTTTAGTTCCTGGTTTAGTCCTGGTTTAGTTCCTGGTTTAGTCCTGGTTTAGTTCCTGGTTTAGTCCTGGTTTAGTTCCTGGTTTAGTTCCTGGTTTAGTCCTGGTTTAGTCCTGGTTTAGTCCTGGTTTAGTTCCTGGTTTAGTCCTGGTTTAGTTCCTGGTTTAGTCCTGGTTTAGTTCCTGGTTTAGTCCTGGTTTAGTCCTGGTTTAGTTCCTGGTTTAGTCCTGGTTTAGTTCCTGGTTTAGTCCTGGTTTAGTTCCTGGTTTAGTCCTGGTTTAGTTCCTGGTTTAGTTCCTGGTTTAGTCCTGGTTTAGTCCTGGTTTAGTTCCTGGTTTAGTCCTGGTTTAGTTCCTGGTTTAGTCCTGGTTTAGTTCCTGGTTTAGTTCCTGGTTTAGTCCTGGTTTAGTCCTGGTTTAGTCCTGGTTTAGTCCTGGTTTAGTTCCTGGTTTAGTCCTGGTTTAGTTCCTGGTTTAGTCCTGGTTTAGTTCCTGGTTTAGTCCTGGTTTAGTTCCTGGTTTAGTCCTGGTTTAGTTCCTCACCCGTCACACACCTCCCGGATGATTGAAGACAGCGCTCGTTTCTGCAGAGAGAGAACAAGCAACACAGACACGTAAAGAGCCTCTAGAGGAACAACGTTTAGATGTTAGGACACAAATCTATTTCATATCTTTTGTAAAACATAAATGGTGCGTTCACAATATAATGTATTTTCTGAACTATAAAGTGAATATTTTGATCATTTTTCATATATAAGCGAAACAAACGTTTACCACACAAAATCACTTCGAGGTCCTTAAGCACGACCAGAGTTCATCCATATATAAGACATTAAAGGCTTTTAAGTGCCCCTTATAGTGCGGAAAATACGGTACTGATTTTGTTTGGTTTTTGTGTCGTTGTATCACAGATTCCATGTCCTCTCCACGTGTGAGAAATAACTCCCGAGCGTAAAACACTCACGACACAAGATCTCGTTCCATCTGTTTTTTAAACAGGTTTTTAATGTATTTCGCTTCATTTTGGCGGCGACTGACAATTATTTTGGAGATCGATTAATCCAGTGATCTTTCTTTTGTCTAATGAATGAGTTGTTTGGATCGTAATGTAAGAGAAATGGAGATTTTTAAAACCAAGACGAAGATCTACATCGAGTTCATATCTAAAAAAAACTCATTAAAAGTGTTAAATTTTATAGATTTCTTGAGACATTTTGGGATATTTTCCAGGTTTTATGTTAAATATCCCAAAATGTCTCAAGAAATCTAAAAAATTAACGCTTTTAATGAGTTTTTTTAGATATAGACTAATCTTTTCTCCTGATTAATCGTTTACTACATTTGTTGACAGCTATTTCGATATCGATTCAAACCTGTTCATTTTCCTCGGACGCTGGATTTAACGTCCAATGACAAAAGTAACAGAAGTGAAAGACTGCGTCACGTCTGACCTGATCCATCTCGATGAGCTGAGCGTTGGCGCCGGGCCACTCAATCGCCACCTTCACGATGTCGACCGGAGGAGGCATGGCTCTGGCTCTAGCTGCGGCCCCTGAGAGCCGGTCCCGAGTGAGTGTCACGCACGCGCCGCCGCCGCTCACGCCCCAAACACTGACATCACGTGCCACGATTTACCGTCCGCAAACGCTCAGAGTGGCGCCGCTCGGCTCCGCTGCACAAACCAGTGTGTCCGCTCCGCCTGTCCACACAGACACGTGACAAATGTTTGAACGCCACTGTGCACCGCACCACCTCCCACGCTCCAACACGCCCCCTCCCACACGCCCTCCTCACGCCCACACGCCCCCTCCCACACGCCCCCACGCCCTCCTCACGCCGCCTCCCACACGCCCCCACGCCCTCCTCACGCCCCCTCCCACACGCCCCCACGCCCTCCTCACGCCACACGCCGCCTCCCACACGCCCCCACGCCCTCCTCACGCCCCCTCCCACACGCCCCCACGCCCTCCTCACGCCCACACGCCGCCTCCCACACGCCCCCACGCCCTCCTCACGCCCCCTCCCACACGCCCCCACGCCCTCCTCACGCCCACACGCCCCCTCCCACACGCCCCCACGCCCTCCTCACGCCCACACGCCCCCACGCCCTCCTCACGCCCACACGCCCCCACACGCTCCCCCACACGCCCCCACGCGCCCTCCCACACGCCCCCACACGCTCCCCCACGCCCCCTCCCACACGCCCCCACGCGCCCTCCCACGCCCCCTCCCACGCCCCCACACACCCTCCCACGCCCCCACACGCCCTCCCACGCCCCCACACACCCTCCCACGCCCCCACACGCTGACTTCCTGAGGGATCAGAGGCAGAGCGTGTGGCTGGTGAAGAATGTCTTAGACACTGGGAACATCAGCACAGGAGCTCCACAGGGCTGTGTACTTTCTCCCCTGCTCTTCTCCCTGTGACAAACAGGGAGAAGCTACGACTCCGTAAAACTGATCAAGTTTGCAGATAACACCACCCTCATCACCATGACGACACCACCCTCATCAGGCTCATGTCGGACGGGGATGAGTCTGTTTACAGGAGGTGGAGCGGCTCTTGTCCTGGTGCAGCGGGGACAACATGGAGCTCAACGCCCAGAAGACAGTGAATCAATCGTCTCCCCCTGGGGGTCTAGAGACTGGTGGTGGTAAATGTGAGGAGAGGGTAGAGATGATGACAGGGACGATGTGAGGGTTGCAGAGGAGGAGGAGGGGAGGTGGTGGGTCGCAGGACGGTCTGAAGCGGTCGAGTCAGCTGCATGAGGGTTTAATGGGGCAGACTGTGCGCTGATTAGGTGCAGAGGAGGAGCAGATGCGGTGCAGAGGCGGTGCAGAGGCGGTGCAGAGGAGGCTAATAAACAAACGCACGTGTGTGTTGTATCAGTCCGCACGGGGGAGTGGCATGTGCACGGGGGAGTGGCATGTGCGCGGGGGAGTGGCATGTGTGCGGGGAAGTGGCATGTGCGCGGGGGAGTGGCATATGCGCGGGGGAGTGGCATGTGCGCGGGGGAGTGGCACATGGGAGTGGCATGTGCGCGGGGGAGTGGCATGTGCGCGGGGGAGTGGCATATGCGCGGGGGAGTGGCATGTGCGCGGGGGAGTGGCATGAGCGCGGGGGAGTGGCATGAGCGCGGGGGAGTGGCATGAGCGCGGGGGAGTGGCATGTGCGCGGGGGAGTGGCATGAGCGCGGGGGAGTGGCATGAGCGCGGGGGAGTGGCATGAGCGCGGGAGAGTGGCATGAGCGTGGGGGAGTGGCATGTGCGCGGGGGAGTGGCATGTGCGCGGGGGAGTGGCATGTGCGCGGGGGAGTGGCATGTGCGCGGGGGAGTGGCATATGCGCGGGGGAGTGGCATGAGCGCGGGGGAGTGGCATGAGCGCGGGGGAGTGGCATGAGCGCGGGGGAGTGGCATGTGCGAGGGGGAGTGGCATGTGCGAGGGGGAGTGGCATGTGCGCGGGGGAGTGGCATGAGCGCGGGGGAGTGGCATGTGCGCGGGGGAGTGGCACATGGGAGTGGCATGTGCGCGGGGGAGTGGCATATGCGCGGGGGAGTGGCATGTGCGCGGGGGAGTGGCATGAGCGCGGGGGAGTGGCATGTGCGCGGGGGAGTGGCATGAGCGCGGGGGAGTGGCATGAGCGCGGGGGAGTGGCATGTGCGAGGGGGAGTGGCATGAGCGCGGGGGAGTGGCATGAGCGCGGGGGAGTGGCATGAGCGCGGGGGAGTGGCATGTGCGCGGGGGAGTGGCATGAGCGCGGGGGAGTGGCATGAGCGCGGGGGAGTGGCATGAGCGCGGGGGAGTGGCATGTGCGAGGGGGAGTGGCATGAGCGCGGGGGAGTGGCATGTGCGAGGGGGAGTGGCATGAGCGCGGGGGAGTGGCATGAGCGCGGGGGAGTGGCATGAGCGCGGGGGAGTGGCATGTGCGAGGGGGAGTGGCATGTGCGAGGGGGAGTGGCATGAGCGCGGGGGAGTGGCATGTGCGCGGGGGAGTGGCATGAGCGCGGGGGAGTGGCATGAGCGCGGGGGAGTGGCATGAGCGCGGGGGAGTGGCATGTGCGAGGGGGAGTGGCATGAGCGCGGGGGAGTGGCATGTGCGAGGGAGAGTGGCATGAGCGCGGGGGAGTGGCATGAGCGCGGGGGAGTGGCATGAGCGCGGGGGAGTGGCATGTGCGAGGGGGAGTGGCATGTGCGAGGGGGAGTGGCATGTGCGCGGGGGAGTGGCATGTGCGCGGGGGAGTGGCATGAGCGCGGGGGAGTGGCATGTGCGCGGGGGAGTGGCATGAGCGCGGGGGAGTGGCATGTGCGCGGGGGAGTGGCACATGGGAGTGGCATGTGCGCGGGGGAGTGGCATGTGCGCGGGGGAGTGGCATGAGCGCGGGGGAGTGGCATGTGCGAGGGGGAGTGGCATGTGCACGGGGGAGCGGCATGTGCAGGGGGGAGTGGCAAGTGCAGGGGGGAGTGGCATGTGCACTTCCACCTGAGTTCTCAAATCGCCGAAAAACCGTCCATTACGCCTTTAAGTCAGTATTGCACATGGATATGACAGTATTGCACAGGATTAAGTCAGTATTAAGTGTAAACCGTGTGTTCCATTTGCAGGGGTCATTTCAGTGGGTGCTGGTCCGGGGGGGTTTTGTGTCTGAAAGTGTTTTTAGTCGTATTTGTTGAGTTTCTTTCCGCTGATGGCGCCGGCTCAGCTCGTATCATAGCAACAGCTGCTAAGGAACTACAGCCTCAGGAACCCACAAGAGCCACTGGTTCAGATAAAGCAGTTCTAAAGATTTAATCAGAATCTTTGTCCTTCTTTCTGCTCCTGGAACATCTTTATTTCAGGTCAAATGTCCGACAAACGCGAAACTTGTGCAAACCGCGCGCGCCTCGTTTGCGTCTGACACCGCGCGGCGCCATTTGGACACAACTGAGGACATGAGGACATGAGGACATAAGGACAGTTCCTCTTCAAACACAAATGTGTGTGTTTTAAATCCGCCTCTGCGGTTCATGGCATTTATTTGATTCCTGGCGATGTTCTACAGTGAATCTGAATCATCTCACGTGTTTTTGACGCATTTCAGGCGCATAACTTTGCATCTACATCTACACCTCAGATTAAAATGTTAAAATGTTTTATCCAGACAAACGGTGCAGTTTGTGCTCCGGGCCTCGAGTCTGGCTCAGGCTCTGGAGCGGCTCAAAGTCACTTTAGTGCCGCGATGAATCACAGCAGTTTGTCCTCCACACTCGGCTCCTCCACACTCGGCTCCTCCACACTCGGCTCCTCGGTTCCTCGTACCACCGCGTTAGCCTCGACTCTTGTCACCGGAGACAGCGCTCGAAAGGCGGCTATTGTTATTGCGGAGGATCGCGGTCGTGTCCGGGCGTTTGTCCCCGGGACACGGTGCGGGGGACACGGCCGTGTGCGGGGGGGGGACACGGCCGTGTGCGGGGGACACTAAAGCGGTAATAACAATGTGAAAATGTCCCTTACCCTGGAGCTGGGCCATGGATGATGCTCTTGATCCTTCTCTGGGTGAGACAGAGACGTTTTGGAAAAAAGACCCGAATCCAGTCCACGCCTTGTGGGCGGGACAGAGCCACTGGGCCCCTGCGTCACTGAGACCACCGTGTACCGGGCATGAGGGGCCACGAGGGGGGCTACAAGGCATGAGGGGCCACTGGGCATGAGGGGGGCTACAAGGCATGAGGGGCCACTGGGCATGAGGGGGGCTACAGGGCATGAGGGGCCACTGGGCATGAGGGGGGCTACAGGGCATGAGGGGCCACTGGGCATGAGGGGGGCTACAGGGCATGAGGGGCCACTGGGCATGAGGGGGGCTACAGGGCATGAGGGGCCACTGGGCATGAGGGGGGCTACAGGGCATGAGGGGCCACCGGGCATGAGGGGCCACCGGGCATGAGGGGCCACTGGGCATGAGGGGCCACCGGGCATGAGGGGGGCTACAGGGCATGAGGGGCCACTGGGCATGAGGGGGGCTACAAGGGGCATGAGGGGGGCTACAAGGCATGAGGGGCCACTGGGCATGAGGGGGGCTACAAGGCATGAGGGGCCACTGGGCATGAGGGCCACGAGGGGGGCTACAGGACATGAGGGGCCACTGGGCATGAGGGGGGCTACAAGGCATGAGGGGCCACTGGGCATGAGGGGGGCTACAAGGCATGAGGGGCCACTGGGCATGAGGGCCACGAGGGGGGCTACAGGACATGAGGGGCCACTGGGCATGAGGGGGGCTACAAGGCATGAGGGGCCACTGGGCATGAGGGGGGCCACAGGGCATGAGGGGGGCCACAGGGCATGAGGGGGGGCCACAGGGCATGAGGGGGGGCCACAGGGCACGAGGGGGGGCCACAGGGCATGAGGGGGGCTACAAGGCATGAGGGGCCACTGGGCATGAGGGGCCACCGGGCATGAGGGGGGCCACAGGGCATGAGGGGGGGCCACAGGGCATGAGGGGGGCTACAAGAAGCAACATTGACTTATTCTGAAAGGATCAAATCCAGTTGACGTCACAGGCTCCAAAACGCCCCTGTGACGTGAAGGTCGATGTGGAAGATGCAGAACATGTTTCATGTTCTGCATTGTATGTATCTAATGTCAGGATCTATAGGTCTAAATAATGTATAACATAATATAACATTAGGTCCAGAACAAACTGGTGTAAAGACCAAATACTTTCACATTAAGTGTGATTTAACACGCCTCTCACTGTGAGTGGGGTCACCTCTCCACAGATCTGACCTGTAACTTGGCATCACAAGCTCATCTTCATAAAGTTAGGCTGAATAACTTTATTATATTCCAGGTGAAGCAATCATCTTCAGAGAGGGGGGAGAGGAGGGAGAGACAGTCAGCAAATGTCGAGGGCTGGACTCTGACTGAACCACACATGTGCAACGCTCTAAAGCCCTGCGCCACCACCGCACCACAAGCTTTAACGCCCGTGAGTCTGAGTCCAGCTCTGACCATTTGCTGAATGTCTTTCCCTCTGTCCTCCCCATGTCACTGTCTTGTCATGGACATATTGGAGTGAGGTTTATGGCACATTGGAATTTATTAATTGATTGAAACTTATGCAATGAAATCAACTGATGAACAAAAGGAGCGAACCAACTATCGAGAACTTATAACTATCTTTACAAATGGAAAGAGAAATCACTTTCTTTGTGAACTTAAAACTGACGGTTAAAACGGAAACAAATGTCCATCATCGTTAGACTTATTTTACGTTTCTCTCTCTGTCCTGAATCTTTCAAAAACATAAAACATAAACACTTAATATTCACACAGTATTTTAACACTTTTGGCCTGTAAAGGTACGGCACAAACACAAGAAGAGTAAATATGAGCAGAACATCTTTGTACAGTCACGACAGTCATTTTATTTGACACACAAGTGGATGTAGACCCCCAGTTTGGGACGCACGCACCGTAATCACAGGGGTTTCTGAATGTAGCTCCACGTCACGTCATGCTCCACAGCAAAAATAGTATTTCTGACACTAAATCTTTATGTACAGATACAGACACGCCCCCAGACACGCCCCCAGCTCAAATCAAGGAAGTGAAAATGATTCTGTGAAAACTCTTACGGGAAATCGATCCATCATTCGCTTGTGACGACTGTTCATCACAAAAACGTTACAATGACCTGGAGTGACTCACGGCATCAACAATGATTCAAAAATTAAATAAAAAAATAAGAAAAACATTAGACAATGACACACATCAGCCAAAACATTATGACCAGCTGGAAAACCTTAAAGAACTTTCCAAATGAATTGTAAGTTAACATTTTCTGACATTTTATCTTCATTTGAGTCGGACTAGTTTAGATTTATCAACTAGAAAAGATGTTTAAACTTGTTTTTCTATTTAAAGACTTGAGTCAGACTTTTCTTCACTGACACAGATGATTTTAACAAAGAAAAGGAAAAAATACACACAAAATAATACCTAAAATCCAGACAAACCAAAGAGGTCAAACTAACTCTAAATAAGATAAATGTTAGAAATATTGCTCATGGAAATACAGATCTACACAAGTCGTCTGGACATTAAAATTATGAAAAATAAATCTGATTTACATACAGTAACTTTGACAGATTGAGGCGTACTTCCTGCTTTCTTTGCCCCACCCATAATCCTTCAATAATAAAGTCATAATGTGTTATTTTGTGGTAATAATGTGTTATTTTGTGGTTATAATGTAAAGGCTGTTTGGTGCGTTCTCCAGGAGTGTCTCGTTGCACACATACAATCTACACACACTTTGTTCTAACGCACAACATGAAAACTGGAAAAGCAAACACTCGGTACGGACTTCAGACGTGTAAACTGCGGCGTAAGAGGTAGGAAATGGTCCAGAAAACATGCACATCGGCGTCAAAGGCGAGCGACGTTTCAGCCCGTGTGGAACGAGAAGACGTTTGAACACTTTGAGTCTCGGCTGGTTTAAAGCAGAACGTGAGATGAACAGAAACGGTCAAAAACAAACTAAAATAATGGAGACTAGTTCGGTTCGCAGTAGAAAACAGACGGTGTGTTTAAGGCAAAAAGAACAGCGTTTAAGTAAAGATTTTGCATGACATGATTTGCATAAAAATAATCTTACAATAGGGAAATGTATCTTAAATGAAGAAGTGGAAAGTGATTCATGACAAACCGTTTCTTTTGGTGAAATCTGTTGTAATGTTGTGAAAAACGAGCGTATCCGTGTTTTTTTTTTACATTTTTATGGAAGAATGTCCTGGGACAGTTATTTCAATGAAATTAATGACCAGAGCAACAATCATTCTGAGTGGATTTGATGGTGAAGGAACGGAACAATATTTAAATCCTTTTCCGTTTTTGACGATGACTTTATTACATTAAGTTTGCTTTTTTGAATTTTTTGTCCATGTTCTTCTTCCATTTCTGCTTAAAAGATACAATCCGTTCAAAATTGATCTCGATAAACTGGTTATTATTTCAAAATAACCGATCTCAGGCACTCGAAGAACGACCCACACACTTCAATCAGAGAAAAGCTCAAATGATGAACTTTTTGTATCATAATTTACTCTCATTTATTACATTTTAGTCTAAAATATAAGTTCTTACTGTCAATTCTTTGATCATTTTGAGTAAGAGGCAAAAAATATAGCATATTATTATCTTTTCATCAAGATGTTAAAATACTTCTCATAATTATGTCCCCAATTGTGTCTTTAACACCGAGCCAATCGAACATGTGACAGAAGAGGTCATTAAATGTATAAAAAAAGACCAATTAGAGATATAAAAACCAAGATAGGTCCGCCCCTTTTTTTAGATCAACAGTTATGATTGGTCTGGATAAACGGGCTACAAAACGATGCGATGCGGGTTTGATATTTACAATAATCTAGTTTGTTTATGTACAGACGTGTCATTTTAAGAGTCGAGACGTTCAGATCATGCATTAAACGAGAACCCGTCTGACGGTTTAGACATCCAACATTTACAATATTCAATAGAGGAGTTGGCGAGGCAAACGCGGATGGTAAATGTCGGGGCTGCGCCGCGTCACGAGGCGCCAAGAGAAACGTTGAAAAAGGACACGTATTATGCAGTATTTGTGTCGTTTCTGTCCTCTGAACGTGGTCGAGAGTACTTTTACTTTGTTTTAGGACTTAAAAATGTCAAAAATCATACGTTCTTTTTAGTCAGGATTCGGTCTTAGCGCTCCATCTACTGGAAGAAGAGGGTACTGCAATGGGGGGAAAAACAAAAGCCAGCTGTAATGAGGCAACACGCTGTAAAAGAAGCGGTTTGACGACAAAAATACAAGATTTATGGACGTAAAAAATGTAAAAATGATGTAAAAACACGCGCAGAAGATTTTTCAGTGTTTTTTGGGGCGTGAATGAAGCCAAATACAAGTCTGTGTATGTTTATGATGAAGGAAAATTGGTGTCAAAGTCTCAAAAAAAGTAACATTTTGCATAATACGTGTCCCTTAAATTGACTGATCAAAGCTATAAATAATACTTTTGCTTGTACATCACTTTGAAAACAAAGTTTGAAACAGTATACAGTTGTGTTAAAAGCGCCTCAGACAAGTTCAGTCATTTAACAACTCCCGAAACTCACCCATAAGCCCACGTCAGAGCCACTAATTTAATCTTTGCTTAAAATATATACGTCTTAATCCATCTTAAACCTTTCGGGCATTTTCCTTTCACGTCAGCTCCTCCGGCCTGTTCCCCGTGCGTGCCAAAGATGAGCATTTGACAGTTAAACACATGTATTTCACGAGGTTTCCGGCGTGTTCACCAGTCGGCGTTGTCCCAGCTCTCTTCCACGGGTTTGGACGGGCTCTTTTTGCTCTTACCCTCCGAGTTCTCCCAGTTGCTGTCCCAGGCCTCCCAGCTGTCTTCACTGTTCTTGTTGTTCGAGGCGGAGTTCTCCACGTTGGTCCAGCTGTCGGAGCTGGGCGACTTCTTGGCCTTTAAGGAGTTGTTGCTGCCGAAGGTTTCCCAGAAGTCTTTGCCCGCCGCCTGGCCCTGGTACCCGCCCTCCGTGCTGTCCATGTTCTGGTAGCTGTCGCCGGCAGATCTGGACAAAGGGAAACGTGATTCTAAAATACCGACGCGGTCGCGAGCGAGTCGAACTTAAGATGTGGAGGTTGGCTCCCATGGTTACTGCGTTGCCGTGCGAAACGTGCTGGTTTAACTGGTTTGCCGTAACTGAAGAGACATCATATCAGAGAGAGGCTGTTCAGGTTGATACATGCGTTCGCGGTGACGTCATACATCCCGGACTTCCCCCGTAGCGGCCATTTTGAAAGGGGCACGCGATAAATATAAACCACTTGCCTGACCCGCCAGCCCCGCCCACATTCTGTTCAAAAGCGTAAGGGTCTGGAATCCGAGTCAGAGCCAATGAAATCGTCGGTCATCCATTTACTGACCAATCCCAAGCGGAGGTTTTAATGCGTCACACTGAGATACGGAAGTAGCTTTCCACCCCCGTTCCAAAACATTCAAGATGGCGGACCGGGCTCGTGACCCGGCTCGTGACCCGGCTCAACTCGCCGTGATGAACGTGCGTTAGATGCGGTTGTGCGAAGGGCGTCATCGCGATTCAGGAGACATTTTCTGCATTCAGGACGGATAACGCGGAACACGCCTTGTTGACATGGGCTACGTAATATCTGGTTAAGCGTGTTGCGTTTTTTGCCTCACTTCTGGGTTTATGTGATTGGTTCTGTCTAAACTCCGCCCTAGAAATTGAACCTCAGCGGTCGAGCCCCAGAACCAAACACAGGTTTGATAAGTAGTTTGCGTGTTGGGAACGGCTGGTCAGGCTAATAAACCACAGCGACTGCGTCCTTTTCTACGGCTTAATGAGCTACGAATACTTTGATTCTTTAGACGATAACGGCGATAACTAAGGCACACGACAAAGCTCTCATTCCTCTTGGTCTGTCAACAAAACAATGACCTTACAGAACAATGACCTAACAGAACAATGACCTAACAGAACAATGACCTTACAGAACAATGACCTAACAGAACAATGACCTTACAGAACAATGACCTAACAGAACAATGACCTTACAGAACAATGACCTAACAGAACAATGACCTTACAGAACAATGACCTTACAGAACAATGACCTAACAGAACAATGACCTAACAGAACAATGACCTTACAGAACAATGACCTAACAGAACAATGACCTTACAGAACAATGACCTAACAGAACAATGACCTTACAGAACAATGACCTAACAGAACAATGACCTTACAGAACAATGACCTAACAGAACAATGACCTAACAGAACAATGACCTAACAGAACAATGACCTTACAGAACAATGACCTAACAGAACAATGACCTTACAGAACAATGACCTAACAGAACAATGACCTTACAGAACAATGACCTAACAGAACAATGACCTTACAGAACAATGACCTTACAGAACAATGACCTAACAGAACAATGACCTAACAGAACAATGACCTTACAGAACAATGACCAAACAGAACAATGACCTTACAGAACAATGACCTTACAGAACAATGACCTTACAGAACAATGACCTAACAGAACAATGACCTTACAGAACAATGACCTTACAGAACAATGACCTAACAGACGCAGGTTTTTGGCATTTTGGCCTCATAGATCCTGGATGTCGTGTGTAGTAGACGTGCTGTTGTGCCCCTTTCAAAATGGCGGACTCGGGTTGCTACTGTACAATATTCCCGGATGTGCGAAGGCATGTATAGCACACTTTTTAAATCGTGGTTTTATCAATATATATCGATCTATATCTCGTTCTCTCCCTCTTATATTCATACAACGATCCACTTTCACTATTTCGATGATTAAAATGTGTGCGCTTCATCGTGTTCGTGCAGATCGTGGTTTAATGAGGAAAAATGACGGTAAAATGTACGCATTATGTGGATTATTGCATTTAAGGCCAAACGGTACGATGGCGTGTGCGATTCCCAGTTCTACCCAGCGGCCTGAGATCGTTAAGTGACATTTTGATGCGTTTTTCAGTTTGAACGTGTCGTGTTTTTCGTTCCACGGGTTCAAACTCACCCGTCCTCAGGTTTTCCAGTGAAGAGGTTTGTCAGTTTGGAGCTGGCGCCCTGCATCTGAGGGAAACGTGCCAGTGTCAGACAGAAACGGGACAAACTCAAAACACTTTATCGAATTACGAAAATGATAAAATAGAGCTACAGCTAACGTATCGCTTTGCTAATCGATTAGTCTTAACGGTTATTCTTTCGATCAGTTGTTTAGAACGCAAAAATCATGTGATGAAACGACTTGAATTTGACCCAGATTAACCTGGACGAGTGCGTTTTCATCAAATAAACTCAATGGAAACATTTCCCGTGTCATTTTCAGGCAGTTGCGGCTCATAAAAGGTCTTTTCTCAGCTCGTTTTGGAACCAGTTAACTCAGATTATTGAATTATATTAATCGCAACTAATCCATTATTTAAACAACTTGTTGCGGAATAAAGTTTAAAAAAAACAGCATTGAATTATTGAGACGTGATCAAAGTTTTCTTTACTTATTAGATTCATTTGTCAGTCTGGCCCATAAAGCTGGGAGAAATATCTACAAAAACTTGGAAACACACGCTCAAAATTCTTATTTTGCTTATAGAAAATACAATATATAATATATAATACAGACAAGGATATAAAAGAGATATTTCTGCACTTTTGTGGTTCATTTTAGACTCTTTAATCCTCAATCAAGACATCAATAATCGTGTTTTAGCACATTTCTGATGCACGGCCATAAATACAGTCAAAATATATCAAAATGAATAATCATAATATCATCTTACTAAAAATAATCTACTAAATACTTACCATCGACACAAAGGCAGCAAGAAAAAACAACAGACAAAATGCATTAAATATTGCTGAAACATAAACGCGCTGTGAAACCGGCCTCCGAGTAATACAAGTACCTCCGAGTACTACAAGTACCTCTGAGTACTCGCAGTATTTTACAGCCCTAAAAACAGCAGTTATTGCGAGGCCCGGCTGAGGAGACCGATCTCACAGCTCTTCACAAAATCATACCTTGTTCGCCAGCCCAGAAAAGCCGTCGGCCATTTCATCTAACAATTTGCCATCTTTGACCTAAAGGAGCCATAAAATAGTCAAAACATTTCCAAAAACAGAGATTTAAGTGACGGATGTGTGTCATTTGAAGCACAGATTTCAGTGATGTAGCGTTAAGCGGCGCACAAAGCCTGGACGGGACTTTAATGCCCATTTTTACGGCTAATTTTGGATTAAACATGGGACTTTACAGCTTGTGCCATGATGTAGACGCCGCTTACCATTTTAAACATGTGATTAGGCTTTTGTAAAGGCGATTGTGCTCATTTCAAGCAGGACGACACATTTAAACGCTCTTTGATTGGACAAGCTGCCACAGTGACGGAGAAGGGTAAGATTATTGAAGCGTTAAAAAGACAAGACCGTTTCACGGAGAAGCGACAGTAAAGACAAACTACACCGAAGCCAGAGTGACCGCCGCCGCTGCCGCTGCCACCGCCACCACACGAACACGGCTGCTTCTGCCGCCGCACACGCAAGAGCTGCTCACTGGAACTTTAAGACTAAATGAAGAACTTAATACGTTTTCCATCGGATTATGAACATGGACTTTACTTTGTTCAATCAGACTCCATTTTGAAGAGACTAAAAACGATGTGTTGAGATCGACTTGGTGAAAGTACTTCATATAAAAGGTGAAGCAAAGACTAAGATCCAAGTCAAAAGTGTCAAATGAACAGCTCCATTTTGTGCGTTATTGATATATATATATATATGTGTGTTCTTGTCAGTGGTATTTATTTATCACCCGTTTTCACCGTAATATTCGAACAATGAGATTAAACCCCTGAGCAGGTGATTAAGAAGCGGAGTCACTGGAGATCGACGCTGGACGAGGCAAAGTGGAGCTAAAACGTGTGGAACATTCATATTAAGGCAAAGAAGAAAGAAAACATTAGTAAAACACATGTCGATCAATATTAATAAATATTAGCGAGCCTTACATAAAATCTGTTTCTAGAGGTTATAACGCAAAGTTAAATACGTTTAAGTTTTCCATTTTTGTATCGACTATAATGTCATTATTAGTGAGTGACATACCACGGATTACATTGTACTAAACTTACAGAACTGAAAAGTGCATCGTTGACATATTCATGGTTTTAAAATGATTGTATTTTATATTAAAGTGTGGCAAAAACTCCAGATTTCAAGAATATACAAACACTTGTTAAAAAAATATAAGCAATTTATGATAAAAATTGGCAAAAACTGTTTTTCCAACACGACTTCTTGGTAACTCAACAAAATGAGCCCCTTCTCATCCATTTCTAACACGTCATCGTTTATAGGGCTCAAAAAGCTAACGCTGAAGCTAACACGCTCATTAGCTTTAGCACTTTTTATCTCGTTTTTTCTGCTTTAAAGTGTTACGATTCGACTTCAAACTAAAGCTGGTACAGTGCACACTCCCAGGTAAAGCCTGCAGGGGGCGCACGGGACGCCGTGCACAATGGGGCAGCTAACTCATATGCTAATTGGCCTCAATGAAGAAATAAGTAAGTCCTATTTTCGTCGTATTTCGTCATTTTTAAGCAGAATTTGTTGAAACTTTTATATCTAATAAGCAACGTTTTACTTCCAGACGTAGAAAACCTCGTCCACTGTCAAGCTCCAGAGCAAAGACAAAGACGCACAAACATAAACGTGAAGCGAAAGCCAAAAGCGCAGACAAAATGACAGAAAAGCGTGTTATTCCTCCACTACAGCCGTGAGCGTTCAGTTACCTTTTCCTGAGTGGGTTTGATTACACTCTCATTTAAAGTCTGTCCTAATTCAGAGGCCTAAGGTCAGAGGTCAGAAAGGAAATTCAATAAAAGAGTTGGGCATTCACAAAAGTGCAAAACAAATCCAGTCCATTCAACTGCAGCGGACGGGCACTAGAGGGCGCAAGTGTCACTGGAGCTAGAACGGGCCAAGCTTTATAAGACAAAACTTAATGACACTAAATACATTTTTGACGCTACAGTTTCTGAACTAAAATCAAACAAATGTCAGGGATTAATCTAAAGTACAATTGAGAATATTTTAAAGATAGTAAACATTAAAAAGGTACAAAGTAGAAATTAAAAACATTATTTAATTGACTATTATTTTATTACAAACTCCAATAGCTTTTTTTTATATTGCTGAATAAATATTTAAAAAAGAAAATAGATGCTGGGAAAAAAGAAAAAAAAATCAGTTATAGTCAGTGTCAATGTTTTCTTTATATTTTTATTTATTCTATGTATTTTTATTAACATTTTGTTCCTACGTTAATGTCACTGTCCACCGTGTCCCATCTATAAAACACATTTTCACAGCGGTTAAGCCAAAAAGAAAAAAGGAGTTGGAATCATTCTTATTCCATCATTTCATAAAGTATTTCAGAGTTTTTCTTGCAGCTTTATTGCCGTTGTAACTGAGTAAATGCTCCTTATATTCTTGCGTCACCTCTAGTGCCTCGTTCCCGTTCCACATGCTCTGAACGCTTCACAGAACAAACACCATGAGCAGAGATGAAGCATCGCCGCCACGGCACATTACGCATTATTCAGTTATTCATTTAAACTATTTGAACACAATTTCTATGACAAATTGTGCGTTTGAGATTAGATTTGCTGCTTGTCTTTTTGCTAAACTCATACTAGAGCCACATATTTGTACAGAATAAAGTAGTTACCAAGGAAACGGCTCGATACACATCAATGTTGATCCAGAACGATGATTAAAAACACAATAGAAAGTAATATTCATCTGAAAATAATAAGTTTTCTTTCTATATGTGGTCATGTGATGGATCAAGACCATTTAAGTCATATATATCGTTATTGATACTTGTTCAAATGTCTCGTTTAGAAAGTCACTTCGTTCACACGCACCAGGAAAGTCCTGATCTCCTGCTTCTTAAAGGACAGACGTGTATGAACGAGGAGAGACGTCCAGCTGTCCAGTCATTTAGTATTTAGAGCTAGAATTGCTAATGAAAACGCCCTGGCCTGAAATGTCTCGGTCTCTCGTCCTGAAATGTCTCGGTCTCTCGTCCTGAAAAGTCTCGGTCTCTCGTCCTGAAAAGTCTCGGCCTGGTCTCGTCTCGGTCTCGTCTCGGTCTCGTCTCGCTCTCGTCTCGTCTCGGTCTCTGGTGGGTCTTTGTCTCAATTAGTCAGTTACTCGTCTCCGCGGCTCTAATAAGCCCCTCCCCTTTAACAGAGCGGACCAAAACAATGAAACACAAGCCGGTCCACAGCAGGGGACAGTCCATGTCCTCACTGCTGATCTAAAGCTACAGAGTTCACATCCAAACACATCCACATTTTCATTCTTCTCATTTCTTCTGCCGTTCGTAACAGAAATAATTTCGCTTTGGGGAAGAACAACAGTTGTTCTCATGTCTAATGTTTTCAGTTCCGTCGTGACCAGACTTTGTTTCCTGTGCTCAGAGTACGATCAGAGTTCAGATGTGGTTAGTGGGTCTGGGAGAGCCAAGTTCCGAGGTTCCCATGCGTTTTGCGTTTCCTGTTATGCATGTAAACGTAGAGACTGTTCCGGAATATAATCCATAATGTGCCGTGCTGGAGCGATGCCGCGGTAACTCTCTGCAATGTTCTCCATGTTTATAATAAAAACGTTAACACATGCGATCGATCCATGCAGCGATGACCATTTTGCAATGTTAAAAAAAAAAGATGCTACACATGATAAATAATGCCATTTATTAAACGACAAAGTGATGAAAAACTACAAACTAAAATATGAATATGAGTAATAGCCATGCACCTATGAAGGAGATGTGTTACCGGTTCAGGAGGAGCTTTATACCCCTTTAACTACATCCGCCGAGGCCAAAGAGATATAGCAGCAATTATATTATTACTCAGATGGGATTAATATAATTTGCAAAATGGCAAAGAAAAACTATTTTAAACACTGCCTAAATACCTAAATACCAGGAGTTTCCAAAAGAGCTCACCTTCAGCTGGGCTTGGCTGGCCAGTTTTGTGGTCTGCAAAAACAGAAAAGATGCAACATAAGACCATGAAAAGTCAAATATAAGATACTGTCAAGACCTGCAAAATGTATATGTATATTCACAAATGTATTCTCAACATTTAAGAGTCTAATCTGCTCCTACAGACACTTTATGATTTCATTTAATCCATTTTGTTCCAACCAATTGTACAAAAGGATTTGCTCCAAAACTAAATGCATTCGAAACCTCCTCTGTGAATGTTGTTGTATGTCAAAGAAATAAACGATTTAAAGATTAAACCGGTCAATTTTTCAGATTCAAACGTGTGATTTTGTCAGTTTTTACACATCAAATGCATTATTTCAAGATGAAAACGTGGCCTGATAAAAAAACTTAATTACACAAGAAGTTTCAAATTCATTTGTCTAAATTTACACGTGTAGGGACTTGCCTTAAATAAAATATTATAGAATAAAATTAAATAAATACAATTAAAATAAATAAATAAAATCCAATCCAAAAATCAAATCAAAATGGAATAGAATAGAATAAAATAAAATATTTCTGGTGGTAAAATAGAATAAAATAAAATATTTCTGGTGGTAAAATAGAATAAAATTAAATATTTCTGGAGGTAAAATCATCACATACTGACCCCGTCTTGACTTACATTATCTTTAGCATAGGAGGCGAACTTGCTTGCTCCGACGGTAAAGCTGCTCCATCCCTGTCACAAAAGAAAGAACGTCGTTAGGATCAATCTTCCGACTCAGAATGACAAAAAGCTGCAGGATGAATCCTGACTGACTGAATAAATGGACGTCATGGCGTTGTTCAGAAAGTCCTCGTCTTTTTTCTCCGGAGTCACCGTGTTTCCAAAGCCCACGTAACGGTTTTCCTGGTTCCCGCTGTAACCTCCTCCACTGAGAAGAAGAAAAAGCACATTAAGTCAACTATCAGAACTATTCAGCCACGCCTTTAGCTTTACTGGTTTTCTACTTTCATTTTAACTCCAAGAAGACACATAATGCACGGAATATTTGGTATCAGGTAACAGAATCTTGGAGAAAAACAAAAACTTGATTACAGATGTATTTGTTTCTTTGCGTCAGCAGCTGCTTCTACATTAATATTGCAGCGTTATTCAATTTATCGCAGGTAAAACATGGCATTTATTTTGAGCCCTTTTCAGATTTCAAAGTGATAATATTTTGTTACTAAAGTAAATTGAAATGGCATTTGATCTGATTTTTCATCACTCTGGCGATAGAGCGCCCCCTGCAGGTCCCTCCTGATAATACATTGGGGTAAAAGAAACAAAGCTTTTGTGTCTCTTCAGGCCCATTTTTGCTTTCTTTCTTTGTCATAAGAAGAATAATAAGTTTAATCACAAACAGAAACATTTCACGTTGCCAAATATAAAAAAAAGAGCCAGGGTTTCTCAGGGGAGTCTTCTTCAGATCGATGTCGGCAACATAATTATGGCTAATCTAAAACTATTCACAGTCCAGAAGTTTCCATGCATTTTGGTAAAAACTGGTATCTGGTATCTATATCGCAATATTTCTCATAGTAACACTGGTATCAGATCGAATCAAACATCTGTGGTATCGCCCTTCACTAGAACAAAGTAAATATTAAGATATGTGTTTTATTGTCAAAGCTAAACGTTAAAATATGTAATTAAATATCTCAAAACCACATGATCTTTAAATATCGATTATGTTTGTGTGACTCCATTGAAGGGAATTCCAGGACATTTAAGGCTAATGTGAGACAAACCTTTGGTAAGAGTTAACGTCGTCGCTGAGCCAGTCTTCAAACGCTTTGTCTCCAGATTTCCCAGAGTCCTGTGCGGTTCCACTTGACCTTCAAAACAACAAATACATTTGACTTTAACATGTATGAATATTGTCCAAACTAGAGTTCGAGCCAATTAAGCCTTTGAGCCCAGTCTGTCTCATCGCTTTATGCAACATTTCTTAAACTCAGGAAGTCTTCAGTCTTTGAACCGTTACAGACCTAAACATTGTGCTTTTCCACGGTGTCAAATTCCCTTCTCTATAACTTGAATTGCCCTGAGAAACTTTGACTCGCAGCAAAAGTACAGCAGCTGCTAAACACACAACAACTATTGAAACGTATAAAGTCTGACAGCACAAAACCAGCATCAGTGACACATGACTGGCTCTGCTAAAGTAATCTGATTACTCCTGTCATTGCTTTGTAGTTGGACTGAGACAAACGGATGTCCAGTCTCACCGATGTGAGGACGAGAGGCTGCTCTTGGGTTGGGGAGAAGTCCAGTTTTGGGCAGAAGAAGTTTCGATGGACCACTCCTTTCCTTCGGCTAAAGTTGCAACCTGCAAGACCAGAAATATAACGAGCAGCAAGTTTAAAAATGTTACACAGGTTAAACACACTCACACACACACACACACACATAGCTGCGGAGCGCCAGGATATATGTAGACTTAATTATTTTATGTTAATCATTAATATTTTATTTATTTATTTTATTTTAAAAGAAAAATAACATATTAATCAACAGCAAACAATATAAATGTGCCAGAATGAGATGATTCATCTGTATCGGTCCCTTTGCCTTAAAAGTGATTTAAAAATGACAATAACATACAATCAATGGTCATAAATCTGTGGCTCAGCGTTTCCCATGAGCCACTGTTTTACATTCTTGCTAGAACAGGATTGTAAAGATGTCAATTGTTCAATAACTTGTTTCTGCAGAATAAGACAGTGGTGAAATGTTTTTAAGAGCTCGTTTATGGTGTGATTTTATTGCTGTTTACTGTATTGGTCGAGTTATTGGACCAATTAATAATAAAATGTGTGATAAGATTCAGGAACTGGAAAAAAGGTCTGATTTTACAGCTTCACTTCACTGAAGTGACAGCCAGAAGATTAAAGTGCATTCTGTAACATTTAGCTTTTAATGGACGTCTAGACCGAGGCATTTGAATCCTAGAACAACCAGGTGCACTGGCCCCGCGGCGGCTCACAGGTGCACTGGCCCCGCGGCGGCTCACAGGTGCACTGGCGGCTCACAGGTGCACTGGCCCCGCGGCGGCTCACAGGTGCACTGGCCCCGCGGCGGCTCACAGGTGCACTGGCCCCGCGGCGGCTCACAGGTGCACTGGCCCCGCGGCGGCTCACAGGTGCACTGGCCCCGCGGCGGCTCACAGGTGCACTGGCCCCGCGGCGGTGCACTGGCCCCGCGGCTCACAGGTGCACTGGCCCCGCGGCGGCTCACAGGTGCACTGGCCCCGCGGCGGTGCACTGGCCCCGCGGCTCACAGGTGCACTGGCCCCGCGGCGGCTCACAGGTGCACTGGCCCCGCGGCGGTGCACTGGCCCCGCGGCGGCTCACAGGTGCACTCGCCCTGCGGACCGTATGCACATGTTTGTGAAGCGCTTGATGCATTTCCACACTCTCCGTACCTTGTCTCTGAACAGAGCGGCGGCGCGGCTGTTGTACTTTTCCTGCAGATTCCAGTTCGGGTCGTAATCGTCCTGAAGCTCCAGAAACATCCGGAACTTCCCGTTGCCTCCAGCTTTCATCTTCTCCAGCTCGAGGTCCTTCCACTTGTCCATGGTGACCGACCGCACGAAGCTGAAACAGACAACAACAATGTAATTTATACACACATCCAGCCTCGCTGTGTGAAGGAGACGTTTCACAGTCTGTCCTTCTGCTGCTGTCACACTCTGCAACAAACACTGTCATACCCATGTGCAATACTGTCATACCCATGTGCAATACTGACATACCCATGTGCAATACTGTCATACCCATGTGCAATACTGACATACCCATGTGCAATACTGTCATACCCATGTGCAATACTGTTATACAAATGTGCAATACTGTCCTACCCATGTGCAATACTGTTATACCCATGTGCAACACTGTCATACCCATGTGCAATACTGTTATACCCATGTGCAATACTGTCATACCCATGTGCAATACTGTCATACCCATGTGCAATACTGTCATACCCATGTGCAATACTGTCATACCCATGTGCAATACTGTCCTACCCATGTGTGATACTGTCATACCCATGTGCAATACTGTTATACCCATGTGCAACACTGTTATACCCATGTGCAATACTGTAATACCCATGTGCAACACTGTTATACCCATGTGCAATACTGTTATACCCATGTGCAATACTGTTATACCCATGTGCAATACTGTCATACCCATGTGCAATACTGTCATACCATGTGCAACACTGTTATACCCATGTGCAACACTGTCATACCCATGTGCAACACTGTTATACCCATGTGCAACACTGTCATACCCATGTGCAATACTGTCATACCCATGTGCAATACTGTTATACCCATGTGCAATACTGTCCTTCCCATGTGCAATACTGTTATAGCCATGTGCAATACTGTTATACCCATGTGCAACACTGTCATACCCATGTGCAATACTGTTATACCCATGTGCAATACTGTTATACCCATGTGCAATACTGTCATACCCATGTGCAATACTGACCCATGTGCAATACTGTCATACCCATGTGCAATACTGTCATACCCATGTGCAATACAGTCATACCCATGTGCAATACAGTCATACCCATGTGCAATACAGTCATACCCATGTGCAATACTGACCCATGTGCAATACAGTCATACCCATGTGCAATACTGACCCATGTGCAATACTGACATACCCATGTGCAATACAGTCATACCCATGTGCAATACTGTCATGTCCATGTGCAATACAGTCATACCCATGTGCAATACTGACCCATGTGCAATACTGTCATACCCATGTGCAATACTGTCATACCCATGTGCAATACTGTCTTACCCATGTGCAATACTGTCATACCCATGTGCAACACTGTTATACCCATGTGCAACACTGTCATACCCATGTGCAACACTGTTATACCCATGTGCAATACTGTCATACCCATGTGCAATACTGTCTTACCCATGTGCAATACTGACTTTAACCATGTACAATACTGTAACATTCATGTGCAATTACTGTCATACTTTACGCAATAATGTCATATTATACCACTATGTATAATGTATATATACCACTATGATGAGTATTATTTTGTCCTATGTTAGCTTATTTTTCAATGTTTATTTTATTTATTTTTATTTTTCAATTTTTATGTTTTCTCTATTCCCTATTAAGAATTTGAGAGGTTCTGTCCATAGCAGTTTTGTTTATAAGAGTTTTTTTCTATTAAGAGTGTTTTCTGTTCCTTTCTTCTGAATCTACTTGTGTTGCAACACCGAAATTTCCCCATGTGTGGACAAATAAAGGCATATCTTATCTTATTTTATCTTATAGTCACACTCAAACCACTTTTGCTGCCTTTGGATTGGCTGACAGATGTGTTGATTATTTTTTTCATACCAGGCCCATTAAGAGAGTCTAATTAAAGCTGAAATGTGATGCTCAGCAGTTGTGAGCGTTTACCTGAGGTGCACTCCCAGACCCCGGTGCTTCCCGGAACACTCCAGACAAATCCAGATCCCGTAAGAGACACTGACCCACTGAGGGTTGAAGGCTCCACACTCAAAACACAACTGGACAAACACAGAAGCAAAACAATCAGAAGAAAGGACTTATGGGGATGAGGCGCCGACACCAGGAGGCGAGGCACGTTTATTAGTGGAGCACGTTTTGTAGAATCAGAGTCAACTTACATTGTTTTCATCATCAGTTCTCACTTCCTTCAAAACTCTCCTGGTCCTGGGACTCGCCATTGTGACTGAAAAAGACAAAGAAAAAACAAACAAACTGCATTGTTATGTACTAAAATGCAGTGTTATGTACTAATATGCAGTGTTATGTACTAATATGCAGTGTTATGTACTAATATGCAGTGTTATGTACTAAAATGCAGTGTTATGTACTAAAATGCAACACTAAAATGCAGTGTTATGTACTAAAATGCAACACTAAAATGCAGTGTTATGTACTAATATGCAGTGTTACGTACTATGTTATGTACTAAAATGCAGTGTTACGTACTAATATGCAGTGTTATGTACTAAAATGCAGTGTTATGTACTAATATGCAACACTAAAATGCAGTGTTATGTACTAATATGCAACACTAAAATGCAGTGTTATGTACTAATATGCAGTGTTATGTACTAAAATGCAGTGTTATGTACTAAAATGCAGTGTCTGCAGTGTTACGTACTAAAATCAACATTTTCTAAAATAGTACATGCATTTCTAAGTCAAAGCAGCTAAACTTAAGAAAAAAAAAACATATAGATTATTGAGATCTAAACAACAACATTCAGTTTGTCTTGATAGTGTCTGACAGTCTCTCTGCTCTGCAAAGGATTCCATCTGGAAACTCTGATCGTAGACGGGATATTCTGTCCAGCATCTTCTATTGGACGCCCTCTCTGTCCAGGGACGGTGTGATGGTCCTTTGATTGGGTTCCGGCTCATGTGTGAGTGGATGGTAATGAAATGTTGGATTTTCTGGCTAAACATTCCCTAAAACTGCCATCAATTGATGTGATAGTTGAAATAAGTAAATCTCTGGTCAAGCCTATTGTTAAGAGTCAAGTGTATGGCCTTTGGCAGGATGATTAGAGTCGTTGTGATACTGGGCGGCGTCTGTATGTGATATAAGTAGTGTTGGTTCGTGCAGATCCAGGGGCAGGAACGTGGGGGAGAGAGAACCTTTGCTCGCTGGAGAACGGGTCACACTGGACTCAATAAGTCACTGAGTAGGACAAGCAAACATCCAAACAGTTTGTGTAGTCACTAATCAAGAACCTGAAACTGTTGAGCGTGTGCTAACTCACTGTACAGCGCATGAAAGAGAGAACTGAATTATGTTTGATGGTTTCAAAATAATAAACAGGAATTCTATCTGCTGAATAAGGCTCAGGTTACTAACTTATACAACACAGGATTAATTGGAAGATAATAGAGTTAAGAGTGTCTTTGTGGTGTTATTTCCGTTGAGCTCCGGACCACACTCAGTCCAGTAGGTGGCGGTAAATGCACCTTTTCCATTAGCTGCCAACCGCCGTTAAAAGCAACACCACAACAACAAGAACAACAGTCAGCACCGCACAGAAAGCAGTCAGTGTGTGACGGTGTGTGTGACGGTGTGTGTGACGGTGTGTGTGACGGTGTGTGACTGTGTGTGACGGTGTGTGACGGTGGTGGACCGCTGTCACTCTCACTCAGACGGTTTCACCATGGAGATCTCTGAAGTCTAACTCTGCAATGTGAACTAATAAAGAAACTTTGAACTCATCATTCTGAAAAACTACAAGACAAACACCAAAAGGATTAAGATCATGATTGACAAAAACATGCAGCACTTTGAGAGATTTATCAAGCTTGTGATGTACAATACAAACAGTCAGACAAACTCTGAAATGAGAACTAATATTACTAATAGGGAAACTTTTAACTTGTCATTCTAAAAATATCATGATCACTGATTGACAAAAACACTGCTACAATTAACTAACTACATTTTACTTTGAGTAGTTCCATGTTCCCTGGTCATTGCATGACGAAAGCACTAATTAATTTATGTGTTTGTGGGATGTAGCTTTATTCAGATTGACAAGTTATAAGTTTCCAATTAAGGTAGTTCTAATTACATGGGTCTGTATCGTATCTGTGTACAATAAAAAAACAGCTATTCCCTTTTTCTCACCGTGTTTGTGGTGAACGTATCACGCAGTCGCTCAAAAAGGAAGAGGTTACACCATTAAAGTGTCTGTGTTTGAGCAATAATCTGCATTCAACTGAGAAACACTGAAAAGGTGCATGTACCGCCGCCTACTGTCGTTGTACGTCATCAAAGTATGTGTTTTATGCTAAATCATTAAACAAATCATAAGTAGTAAGATAACCTAAGTCTGTGGATAATCGAGTAATGAGATCATCATGTGTGATTCAGTGTTTTTCAGGTGAATTATTGCTCAAACACAGATACGTTAAGCACCTCCTTTTTCTCTTATTGTTCAGCCTCTACCGTGCTCAGAGTGAGTGACAGGTGGATTCAACCAATCTATTATTATTATTTTTAAACAATATTCTGACAAAATTATTACATTGCATCAGGAATGTGTTAAAATGTGTCTGAAAATGTCCTGGTTGTGGTTCAAGTATCGCAAAACATGAATAAAACATAAAACTAACCACAAAACGGAAGAGTTTATTTGTTTTTTTATTTGTATTACATGTTTCTGTCTCTTTTTTTACTCATTTTTTATAGTTTCAGTTATAGGCTATATACTTTATATTCCACTTTAATACATCTCCAATACAAACAACTTGATATCATACAGTTTTCTACACATTCATTTTTTTCTTTTGAATATATTTTCTGTGCCATGATCTTATATAATAGGATAATTTCCCCCTCAGGGATTAATCTGATTCTGATAAAGCTTCCACTGGTTCAGTCACTGGTTACTACATTTATTATATGAATGATATTTTATTAATCTGAAGTAGAGATGAACATAACTTACTCTAGTTTCACCCTAAATATGAGTTCTAACACTGATGGAGGCTGTTGCATGCAAACTCCCTATCAACGTGGCAGTGTCATGCTTGAAAACAAAGAAAATTGACAGCAAATGAATAAGCATCGACTTATGACGTGAATCGCGAAATAATAAAGGCAATTAGATCACAAAATACACAAACTATTATTGCTTTTTGAAGGAAAATTGCAGTCGTGTCTGAGAAGCTCTAGTTTAACAGTGGGGAAGATGCTAATGCTAACAATCTATTCACGCACTCATTTCAATAAGACATTATAATCTGTTTTATCTTTAATAAACAGCAATCAATGTGATAATACACATCAGTGCATTTAAATACATTTCGATCGTCGTTTTAAGGTGGTTTTAGGGACGATGCTAACGCTGATTAGCTTGTGTGCTAGCCGCAGAGCTAACTCCTCTGTTACCTGTCTACGGATGATTTGTCACGCAGTCACTGATTTTAATGACTTTTCTGGCACCGGGCGTGGACTTTCACGGCAGGTTCCCTCCGGTCTGAAGCGCACAGCCGATGTTCTCCCGCGACAGGCCGTGTCCGAGCGTTTAAGCCGTGTTTTTGAATGAAGGGACGACTTTAAACACCGGTAGCCATGTTCCTGTTTGGTTTGTATACGTTGGCACCGCGATGCATCATGGGAGTCTGGATCTGCTCCAGAGGCTGCAGCAGCATGGATCTATTATTATGGATCTATTATTATGGATCTATTATCATGGATCTATTATCATGGATCTATTATCATGGATCTATTATTATGGATCTATTATCATGGATCTATTATCATGGATCTATTATCATGGATCTATTATTATGGATCTATTATTATGGATCTATTATTATGGATCTATTATCATGGATCTATTATCATGGATCTATTATCATGGATCTATTATCATGGATCTATTATTATGGATCTATTATCATGGATCTATTATTATGGATCTATTAGCATGGATCTATTATTATGGATCTATTATCATGGATCTATTATCATGGATCTATTATTATGGATCTATTATCATGGATCTATTATTATGGATCTATTAGCATGGATCTATTATTATGGATCTATTATTATGGATCTATTATCATGGATCTATTATTATGGATCTATTATCATGGATCTATTATTATGGATCTATTAGCATGGATCTATTATTATGGATCTATTATTATGGATCTATTATCATGGATCTATTATTATGGATCTATTATCATGGATCTATTATCATGGATCTATTATCATGGATCTATTATTATGGATCTATTATCATGGATCTATTATTATGGATCTATTATCATGGATCTATTATCATGGATCTATTATTATGGATCTATTATCATGGATCTATTATTATGGATCTATTATCATGGATCTATTATTATGGATCTATTATCATGGATCTATTATTATGATCTATTAGCATGGATCTATTATTATGGATCTATTATTATGGATCTATTATCATGGATCTATTATCATGGATCTATTATTATGGATCTATTATCATGGATCTATTATGGATCTATTATCATGGATCTATTATTATGGATCTATTATCATGGATCTATTATGGATCTATTATCATGGATCTATTATTATGGATCTATTATTATGGATCTATTATCATGGATCTATTATTATGGATCTATTATCATGGATCTATTATTATGGCTCTATTATCATGGATCTATTATCATGGATCTATTATCATGGATCTATTATTATGGATCTATTATCATGGATCTATTATGGATCTATTATCATGGATCTATTATTATGGATCTATTATCATGGATCTATTATTATGGATCTATTATCATGGATCTATTATCATGGATCTATTATTATGGATCTATTATCATGGATCTATTATCATGGATCTATTATGGATCTATTATCATGGATCTATTATCATGGATCTATTAGCATGGATCTATTATTATGGATCTATTCGTACTTCAGGGTAGTACTGCAGGGTAGTACTGCAGGTAGTACTACAGGGTAGTACTGCAGGTAGTACTTCAGGGTAGTACTGCAGGGTAGTACTGCAGGGTAGTACTGCAGGTAGTACTACAGGGTAGTACTGCAGGTAGTACTTCAGGGTAGTAATGCAGGGTAGTACTGCAGGGTAGTACTGCAGGGTAGTACTGCAGGTAGTACTACAGGGTAGTACTGCAGGTAGTACTTCAGGTAGTACTTCAGGGTAGTACTGCAGGTAGTACTTCAGGGTAGTACTGCAGGGTAGTACTGCAGGGTAGTACTGCAGGGTAGTACTTCAGGGTAGTACTGCAGGTAGTACTACAGGGTAGTACTGCAGGTAGTACTTCAGGGTAGTAATGCAGGGTAGTACTGCAGGGTAGTACTGCAGGGTGGTACTGCAGGTAGTACTACAGGGTAGTACTGCAGGTAGTACTTCAGGGTAGTACTGCAGGGTAGTACTGCAGGGAGTACTTCAGGTAGTACTGCAGGGTAGTACTGCAGGTAGTACTGCAGGGTAGTACTGCAGGGTAGTACTGCAGGTAGTACTGCAGGGTAGTACTGCAGGTAGTACTGCAGGTAGTACTGCAGGGTAGTACTGCAGGTAGTACTTCAGGTAGTACTGCAGGGTAGTACTGCAGGTAGTACTGCAGGGTAGTACTGCAGGGTAGTACTGCAGGTAGTACTACAGGGTAGTACTGCAGGTAGTACTTCAGGTAGTACTGCAGGGTAGTACTGCAGGTAGTACTTCAGGTAGTACTGCAGGTAGTACTTCAGGTAGTACTGCAGGTAGTACTGCAGGTAGTACTTCAGGTAGTACTGCAGGGTAGTACTGCAGGTAGTACTGCAGGTAGTATTGCAGGGTAGTACTGCAGGTAGTACTGCAGGGTAGTTCTGCAGGTAGTACTGCAGGGTAGTACTGCAGGTAGTACTGCAGGTAGTACTGCAGGTAGTACTGCAGGGTAGTACTGCAGGTAGTACTGCAGGTAGTACTGCAGGGTAGTACTGCAGGTAGTACTGCAGGTAGTACTGCAGGTAGTACTACAGGTAGTACTGCAGGTAGTACTGCAGGTAGTACTGCAGGTAGTACTACAGGTAGTACTGCAGGGTAGTTCTGCAGGTAGTACTGCAGGGTAGTACTGCAGGTAGTACTGCAAGTAGTACTGCAGGTAGTACTGCAGGGTAGTACTGCAGGTAGTACTGCAGGTAGTACTGCAGGTAGTACTTCAGGGTAGTACTGCAGGTAGTACTGCAGGTAGTACTTCAGGTAGTACTGCAGGTAGTACTGCAGGTAGTACTTCAGGTAGTACTGCAGGGTAGTACTGCAGGTAGTACTGCAGGTAGTACTGCAGGGTAGTACTGCAGGGTAGTACTGCAGGTAGTACTGCAGGGTAGTTCTGCAGATAGTACTACAGGTAGTACTGCAGGTAGTACTGCAGGTAGTACTGCAGGTAGTACTACAGGTAGTACTGCAGGTAGTACTACAGGTAGTACTGCAGGGTAGTTCTGCAGGTAGTACTGCAGGTAGTACTGCAGGTAGTACTGCAGGTAGTACTTCAGGGTAGTACTGCAGGTAGTACTGCAGGTAGTACTTCAGGGTAGTACTGCAGGTAGTACTGCAGGTAGTACTTCAGGTAGTACTGCAGGTAGTACTGCAGGTAGTACTGCAGGGTAGTACTGCAGGTAGTACTGCAGGTAGTACTGCAGGGTAGTACTGCAGGTAGTACTGCAGGTAGTACTGCAGGTAGTACTTCAGGGTAGTACTGCAGGTAGTACTGCAGGGTAGTACTGCAGGTAGTACTACTGCAGGTAGTACTACTTCAGGGTAGTACTGCAGGTAGTACTGCAGGGTAGTACTCAGGTACATCTACTTGAGTAGATTTCAGACACATACTTTTACTCCTTTTTAAAGATATTGTGCAAAATCAAATTGAATAAGCTTTTCATAACGGCGTTTCCTCATCATCAGTTTACTCAAAGTTGAAGTATTTTGACTGATTCATTCATGTTTGTTAAAAGGTGTTTATAGTTTCACTAAAACAATATAATTTTGTGTCTGTACTTTGAAAATACCCGATGCATTATTTAAAGCTTTGTCCTTCCTTAAGTTAAATAAACCAGATATTGTGTCCAGACTTACATGAGCAGTAGTTTTCACAAATACTTTTTTGTGATTGACAAATAGCGACACCTTTGTCTCATCCACTGTTTCATTTAAACTCTTGTCAGCATTTTATTTAATGGCTCTAATCTTATCCACCCGATGAAGTCGTATTATTATTATTATTATTATAGAGGCATAAATGTGTGTCATCTGTTTGCTCATGTGTTTATATGTGAATCTCTTTTGTATTTAATTCAAAAAGTGGGACATTCTCTAAATAAAAGGGACGAAGGACAGAGACAAATGAGCTGTGCAGGACCAACAAAAGAGAAAATGTCATAATTCTGCATGAATGTGCATGGCAGATATTGTGAACACTTCAAAATAATATATATATATGTATTTTTTTTTTAATTGCACAGTTAAACAAATAAATGTGTATTTCTTGTTCTGAGACATATCATAAATCCACAGTCCACATTTATTCACAATATAATCCATATTTTACAGTCAATTGATGAATTTGCTATATTTAAATGTCATGTGACAAAAGCTTATCATTAATTTATATTGTGTTTATTAAAGATCTCTGTACTTTGTATTGACCACGACAATAAAAGCGATAACGCCGACAATATAAAAGTGTTCTTATCGTCCAATAATACCACAAATTCTGCAGAAAGAAACAAACAAATAGCAATCAAACTTCTTTTATTTATCTGTGTAAGTTTGTGTCGGAGATACATGAATATAAAATCATCATGTTAATAGTAGTAATAGTTTTTTTGCACAACTTTTTGCAACAACTCAACATTGTTTTAGCTCAATGAAAATACATTATTTTGACAAAAAATGTAATACTGCACGATGTTTGAGTTATTATACATATCATTAATACTCAATATTCAGGGGAAGTATAGGGTATAGATCATGAAGAACAATATATATCTTTAAGTAAGAATATTTTGCTCATTCAGCTGTTTCTTTAAATATAAATGAGTTGATTAATACGTGTAATACAAATGTGTAAAGTTGCTCATGTTCACGAGGCGATCCAAGGACACGTCGTGTGCATGTGTTTGCTACAGGTCACACTTCATCTCAATGATCCCATGACCCCATGACCCCCATGACCCCATGACCCCCATGACCCCCATGACCCCATGACCCCGTGACCCCATGACCCCCATGACCCACATGACCCCATGACCCCCATGACCCCATGACCCCCATGACCCCATGACCCACATGACCCCCATGACCCCATGACCCACATGACCCCCATGACCCCATGACCCCTATGACCCCCATGACCCCTGCACAAGCACAGGTTAAACTAAGACTGTCGACCTCAGATAAGGACTCATCTCATCACTATAGTATTTACTCTTGACCGAGTGAGCGAGCAGTAATATGTTTATGATTATTCAGAACTGATAAGAAAGTTCAACACTGTAGAATTTATCTCGTTTAATAAAGAAATCAGACCATAAAATGTTTATATCATGATTTAGTCACTTTGGCAAGATATACATTTGTGAAGTTGCATTTTATATTCAAACCTTGTAAAAATCATTCTGTTTTGAAAGGTTGTCACATGATATGCCATTTTATACATATATATAATATAATATTAGTTGGAGTGAATGAATAATATTTTTATTGCACAAAACTGGATTCAACTCTTGAAAACACCAGTGAAAGTTGCTCTTATCTGTTTTTTTAATGAACTCTTCAGAATCAGAATGACTTTTATTCATCCCCAAGAGGAAATTACAGACAAAAAACTGAGCAGTTTATTTAAAAAAATGATATTTAAAAAAATGGATAAATACAACAGATCTGTTTTAAATCCACAAACCTCTGCATGAACACACATTTAACTTACAAAGTATCTGTATTTATGAACTAAACCCCTGCTATAAACAACAATATACATTTTAACTTATAGAATATCCTTCATAATCTATTTACACATCGTTTATCTGCAAATGTAATTAAGATGTAAAGAAAGAAACAAAACAAGCTCTTACATTCATGTTCTATATTTAAACACATGATGTACAATATCAATGCATTTAATCAATTTAATCAATTATGACTCGAGGTGAAGATTCAGTCCTTGTATTTTCAGTTTGGAGCAAAGTTCAGATTTTGGAGTCCGTATTATTTATGTTCAGGAAATTAATATTCAGGCATTTTTTTGTAATGGGACAAAATAAAAACATTTCATCAACAAAAAAAATGTAGTTTAGATTAGTTTAGTTTTGGTTTGTTTTTATTTTTTTTGCATTTGGCCTAACCTTAGGTGTTTTGGCCTAACCTTAGGTGTTTTGTCCTAACCTTAGGTGTTTTGTCCTAACCTTAGGTGTTTTGTCCTAACCTTAGGTGTTTTGTCCTAACCTTAGGTGTTTTGGCCTAACCTTAGGTGTTTTGGCCTAACCTTAGGTGTTTTGGCCTAACCTTAGGTGTTTTGGCCTAACCTTAGGTGTTTTGTCCTAACCTTAGGTGTTTTGGCCTAACCTTAGGTGTTTTGTCCTAACCTTAGGTGTTTTGGCCTAACCTTAGGTGTTTTGTCCTAACCTTAGGTGTTTTGTCCTAACCTTAGGTGTTTTGGCCTAACCTTAGGTGTTTTGGCCTAACCTTAGGTGTTTTGGCCTAACCTTAGGTGTTTTGGCCTAACCTTAGGTGTTTTGTCCTAACCTTAGGTGTTTTGGCCTAACCTTAGGTGTTTTGTCCTAACCTTAGGTGTTTTGTCCTAACCTTAGGTGTTTTGGCCTAACCTTAGGTGTTTTGGCCTAACCTTAGGTGTTTTGTCCTAACCTTAGGTGTTTTGGCCTAACCTTAGGTGTTTTGGCCTAACCTTAGGTGTTTTGTCCTAACCTTAGGTGTTTTGTCCTAACCTTAGGTGTTTTGGCCTAACCTTAGGTGTTTTGGCCTAACCTTAGGTGTTTTGTCTAGCTTATACATTGGACTTATTCTCCACTTATCAATAACTCAGAATATATTGCCGGTAGAAAGTCGATCACAGACACGATGTTGAAAGAGAAACATTATCTATCTTTTGTGATGTTCATAGGGACATTTTGACCCTTCTCATCCAACGGTTTTTCCGTCTGCAGCAGAACCCTACAGTCGAAGTCCGAAGGCACGTCGAAAAACACCTCGTCATCGAAACAATCTTCATCCGACGGCGACGCCATGAACTTCAAATTCAACACAAAACCTGTCATCAAACCGCCCACCGCGGACGCCGCTATCGTCGCGAATATGGCGGCGAGCTGAAACAGCGCTTGTTCTTCTGCCGTGCGACCCAATCCTGGTTTTAGTCCCGGAATTAGCCGCTGAAGTTCGAGCAGTTTGGGGTCTCCCTCTGGCGGGGCACGATGAGAAAAGATCTGATACAAGCTGGGCCCGTACGTTTCCTCCGTCGCTAGCAAAATGGCGCAAATCCCGGCCGTTGACGAAATGATGCCGGTCAGTCCGTGGAGATTGTGGATGCCGCACTGGTCTTGGATCCTCAATCGCTTCGCCATGAAAGGAGTCAAGTATTTATAGCCGAAAAAGCAGGCGGTGCAGCCCAACATTCCCAGTGCGTACGCCGCGGCCGGAGTGATCATCATGTCCACGGAGGCGCCGACGGTCACTCCGCCGGCGAGAGTCACGTTCTGGATGTCGGCCATGGTTAGCTTGCCGCGCTTGTTAAACATCGCCGACAGGGCAAAGGCGGTGATGGTCGACGAGCTCAGTCCGATGAAAGTGTGCAGGACGGCGCGGTGCTGGTCGTCGCCTTTAAAAGTCAAAGAGGAGTTGAACGAAGGCCAAAAAACCCAGAGGAATAGCGTACCCATGACGGAGAGGATGTCGGAATTGTAGCTGGTCGTCTCTTTGGCGTGTCCGGAGTTCAAACTCGGTCGGTACAAGACAAACGTCACGCCAAGTCCAAAGTAGCAAGCGAACAGATGGATGAGAATGGTACCGCCAGGGTCGTTGATTCGAATGTACTTCAAAACGGCCCATTCGGTCACGGAAAAAACTGGGATCTCGAGCAAGGCCATCACGATGAGCTGCACGGGACTCGTCTTTCCCAGAACCGCGCCGAAGGAAATGAGCACAACTGCGCACGCAAACTCGGCATTCAGCAAGTTGATGACGCCGATGTGGATCTTACCGTCGTAGTAAAATTGGAAAAAGCCTTGGATTAAAATGGCCCACTGGATTGAAAAAGCGGCGGTGAGGAAGTTGAAAACCATCCCGCTGAAGCCGTAAAATCTGCAAAAGGCGAGCAAGCACCCGAAGCCCACAAAAATCATGACTTGAACGTCGGCGAAGTACGGGTAATCCCGGTACAGCGAGTTCTCCATGGGATTCGTCTCGTTGTTTTGCATCTTGGCGTTGGCGTTGTCGTCGTACGTGACGAATAAAGAAAAAAGAACCAGCATTATGATCTCCAGTGCAAAAATGAGCGCTGGGAGACGCACTTGCAGACTCGTGCGGGATCTCATCGTGGAGGAAGAAGTGTTCTGAGACGTGCTGCGCTTCGTCCCAACATCCAGTGCTTTTATAGCCGTCCTCGAGTTACATAAGAGAAGCTGAGGCGAGGTTAGAATCACATCTTTTGTGTTATGGTATCATTTAATAAAACGCCCTTTAGCCCAGTAGCAGGAGGTTGGCCCCGCTCTGGAAGCCACGAGCCACAGCCACTGGTCAGACGCAGTCGTAAAGAATTATTTATGATTAATAAGTGACTGTATCAATGTTATGTGGTGGAAGATAACATGAGCATAACCATCTGTTTGTCATGAGATTTAAAGGTGCACTGCGGGGCTTTTCTGATGGAGGGGGCACCACTACCTTCGCCTGGGACGTCACGGGTCTCCCTGACTTTCCCTGAAGGTTTGGCAGTGCTGGAAGTTAGCGCGCTATTGTTTTTCACCGTTTTATTAGCGATTGTTTATCTAATATATTTATCACACTCACAGGGAAATGCTCCAGTGGGATAAGGATTAGGTTCATGTGCAGGAATCAGGACTTTGGGACGTGGAATGTTAGGATTCTATTATTTTTCACTTTTTGGAGTGGAATGTTTATTATTTCACAAGTTAAATTATGATCGGGGTCAGTTTTATATCATTCATTTAGTTCAGATTTTAGAGCTTTGGGACTTCGAATGCTTGTGACAAATTGCAGAAGTTTCAGAGTCTCGTGATGTTCCACAGTCCATGGAGACGAGCAGATGAAGTGTCAGGTCTGTGGAGAGGAGGGCTACTCACACTAAATAACTCACTCACTCTCAGAATAAAAGACATGTGAATAAATACAGGATTCATCAGTTTAACGAAGGGGGCGGGGCAAATGTAGCAGTTTTCAAATGGAAGTTGTTGAAGTCGTTTTAGATCAATGCGATTTAAAATGTCCAAAATGTTAAATAATGATGGGATGTTGCACAATAATCACTTTGAATGTTCACAAACTTAAATATTGTCTTTATTTCATATGATTTCCCGAGCTGTGTGTGTTTGTGGGCATAATGCGACTGTGGATCAGCTGAAGTCTCCACAGCTACAAAAGATGAAACAACAGGAACACGGTTTCCTTTCAATCATCAAACAAATATTTATACAGTATTTTTTATTTTGCGATTATCCACTAGGTCTGTACAAACCGCTGACACGGTTCAGTTACATATCAGGATAAACCAAGACAAAGAGCCAAAGCAGGTACAGGGTCTACATTGTGCTCAAACCAGGACCAAACCAGGACCAGAAGAGTCAGCGACAGTGACTACTAGTGACGACTGATGTTATTGCGTGTCTTCATCATCAGGGAGAAAGAAGAAAATACACATAGTTCAAACTCTCTGATACTTTATAAAACATGTACGTCTTAAACAAATGAATGATAAATCTTCCACCGTGTTCACAGGTGATTGGCGTATTCCTCGGCGCTGCCCGGGCTCTTCAGGACCTTGGCTCGGGTCTGGACCGAGGCGTAAAGCTCCGACAGGACCTCAGCGTCCTCCGAGTCCTTCACCAAGTCCGGATCATGGTCCAGGTCGTGGTCCAGGTCGTGGTCCAGGTCGTGGTCCAGGTCGTGGTCCAGGTCGTGGTCCAGGTCGTGGTGCAGGTCGTGGTGCAGGTCTGCGGGACTCGCTGGAGAGCTGGGTCCATTGTTCACCGGCGCCCTCTGCAGGCTCAGGTTTGCATAGCAGTCCTATTGGCACAAAAAGAGGAAAAATTTGGGATGTTTCTGGTTTAAATCTTTCCCGTAGGTCAATGTTTTATGTGCATTGGCTCCGATAAATAACCAAATAAAATAAAAGAAGCGTATAAGCATCAATTTGTTGTACTA
>NW_027315823.1:489843-521869 GCF_026437365.1 Eucyclogobius newberryi
CACTCAAAATTAACGAAAGTACCCGTCAGTGACCAGGGACCCACACCATTTTTATATGGAGGTTAAATGTTTAGTTTTGCGAAATTTTATGAAATTTGACACACAACTCAATTTTGGCCCCATCAAAAAAGTCAATGAGACCCATGTCATAATTGTTATGGCGTTGCCGTAGCGATGACCAAAACCTCCCACTTTATTCCAATGGGGAAATCGCCAGAACATGTTTACACTTTAGACTTTCACAAACTCCTCCCCCTCAGGGCGTCAGCCCTATTAACCTGAAATTTGGTGAGACTCATCTTCAGGGGTGGACCATCAAAAGTTATTCACATTTTTATTCAAAGAGTCACGGTGTCTGTGCGGCAAAGCCGCACATTTTGCCAAGAATTCAAAATAAAATGTCTTTTTGATGTAAAACAAAGGGGAGAAGATGTGACAGCGTCACAGATTCAGCAGTAGGCGTAATAAAAGGACAATTGGGGCGCGTCAGCGCCCCCTCCTCTTGCGGCGTGGCGGCGGTGTGGCGGCGGCGTGGCGAGGGCCGATCATTGCCGCTTGCGGCTATATTTCTATTATATTTTTTATGCATTTATTTTCTCAACATTTTTTTCTCTTGTCATTAAAAAAATTTAAAATCATGTGCATTTTTAAACGAGAACTTCACAACTTTTACTTAAGGCGATTCTTCCGTGAACTGAAGTACTTCTCGCTCGTGTATCTGTACTTTTACTTCAGCAGATCCACATTCTTTGGAGCTCCATTTTAATTTAACATATTTTTCAGATCATTATAACGCTCAGGTTAAAGAAGACGATGCGCGTGACATTTATTCTTTGTGATATGATGTAGATATGAAAGAATAATTAAACTTACAGTCGTTTTTCTCGCAGTTTTTCATCTTGTTGAGCTGAATTCACCTGTAAATGTCTCGGCTGCAGATGAAGGAGATAAAAAGGATAAAAACAGAAAGCGTCTCCTCCAGAGCCGGAGCTGAAACAGGAAGTTGAGCTGCTGCAAAAACCACAACTTTAAATGCAAGAGATTTTTAGACCGACGTCTATTTATATCAGACAGACAAAGACTCAGATTCAGTTATTCATAAACCGAGGATAAAACACAAACTCTTCTGCAGAGTTTACACTAAAGTCTTCATTATAGAATCATTCATATCAAAGAGGAATACTGAACCTTTATGAACATGAAGAGTGTATTATTAGGCCCGAGCGCGAAGCGCTCGCCCACTTCCAAACACTCACTAACGCACTCCTTCACTCATGCACGCCCCGTGCATACTAATTAGTAGTAGGAAAATGGAACATTACCGTTGTAAACGGTCGAAGCCCGTGCAAAAGTGCGCACTAAACGAGCACTTTACATTGAGATGACGACCGCGAAGCCGATCATTGCCGCTTGCGGCTATATTTACTGTATTATTACTGTATTATTACTGTATTATTACTGTATTATTACTGTATTATTACTGTAATATTCCTCATAAACATAATAAACATGAACATTTCACACGTAACGTTGGATTTATAATTCGTTTTTTGTGAAATTTGAAGGACAAAATGTTAAATAATGTCCATGATCTGATTTTTCCACAAAAGTAAGAGTTTGAGACGAGAAGTACAAATGTTTTTTACAAGTAAAACAAACCAGGACTAAACCAAGACTAAACCAAGACTAAACCAGGTCTAAACCAGGTCTAAACCAGGACTAAACCAGGTCTAAACCAGGACTAAACCAGGACTAAACCAGGTCTAAACCAGGTCTAAACCAGGACTAAACCAGGTCTAAACCAGGTCTAAACCAGGTCTAAACTAGGACTAAACCAGGTCTAAACCAGGACTAAACCAGGACTAAACCAGGACTAAACCAGGACTAAACCAGGTCTAAACCAGGTCTAAACTATGACTAAACCAGGTCTAAACCAGGTCTAAACCAGGACTAAACCAGGTCTAAACCAGGACTAAACCAGGACTAAACCAGGTCTAAACCAGGACTAAACCAGGTCTAAACCAGGTCTAAACCAGGACTAAACCAGGTCTAAACCAGGTCTAAACCAGGTCTAAACCAGGACTAAACCAGGACTAAACCAGGTCTAAACCAGGACTAAACCAGGACTAAACCAAGTCTAAACCAGGTCTAAACCAGGACTAAACCAGGAATAAACCAGGACTAAACCAGGTCTAAACCAGGACTAAACCAGGACTAAACCAGGACTAAACCAGGACTAAACCAAGTCTAAACCATGTCTAAACCAGGTCTAAACCAGGACTAAACCAAGTCTAAACCATGTCTAAACCAGGTCTAAACCAGGACTAAACCAGGTCTAAACCAGGTCTAAACCAGGTCTAAACCAGGACTAAACCAGGTCTAAACCAGGTCTAAACCAGGACTAAACCAGGTCTAAACCAGGTCTAAACCAGGACTAAACCAGGACTAAACCAGGACTAAACCAGGACTAAACCAGGTCTAAACCAGGTCTAAACCAGGACTAAACCAGGTCTAAACCAGGACTAAACCAGGACTAAACCAGGACTAAACCAGGTCTAAACCAGGTCTAAACCAGGACTAAACCAGGACTAAACCAGGTCTAAACCAGGACTAAACCAGGACTAAACCAGGTCTAAACCAGGACTAAACCAGAACTACTGGTTCAACAGTTCATGATTCACATTCACTAACAATGTTTATGTTGACAATTCTTACTGTTCTTTATTCTTCCTTGTCATTTATATATTTGCTGATATGAGCTCGCGGAAAACATATTAATACTCTTTTAATATTTTATTTTTCTTACTCTTTATGTACACTTTTACATTTTTTTGCTCCTTTGTCTGTACTTTTACTTAAATAACAACATTAAGTAAATCACCGCTGCATCCAAACCTATATTTACAGTATTTACAGTATTTACAGTATTTACAGTATGTACAGTATGTACAGTATTTACAGTACAGTATTTACAGTATTTACAGTATGTACAGTATGTACAGTATTTACAGTATTTACAGTACAGTATTTACAGTATTTACAGTACAGTATGTACAGTATTTACAGTACAGTATTTACAGTATTTACAGTACAGGATGTACAGTATTTACAGTACAGTATTTACAGTATTTACAGTACAGTATTTACAGTATTTACAGTACAGTATTTACAGTATTTACAGTATTTACAGTACAGTATTTACAGTATTTACAGTACAGTATGTACAGTATTTACAGTACAGTATTTACAGTATTTACAGTACAGTATTTACAGTATTTACAGTACAGGATGTACAGTATTTACAGTACAGTATTTACAGTATTTACAGTACAGGATGTACAGTATTTACAGTACAGTATTTACAGTATGTACAGTATTTACAGTATGTACAGTATTTACAGTACAGTATTTACAGTATTTACAGTATTTACAGTATGTACAGTATGTACAGTATTTACAGTATTTACAGTACAGTATTTACAGTATTTACAGTACAGTATTTACAGTATTTACAGTACAGTATGCACAGTATTTACAGTACAGTATTTACAGTATTTACAGTATGTACAGTATTTACAGTACAGTATTTACAGTACAGTATTTACAGTATTTACAGTACAGTATTTGCAGCATGTACTTCTGCATCATTCATGTTGTGATGAAACTTGAAAATCGACTAAATCAAACGGAAACAAAAACACCAGTTCACTAACACTTTATTCATTTATATTTGTGCTAATGTTTTCCAGGTGGCAACATTTGAGAACTTTTGTGACACAGTTTTAGGTGTGGGGGCCCCTGTGGTGGCTTTGGGGCCCTGTGGTGGCTTTGGGGCCCTGTGGTGGCTTTGGGGCCCTGTGGTGGTTTTAGGGCCCTGTGGTGGCTTTGGGGCCCTGTAGTGGCTTTAGGGCCCTGTGGTGGCTTTGGGGCCCTGGGCAGTGTGGGACCGGCCCTGCACAGGCCCAGAAATAACCACGGAAACGTCAGTGCGGCTTCTCTCTGCATTTACAGTTTAAAACGTGCAGTGGCTTTACTGCTTTACAAGAGGTGTAAGAAAATAATAATGAAATGACTCAGCGGTTCTTTTTTTAATAATAATAATAATAATAATAACTTTTATTTATATAGCGCTTTTCAGTGACCCAAAGACGCTGAACATAATAAAAAAGGGGGTGTATTTACAGACAGGGGGGACAACACGTACAGAACACATTAATATACAGATAAAATGAACAAGACAGAAGAAGTAGAGAGAAAAAGATGGGGATGTAACAGGGGGTAGAAGAGTAGGCAATAGGGTAGAGGAGGCTAGGGGTAGGGGAGGTCATAGGCTTGGGTGAAGAGGTATGTTTTTAGGCGGGATTTGAATGTTGTGAGTGAGGGAGAGTGGCGGACAGGTTGGGGGAGGGAGTTCCAGAGTCGGGGTGCTGCTCGGGAGAATGCTCTGTCGCCAAAAGTTTTGAGTCGGGATGTTTGTGCAGTCAGGGTGAGAGAGGAGGAGGATCGGAGAGCTCGGGTGGGGCGGTGGGGGATGAGGAGGTCAGACAGGTAGGGGGGGGCAAGGTGGTGAAGAGCTTTGAAGGTGAGGAGGAGTATTTTAAAGTTTATGCGCTGCTTGATGGGGAGCCAGTGGAGAGAGCGGAGAACGGGAGTGATGTGATCACGGGACCGGGTGTGGGTGAGGAGGAGGGTGTGGGTGAGGAGGAGGGTGTGGGTGAGGAGGAGGGTGTGGGTGAGGAGGCGGGTGTGGGTGAGGAAGGTGTGGGTGAGGAGGGTGTGGGTGAGGAGGGTGTGGGTGAGGAGGAGGGTGTGGGTGAGGAGGAGGGTGTGGGTGAGGAGGCGGGTGTGGGTGAGGAGGCGGGTGTGGGTGAGGAGGCGGGTGTGGGTGAGGAGGCGGGTGTGGGTGAGGAGGCGGGTGTGGGTGAGGAGGCGGGTGTGGGTTAGGAGGAGGCGGGTGTGGGTGAGGAGGCGGGTGTGGGTGAGGAGGCGGGCAGCGGAGTTTTGGACCATTTGGAGTCTATGGAGGGAATGGGAGGAGATGCCAGTGAGGAGGGAGGTGCAGTAGTCGAGGCGGGAGGAGATGAAGGCCTGGATGAGGGATTCAGCAGCGGGGAGGGTGAGGCAGTGTTGGATTTTGGCGATGCGGCGGAGGTGGAAGTATGAGGTCTTGACGATGTGGCTGACATGGGGAGTGAAGGAGAGGGTGGGGTCCATGATGACACCGAGATTGCGTACCAGGGTGGAGGGGGTGATGGTCGAGGTGTCGATGCTGAGTGAAAAGGGACCAGTTTTATTGAGAGTGGATTTGGTGCCAATGAGGAGGAGCTCTGTTTTGTCACTGTTCAGTTTGAGGAAGTTGAGAGTGAGCCATGATTTTATTGTAGAGATGCAGGTTTGGATGTGGCTGAGGGGAGGGTTTTGGGTGGATTTGGTGGTGAGGTATATCTGGGTGTCGTCAGCGTAGCAGTGAAAGTCCAGGTTGAGTTGGCGGAGGATGTGACCAAGGGGGAAGATGTAGCAGATGAAGAGGAGGGGGCCGAGGACTGAGCCCTGGGGGACCCCCTGCGTTACTGGGGAGAGGGTGGATGAGTGACCGGAGAGGGAAATGAACTCTTGCCTGTTGGTGAGGTAGGATGTGAGCCAGTCAAGTGCAGAGCCCTCAACACCCAGTTGGTGCAGCCTTTGTAGGAGGATGGAATGGTTTATAGTGTCAAAGGCTGCGCTGAGGTCTAGTAGTAACAGGATGTTGAGGGCCCCGGAGTCTGCAGAGGTGAGGAGATCGTTGAGTACTTTGACCAGGGCTGTTTCAGTGCTGTGAAGTGGGCGGAAGCCAGATTGGAGGGGTTCATAGAGGTTGTTTGACTGGAGGTGGGTGTGAAGTTGGGCGGCGACGATGCGTTCCAGCGTTTTTGAGAGGAACGGCAGGTTGGAGATGGGGCGGTAGTTGGAGAGGTTGGCGGAGTCTAGGGTGGGTTTTTTGAGGATGGGGGTGATGGAGGCCAGTTTGTAGATGGAAGGAACATGGCCGAGGGATAAAGACTGGTTGAAGAGGGTGGTGAGATGGGGGATGAGAGCAGGGAGGCAGGCCTTTGTTAGAGTCGTTGGGAGGAGGTCGAGAGAGCAGGTGGTGGTTTTGGAAGCGGTAATGAGGTCTATGATATGAGAGGAGTTAACAGAGGAGAAGGTGGTGAGGGGAGGGAAGGGTGGGTGGTCAGGGAGAGGGGGGGGGGCAGGGGTGGGGGTGGTGATGGAGTTAATGGAGACGGCAGTCATGGAGCTGTTGATTTTGGAAATTTTGTCATTGAAGGCAAGGAGGAAAGAGTTGCAGAGGTCAGGGGAGGAGGGTGGAGTGATGTCCGGTGGCTGGAGCAGCTTGTTGACGGTGGAGAACAGGGTGCGAGGGCTCCGGTGGGAGCTGTTGATGAGGGTGGAGAGGTGGGCAGATTTGGCGGCTTGGAGAGCGTCACGGTAGGAGGAGATGTGTCATTTGAAAGCTTCGGCGTGGACGGTGAGGCGGGTTCTTTTGAGGAGTCGTTCGAGTTGGCGGCCAGTCTGCTTCATGGTGCGGAGTTCAGGGGTGTACCAGGGGGCGGGGTTGATGTATGAGACGGAGGAGGTTTTCCAGGGGGCTAGGGAGTCAAGGGAGTCGGAGAGGGTGGTGTTGAGCATGACAGCATAGTCGTCAGGGGAAGAGGGGGGGAGTCAGGGGGGAAAGCAGAGGATATGAGCTGGGAGAGCGTGAGGGGGTTGACTGACTTGATATTGCGGTAGGTGATGGTGCCTTTTTTGGGGTTGTGGGGCGAGGGTAGGGGGGCGGAGAAAAGGATGCAGAGATGATCAGAGAGTGGGAAGGGGAGGGGGTGGGGCTTAGATATGGGTAGGAGAGAGGAACAGACTAAGTCCAGAGTGTGGCCTTTGGTGTGGGTGGGGAAGTCAATATGTTGGGTGAGATGGAAGCAGTCCAGGAGAGAGAGGAAGTCGGATGTCAGTGGGGCGTTGGGGCAGTCAATGTGGATGTTGAAGTCACCAGTGAGTAGGAGGCGGGCAGAGAGAGAGGATGCCATGGTGACGAGGTCAGACAATTCAGTGAGGAAAGAGGGGTGGGGCTTTGGGGGACGATAGATCAGGATAGCGGTGATAGAGTTGGGGAGGGAGAAGGCGAGGTATTCAAATGATGAGATGGATGGAAGGTTGAGGTTCAGTTCAGTGATGGATGTAGATTTTTTATGAATAACAGCAAGACCTCCCCCACGCCCGGAGAGGCGGGGTTTGGCAGTGTAAGTGTAGTTGGAGGGAGTGGCTTGGTTGAGAGCATAGAAGTCCAGGGGCTGTTGCCATGTTTCACAGAGGAGAAGCAGATCAATGTTATTGTCCAGTAGCAGTTCAGATATAACAGGTGATTTGTTGGCGAGGGAGCGGCAGTTCAGCAGTGCAAGGGAGATGGATGGGGGCGCGGAGATGGATGGGGGCGCGGAGATGGATGGGGGCGCGGAGATGGATGGGGGCGCAGGGGTGGGGGGGCGGAGGTTGCTGAGGTTGGCAGTGCGGCAGGTGGGGGTGACGGGGGGGCGAAAACTAGTCCAGAGTGAGGGGATAGGTGAGCCGTCGTTGGAGTGTTGGTTATGGGAGAGACCAGAGCCCCGGTGGATGTAGCGGGGCCGGCGAAGGATCCCAGCTGAGCTAGCTGCAGAGGCAGCAGCAGCTGGGAGACGGTGGTTATGGTTGAGGAGGTGAAGGTCAGCAGCGGTGTAGGTGAGTAGGCGAGAAGTTGGTGGAGCGGTGGCCTGGAGGCGCGGGAGTGATAGTCCGAGGAGGAGATGGAACGTAGCAGCAGATGAGAGTAATCCAGTTAGAATGTTGGCGGTGGCTAGAGGCTGGTTAACTAGAAGCTGGTGGGCAGAGAGTTGTGAAAAAGCGGCAGTGGACCGGGTGTTGAAGCTGGTGGAGTGAGTGGCGTTGGTTGCCCCAGACCTTGTCTGCACGGCAGGGAGGCCCCGCGATACCATGACGGACCTCAGCAGGTGTTAAGCCAGCTGTTAGCTGGCGGCTAGGGCAGTAGATAGTCCAGGAGTGAGGGAGGAGATGAGCGATGGACGGTGCAGTAATGTCCGATGAAGTGAAGGAACAGGGATGTAGACAGAAGACAACACAGAGACGCGGGAACAAAACAAAACAATGGAAACGACTAACAAAACAAAGACGTTGGGACAGAAGCGGCAGTCCACATACCAGACGCCGGCGTTGCTCGTGGTGCGTAGCGTGCCGCTCGTGGTGCGTAGCCTTTAATCATCTGTGTTTGACACCGTGGACCACGTCCTCCTCCATCCGTGGACCACGCCCTCCTCCATCCGTGGACCTCACGGGCAGGACAGAGTTTGTGACCTGAAGACAGTTCAAGTCATTACCACATACAGTCAGCTGTGGGGGCCTCAAGGGCCGGTTCTCGGGCCGATCCTCTTCACCATCTACATGTTCCACTCGCTCAGATCATCAATAAACACAAGGTTTCTTTCCACTGTTGACACTCAGTGTACATGACTCCACTTCCCCCACACACCTGCCATCTGCACTTTACACCTGCCACCTGCACTTTACACCTGCCATCTGCACTTTACTCCTGCCACCTGCACTTTACACCTGCCATCTGCACTTTACACCTGCCATCTGCACTTTACACCTGCCGTCTGCACTATACACCTGCCATCTGCACTTTACACCTGCCGTCTGCACTTTACACCTGCCGTCTGCACTTTACTCCTGCCGTCTGCACTTTACTCCTGCCATCTGCACTTTACTCCTGCCATCTGCACTTTACACCTGCCATCTGCACTTTACACCTGCCATCTGCACTTTACTCCTGCCATCTGCACTTTACACCTGCCATCTGCACTTTACACCTGCCATCTGCACTTTACACCTGCCGTCTGCACTTTACTCCTGCCGTCTGCACTTTACTCCTGCCGTCTGCACTTCCTTCAACTGAACAGCAGTAAAACGGAAGCTGTTCTCATTGGCCCCGCCCACCAAACCCAGTCCTTTGCAAACCTCAGCCGTATCCTGACCTTTGATCCTGACCTTTGATCCTGACCTTTGATCCCGACCTTTGATCATGACCTTTATCATGACATCTCTCTGTCCTCATCCGTTACAAACTTCGATGTCAGATTTGATTCACATCTCACTTTCGACTGCCACATCCGTCACCTCCTGTGAGGTCTCATTCCTCCGCCTTAAAAACATTGCAGAACTCCACCCCTTCCTCTCCCAACCCGACGCCGAGAAGTTAGACCACGCCTTAGCACCGGGTGCTGCCAGGGTCCTGACGAGTGCTGCCCGGGTCCTGCCAGGGTCCTGACGAGTGCTGCCTGGGTCCTGCCAGGGTCCTGACGAGTGCTGCCCGGGTCCTGCCAGGGTCCTGACGAGTGCTGCCAGGGTCCTGACGAGGAGGCGCAGATATGACCATCACTCCAGTCCTCAGATCCTTCATTGGCCCATTCAACTGAGAATCCAATACAAACTCTGTCTCCTCACCCACCAGTGCACACATGGAACTGCCACTGATTATTATAGAGTAATAATGTAACTCAGTCTTGGAAAGTAAATGTTTAGTTTTTACATTGGATACTTTCTACTCCACTACAGTATTAACTGGCCTTAAAGTACTTTTCCTGTGTTTTTTTATTTTTGCACATTTATGGTGAAAACAAAAATATGTCAATAATAAAAATGACCAAATGTACACTTCAAGATATTATACACTTGACTCTTAAGGAACTCTCCAAATGCTTTTACTCTCCACGTAATTTTCAAACGGGTACTTTTACTTAAACAGATTATTTGATGTGGTACTTTTACTTCTGCGTCAGTATATTTGTACTTCTGAGTACTTCATCCACCACTGTTGAAATCACAGCGATAAAAAGGCACTATTGCACAGCCCAAAAAGAAGGATTAAATGGATTAAATCTTAAAAAAACAGCTTTACTTTATGAAGGTTATTTTGTATTTTTATTACGATTTCTTTTTTGACAACGAATCTAGAAAAATAGTAATTGTATATAAATACGATTACATTTTTTTTTTAAATCAATGTAAAAAAAACAATGTCAACATTTTTTTTTATTCGATATAAAAAATGTCGGTGTCAAAATAAATAAATAAATAAATTGATGAAATACGATGTCAAAAAAAGTTAAATTCAATGTAAAAAAAAATTATTACTGGACTGATACAACACACACGTGCGTTTGTTTATTAACGCAACGGATCGCATCACATCTCTCGTCTCCTGTAGATTTCTGTTCACTTCTACGTCAGCTCGAACTGTCTTTCTCCATCTTCATTTTGCCCCGTACACTGAGGGAACTATATTATGATAGATCCATGCACTTAGGCACGCGGAAACGTGGGGACGAACCGCACGCGGCTGCAGGTGAGCGATAGGTGCGTTTTATGATTGATACGTGGCAGGACAAATGATTTATCCACGCCACGAGGAAATATGATAAAAAATTTGCTGAAAAAAATCGTCCATACCACCTTTAAATCAATGTCAAAAAAATGCAATGTCAAAAAAAATGTATTCGATGTCAAAAAATGTCGGTGTCAAAATAAATAAATAATTGATGTCAAAAAAAAAAAAATGGTGTAAAGAAAAGAAAAATCGTAATAAAAACACAAAATAACCTTCATATACTATCATATATACTTAACCTTGACTCGCGGCTCCACAGCGACATCTAGCGGCCAGAACAGAACTGAGCTCCTCCTCCTCCAGTCCCCGCCCCCCGCCTCAAACCCCGCCTCCGGCTCCTCCTCCTTCTCTCCTTCCCTCTGCAGCGCTGATGTGTTACAAACTTGCACTAACTTCACTACAAAGAGTCTCCAAAATGTTCCACTTCGGCTCCAAACTGCTGCTGCTGCTGCTCCTCGCGCTCCCCTGCGCCTTGGCCTCCGTCGGTAAGTAAAGAATAAAATCATGAATAAAAATGCTGTTTGACTTTGTGGACGTGGGAATAACATATTGACGTGGCAGTTTGTGCAAAAAAAAAAAAAAAAACCGACCAAAAAAAAGTGGTAATTGAGCTCAAAGTGACGTCATAAACGCGCTTTTATTCACGTCGCGCGCGTTTGTTCTCGGTTTTTGACGCATTTGGAGAACGTTTTATGCGCGAATTCAGTCTCTTCAGTGAAAGAACGTGACGTGGTTGAAATGACGTGTCACCGAACGTCTTTTTGTGTCGATTAACGCGGAGACGATCGCGGTTAATCGGTCTGAAGCTCGGGGTGAACGCGCTGTAAAACTGGGGGTTACGATCCGGAGAGACACGTCACCAAAGCGCACCTTATCAACGTGAGGGACGGTTACCACGGCAACTGCAAGAGACACGACTTTCCTTCCATTTCAGACATCAAACATGATATTATAACAATAAAGCAGATTTAATGATGTTATAAGTTCATAAGAAGCGGTTCATTCATCAGGTTAAGAGCAGTTTCTATATCACTTATTGTCTTTTTTATTGAGTTTTTTGGTTAATAACCCCCTGATTTATATAAATATGCAAAAGGCAGTATTTTGTAGTAGTAATATTGAAACGTATATTTGACATTAAATTGAATCGATGAATAGCAACTAATCGATGTAGAAATCAACAAATGAAGTAGTCGTAGAACGTTTAATTGTTAAATATCACGTGTTATTATGTTGTTTACGTTTTCATCTGTAAAAGTTCTGTATTTCAGCTTTATCTGGATCAAATGGAGTAAAAACCTGTCACTCGCTCGTCTTTTACGCTCAAAACGATTAATCGAATCATCGCTCGACGAATCGATAACAAAATAATCGTTAGTTGACATGAAATACTGTGAATAGTACTTAATACTGTGAATAGTACTTCATAACATAACTTCATAACTTCATAATAATGTACTTTTGACCCAGTTCACACGTTAAAGCTGCTCTTTAGGGCCGTTTTATCCTTTGAGTGGACTCGCCTCTCCACAGATCTGACCCGTAACTTGTTAAAAGCCGCGCGGCTGAACATCCCAGAGCGCTAACATCTCCATTGAAACGAGCAGAAATGTTCCACAGAGCAGCTTTAATAGGTCCAGATTCAAACGTGAAGTGGTCGTTTTGGCGTGACTTTATCGTTTCTCCTCGGCAAACGCAGGCGGCGAACGCGACACGGGCGACGAGGCGGATCCGGACGTGGCGGTGGACGAAGAGGAGGAAGAGGAGGAGGTGGAGGAGGTGGAGGACGTGGTGGAGGAGGTGGAGGAGGATCAGCTGCAGCAAACGGTGAGCGAAAACGCACTTGTTCGTGGTCGTTTTGGGTGATTTGGGTTTTTGTGATGTCACTTCCTGTCCCTGGTGTGATGTCACTTCCTGTCATTTTCCACAGCCTTTTTGTAGTTTTCTCCACAAATACCTCATTGATGTAAAACTATAATTTATATTTACAACAGGTATAAACGCACCAAATAAAGTCTAAATTAGAACATGGTAAAAACCTGTCTTAGGCACTTTAAATAAAAAAAACACGTAGAACACAAGTGTTAAAGTCATTTCACATCATAACTTATAAGATATTCCTTTATTGTCCCACATGGGGAAATTTCATTGGTGCAACGCAGGTAGATACAGAGGTAGATACAGAAGAACAGATCACTTATAGGAAGTCTGAAAAACACTTTCAGTAGAAGATCTCCTATAAATAAATAGGAGAAACAAAAAACCTTCTAATATTCTTGACTTGTAAAAGTGTTCAAACTTAGATTTGTCATATTTTGTTCTGTTTTCGTGATTATTTAGTGATTAATTCCAGTTTCTCCAGTGAAATCACGTCATGTTCCACGACACGACACGACGTATTCTTGTCTCGTATGTGTGTTTAGTTCATACATTTAGCAGTGGAGCCAGTATATTATTATATATATTATATTACACCTTAAAATAAGTCTGTGTAAATCCCTCACTCGCATTTGTATTTCATTCTTCTGTTTTTCTCAGGAGGAGGAAGAGGAAGAAGAAGTGTCGGATCTGGCGGCGCTGAGTTCTCATCCAGACGCAGACACCACCATCGTCTTCACCACCGGAGAAGGTACACGGAAAGTATTTGTCAAGTATTTGTACTGTGAACTCTACTTTTGATGCCGTATACGTCCTGGCAGAGGCTTTTCCAAAGTTACTCGTGTCACTCGTAATGAATGAAGTGTTTTGAAACGTACGGACGGGTTCTGAAATGATGAAATGTGATTCTTTTCAGTCTTTTTCAGCCGTAAACTTGGTTAAAGTTCCAGAGTGAGTTTGAATCCAGCCCTGAAAATGTGCTGAATGTCCTTCCCAAAGAAGTCTAAATACATACAATAAATACAATAAATACATACAATAAAATAAATACAATGAATAAATACAATACAATAAATACAATGAATAGATACAATAAAATAAATATAGCCGCAAGCGGCAATAATCGGCCCTCGCCACACCGCCGCCACGCCGCAAGAGGAGGGGGCGCTAACGCCTTTTATTACGCCTACTGCTGAATCTGTGACGCTGTCACATCTTCTCCCCTTTGTTTTACATCAAAAATACATTTTATTTAGAATTCTTGGCAAAATGTGCGGCGTTGCCGCACAGACACCGTGGCTCTTTGAATAAAAATGTGGATAACTTTTGATGGTCCTGAAGATGAGTCTCACCAAATTTCAGGTTAATATGTCTAACGCCCTGGGAGGAGTTTGTGAAAGTCTAAAGTGTAAACATGTTCTGGCGATTTCCCCATTGGAATAACATGGAAGGTTTCGGTCATCGTTACGGCAAAACCATAACAATTATGACATGGGTCTCATTGACTTTTTTGATGGGGATGCCAAAATTGAGTTGTGTGTCAAATTTCATATAATTTCGCAAAACTAAATATTTAACCTCCATATAAAATCTGTAGGGGGCGCTGTGGCTCCAAATTAATTTATTTCACTTCAAGTAGGTTTAGGGCAAAGAGTTTAACAACTGATTCTAATTTGACGCAATTCGGACTTTATCTGCGCAAACGGCAGAAATGTTAAATTTGGGAGATTTCTGAAATTCTTGCTACAGTTTGCGGCTTCGCCGCACAGAGACCGTGAGAGGTATCAATGTCATTTGGATAACTTTTGATGTCCCACTCCTCAGTAGCATTTTCACCAAATTTCAGCTTTTTAGGGCCAACGCCCTGGGAGGAGTTCGTAAAAGTACGACGTTTGGAAAAACTCCGAAGTCATGTTTAGCCATTTTTGAAGCAATATGGCCGACATTAGGTTGGGCGGACGGCGTTGCCGTAATAATATTTTTTACTTCTCTTGTCACCATCTACCTCTGCGCCAAATTTCATGATTCTACGATCAGATTTTTTTTGGGTCATTTCCCATCTCTCAATGCATTTTTGGTACATTTGGGGGCGCTGACGCGCCAATTTTTTTTATTTTAGAAAAGGGAGATAGCCAGAATGTAGAGAGGCACGATTTTTAGAGGTGGGAACATTTTTGTGACTTTTCGTCAATGTTCACTGGGTGAAAAATAGGGGGGTTGGTCCCGAGAAGAAGAAAGAAGAAAGAAGAAAGAATAATATTCCGATGCGAAAACAATGTTTCCCATTTTTCAAATATCATAAACTATACATTTTCGGAAAGCGCTCGCGCTTTCCTACCTCATGGTGTGGGTCCCTGGTCACTGACGGGTACTTTCGTTAATTTTGAGTGGGCTCCGCCCACTTTGTGTTTTTGGCCCTCTAAACAGTAATAATGTTCAATTTTTGCATTACATGTTTATATGAACGGAACATGCAAGAGATGGGGAACGTATTGGTGAGCTACTTAGGGCAAATGAGTGCTTTATATGGGGATGACGACCGCTTCGCGGTCGTCATCTCAATGTAAAGTGCTCGTTAAGTGCGCACTTTTGCACGGGCTTCGCCCGTTTACAACGGTAATGTTCCATTTTCCTACTACTAATTAGTATGCACGGGGCGTGCATGAGTGAAGGAGTGCGTTAGTGAGTGTTTGGAAGTGGGCGAGCGCTTCGCGCTCGATTTCGTGCGCACTACGTGCGCACTTTCGCAGCCGTGCTTTGCACGGCCTTACGAGATTAATAGGCCTCTCGCCAGCTTGTGGCGCTCGGGCCTAAATACAATAAATAAATACAATAAATACAATGAATAAATACAATGAATAAATACAATAAAATAAATACAATAAATAAATACAATAACATAAATACAATGAATAAATACAATAAAATAAATACAATAAATAAATACAATTAATAATTACAATAAAATAAATACAATAAATAAATACAATTAATAATTACAATGAATAAATACAATAAAATAAATACAATAAATAAACACAATAAAATAGATAAATACAATACAGTAAATACAATAAATAAATACAATAAAATAAATACATTGAATAAATACAATAAATACAATAAAATAAATACAATGAATAAATACAATAAAATAAATACAATAAATAAACACGATAAAATAAATAAATACAATAAATGAATACAATAAATAAAATAAATTAATACAGTAAATACAATGAAATAAATATATTAAATAAATACAATAAATGTATAAATACAATAAATAAATAAATAAATACAATATATGAAACAAATAAAATACATAAAATAAATTAATTAAACTAAATACATTGAATTAAATATAAATAAATTAACAATAATAAATGTACAGTTTTATTTTTCCATGTAAAGCGACTCCTGGGGGTCAAAGGGCTTTAATAGTTTTGTGCATTGTGTAGTAACTAAGAACTAAGTAACTAAGAACTGTGTCCCTGTGTCCGTCAGAGTTCCCGGCCAATGAGATCGTTCGCTTCTTGGTCGGTTTCACAAACAAAGGAAGTCAAGAGTTCAGTGTTCAGACTCTGGAGGCCTCATTCCGCTATCCACAGGACTTTCAGTTCTACATCCAGAACGTGAGTACAGACCACAGCACGGACACGAACGAGGCCAGAATCCTCTAGAAAACCACAATGTTACAGTTCATTTGAAGGAATGTTAAATTGGAAAAGTATATTGTTTATAATAAGCCAAAAAACATGATTCAAATAAAAAGAACAGAGACTTTTGTGACGTGTGTAGTATTTATAACGTATGTTCAGTTTTATTTTCCATCAATCTTTATGCAACACTTGGATTGAAAATATGATCTGATTATTCTCATCAGGATAATGAAAAGTATCAGCAGAGTTCTTTCTTCTTGGGCCATGAATTCACTCTAAAACACAGTCTGAAGTAGAGTAAAAGTACACGAATCTGATGTAAAAGTACACAAAACCTGTTCCACATGTGTATGATGTGTATTGTGTGTATTGTGTGTTTGCAGTTCACGGCGCTGCCTCTGCACACGCTGGTCAAGCCTCAGGCTCAGGCCACGTTCGAGTATTCCTTTGTCCCGGCTCAGCCCATGGCCGGACGCCCCTTCGGCCTCGTCATCCTCCTCAACTATCTGGACACGGACGTAAGAGCAACACCCTGTCCTTTAGAGCTGTGACTCTTCTTTGTCCCTGTCCTTTAGAGCTGTGACTCTTCTTTGTCCCTGTCCTTTAGAGCTGTGACTCTTCTTTGTCCCTGTCCACTCTTCTTTGTCCCTGTCGTTTAGAGCTGTGACTCTTCTTTGTCCCTGTCCTTTAGAGCTGTGACTCTTCTTTGTCCCTGTCCACTCTTCTTTGTCCCTGTCGTTTAGAGCTGTGACTCTTCTTTGTCCCTGTCGTTTAGAGCTGTTGACTCTTCTTTGTCCCTGTCGTTTAGAGCTGTTGACTCTTCTTTGTCCCTGTCGTTTAGAGCTGTGACTCTTCTTTGTCCCTGTCCACTCTTCTTTGTCCCTGTCGTTTAGAGCTGTGACTCTTCTTTGTCCCTGTCCTTTAGAGCTGTTGACTCTTCTTTGTCCCTGTCGTTTAGAGCTGTGACTCTTCTTTGTCCCTGTCGTTTAGAGCTGTGACTCTTCTTTGTCCCTGTCGTTTAGAGTTGTTGACTCTTCTTTGTCCCTGTCGTTTAGAGCTGTGACTCTTCTTTGTCCCTGTCGTTTAGAGCTGTGACTCTTCTTTGTCCCTGTCGTTTAGAGCTGTTGACTCTTCTTTGTCCCTGTCGTTTAGAGCTGTGACTCTTCTTTGTCCCTGTCGTTTAGAGCTGTTGACTCTTCTTTGTCCCTGTCGTTTAGAGCTGTGACTCTTCTTTGTCCCTGTCGTTTAGAGCTGTTGACTCTTCTTTGTCCCTGTCGTTTAGAGCTGTGACTCTTCTTTGTCCCTGTCGTTTAGAGCTGTGACTCTTCTTTGTCCCTGTCGTTTAGAGCTGTGACTCTTCTTTGTCCCTGTCGTTTAGAGCTGTGACTCTTCTTTGTCCCTGTCGTTTAGAGCTGTTGACTCTTCTTTGTCCCTGTCGTTTAGAGCTGTTGACTCTTCTTTGTCCCTGTCGTTTAGAGCTGTGACTCTTCTTTGTCCCTGTCGTTTAGAGCTGTTGACTCTTCTTTGTCCCTGTCGTTTAGAGCTGTGACTCTTCTTTGTCCCTGTCGTTTAGAGCTGTGACTCTTTGTCCCTGTCGTTTAGAGCTGTTGACTCTTCTTTGTCCCTGTCGTTTAGAGCTGTGACTCTTCTTTGTCCCTGTCGTTTAGAGCTGTTGACTCTTCTTTGTCCCTGTCGTTTAGAGCTGTGACTCTTCTTTGTCCCTGTCGTTTAGAGCTGTTGACTCTTCTTTGTCCCTGTCGTTTAGAGCTGTTGACTCTTCTTTGTCCCTGTCGTTTAGAGCTGTGACTCTTCTTTGTCCCTGTCGTTTAGAGCTGTGACTCTTCTTTGTCCCTGTCGTTTAGAGCTGTTGACTCTTCTTTGTCCCTGTCGTTTAGAGCTGTTGACTCTTCTTTGTCCCTGTCGTTTAGAGCTGTGACTCTTCTTTGTCCCTGTCGTTTAGAGCTGTGACTCTTCTTTGTCCCTGTCGTTTAGAGCTGTGACTCTTCTTTGTCCCTGTCGTTTAGAGCTGTGCCTCTTCTTTGTCCCTGTCGTTTAGAGCTGTGACTCTTCTTTGTCCCTGTCGTTTAGAGCTGTGACTCTTCTTTGTCCCTGTCGTTTAGAGCTGTGACTCTTCTTTGTCCCTGTCGTTTAGAGCTGTTGACTCTTCTTTGTCCCTGTCGTTTAGAGCTGTGACTCTTCTTTGTCCCTGTCGTTTAGAGCTGTGACTCTTCTTTGTCCCTGTCGTTTAGAGCTGTGACTCTTCTTTGTCCCTGTCGTTTAGAGCTGTGACTCTTCTTTGTCCCTGTCGTTTAGAGCTGTTGACTCTTCTTTGTCCCTGTCGTTTAGAGCTGTTGACTCTTCTTTGTCCCTGTCGTTTAGAGCTGTGACTCTTCTTTGTCCCTGTCCACTCTTCTTTGTCCCTGTCGTTTAGAGCTGTGACTCTTCTTTGTCCCTGTCCTTTAGAGCTGTTGACTCTTCTTTGTCCCTGTCGTTTAGAGCTGTGACTCTTCTTTGTCCCTGTCGTTTAGAGCTGTGACTCTTCTTTGTCCCTGTCGTTTAGAGTTGTTGACTCTTCTTTGTCCCTGTCGTTTAGAGCTGTGACTCTTCTTTGTCCCTGTCGTTTAGAGCTGTGACTCTTCTTTGTCCCTGTCGTTTAGAGCTGTTGACTCTTCTTTGTCCCTGTCGTTTAGAGCTGTGACTCTTCTTTGTCCCTGTCGTTTAGAGCTGTTGACTCTTCTTTGTCCCTGTCGTTTAGAGCTGTGACTCTTCTTTGTCCCTGTCGTTTAGAGCTGTTGACTCTTCTTTGTCCCTGTCGTTTAGAGCTGTGACTCTTCTTTGTCCCTGTCGTTTAGAGCTGTGACTCTTCTTTGTCCCTGTCGTTTAGAGCTGTGACTCTTCTTTGTCCCTGTCGTTTAGAGCTGTGACTCTTCTTTGTCCCTGTCGTTTAGAGCTGTTGACTCTTCTTTGTCCCTGTCGTTTAGAGCTGTGACTCTTCTTTGTCCCTGTCGTTTAGAGCTGTTGACTCTTCTTTGTCCCTGTCGTTTAGAGCTGTGACTCTTCTTTGTCCCTGTCGTTTAGAGCTGTGACTCTTTGTCCCTGTCGTTTAGAGCTGTTGACTCTTCTTTGTCCCTGTCGTTTAGAGCTGTGACTCTTCTTTGTCCCTGTCGTTTAGAGCTGTTGACTCTTCTTTGTCCCTGTCGTTTAGAGCTGTGACTCTTCTTTGTCCCTGTCGTTTAGAGCTGTTGACTCTTCTTTGTCCCTGTCGTTTAGAGCTGTTGACTCTTCTTTGTCCCTGTCGTTTAGAGCTGTGACTCTTCTTTGTCCCTGTCGTTTAGAGCTGTGACTCTTCTTTGTCCCTGTCGTTTAGAGCTGTTGACTCTTCTTTGTCCCTGTCGTTTAGAGCTGTTGACTCTTCTTTGTCCCTGTCGTTTAGAGCTGTGACTCTTCTTTGTCCCTGTCGTTTAGAGCTGTGACTCTTCTTTGTCCCTGTCGTTTAGAGCTGTGACTCTTCTTTGTCCCTGTCGTTTAGAGCTGTGACTCTTCTTTGTCCCTGTCGTTTAGAGCTGTGACTCTTCTTTGTCCCTGTCGTTTAGAGCTGTGACTCTTCTTTGTCCCTGTCGTTTAGAGCTGTGACTCTTCTTTGTCCCTGTCGTTTAGAGCTGTTGACTCTTCTTTGTCCCTGTCGTTTAGAGCTGTGACTCTTCTTTGTCCCTGTCGTTTAGAGCTGTGACTCTTCTTTGTCCCTGTCGTTTAGAGCTGTGACTCTTCTTTGTCCCTGTCGTTTAGAGCTGTGACTCTTCTTTGTCCCTGTCGTTTAGAGCTGTGACTCTTCTTTGTCCCTGTCGTTTAGAGCTGTTGACTCTTCTTTGTCCCTGTCGTTTAGAGCTGTTGACTCTTCTTTGTCCCTGTCGTTTAGAGCTGTGACTCTTCTTTGTCCCTGTCGTTTAGAGCTGTTGACTCTTCTTTGTCCCTGTCGTTTAGAGCTGTGACTCTTCTTTGTCCCTGTCGTTTAGAGCTGTGACTCTTCTTTGTCCCTGTCGTTTAGAGCTGTTGACTCTTCTTTGTCCCTGTCGTTTAGAGCTGTGACTCTTCTTTGTCCCTGTCGTTTAGAGCTGTTGACTCTTCTTTGTCCCTGTCGTTTAGAGCTGTGACTCTTCTTTGTCCCTGTCGTTTAGAGCTGTTGACTCTTCTTTGTCCCTGTCGTTTAGAGCTGTGACTCTTCTTTGTCCCTGTCGTTTAGAGCTGTGACTCTCTTTGTCCCTGTCGTTTAGAGCTGTTGACTCTTCTTTGTCCCTGTCGTTTAGAGCTGTGACTCTTCTTTGTCCCTGTCGTTTAGAGCTGTTGACTCTTCTTTGTCCCTGTCGTTTAGAGCTGTGACTCTTCTTTGTCCCTGTCGTTTAGAGCTGTGACTCTTCTTTGTCCCTGTCGTTTAGAGCTGTGACTCTTCTTTGTCCCTGTCGTTTAGAGCTGTGACTCTTCTTTGTCCCTGTCGTTTAGAGCTGTTGACTCTTCTTTGTCCCTGTCGTTTAGAGCTGTGACTCTTCTTTGTCCCTGTCGTTTAGAGCTGTGACTCTTCTTTGTCCCTGTCGTTTAGAGCTGTGACTCTTCTTTGTCCCTGTCGTTTAGAGCTGTGACTCTTCTTTGTCCCTGTCGTTTAGAGCTGTGACTCTTCTTTGTCCCTGTCGTTTAGAGCTGTGACTCTTCTTTGTCCCTGTCGTTTAGAGCTGTGACTCTTCTTTGTCCCTGTCGTTTAGAGCTGTTGACTCTTCTTTGTCCCTGTCGTTTAGAGCTGTGACTCTTCTTTGTCCCTGTCGTTTAGAGCTGTGACTCTTCTTTGTCCCTGTCGTTTAGAGCTGTGACTCTTCTTTGTCCCTGTCGTTTAGAGCTGTGACTCTTCTTTGTCCCTGTCGTTTAGAGCTGTGACTCTTCTTTGTCCCTGTCGTTTAGAGCTGTTGACTCTTCTTTGTCCCTGTCGTTTAGAGCTGTGACTCTTCTTTGTCCCTGTCGTTTAGAGCTGTGACTCTTCTTTGTCCCTGTCGTTTAGAGCTGTGACTCTTCTTTGTCCCTGTCGTTTAGAGCTGTGACTCTTCTTTGTCCCTGTCGTTTAGAGCTGTGACTCTTCTTTGTCCCTGTCGTTTAGAGCTGTGACTCTTCTTTGTCCCTGTCGTTTAGAGCTGTGACTCTTCTTTGTCCCTGTCGTTTAGAGCTGTGACTCTTCTTTGTCCCTGTCGTTTAGAGCTGTGACTCTTCTTTGTCCCTGTCGTTTAGAGCTGTTGACTCTTCTTTGTCCCTGTCGTTTAGAGCTGTTGACTCTTCTTTGTCCCTGTCGTTTAGAGCTGTGACTCTTCTTTGTCCCTGTCGTTTAGAGCTTGACTCTTCTTTGTCCCTGTCGTTTAGAGCTGTTGACTCTTCTTTGTCCCTGTCGTTTAGAGCTGTGACTCTTCTTTGTCCCTGTCGTTTAGAGCTGTGACTCTTCTTTGTCCCTGTCGTTTAGAGCTGTTGACTCTTCTTTGTCCCTGTCGTTTAGAGCTGTTGACTCTTCTTTGTCCCTGTCGTTTAGAGCTGTGACTCTTCTTTGTCCCTGTCGTTTAGAGCTGTGACTCTTCTTTGTCCCTGTCGTTTAGAGCTGTGACTCTTCTTTGTCCCTGTCGTTTAGAGCTGTGACTCTTCTTTGTCCCTGTCGTTTAGAGCTGTGACTCTTCTTTGTCCCTGTCGTTTAGAGCTGTTGACTCTTCTTTGTCCCTGTCGTTTAGAGCTGTGACTCTTCTTTGTCCCTGTCGTTTAGAGCTGTTGACTCTTCTTTGTCCCTGTCGTTTAGAGCTGTGACTCTTCTTTGTCCCTGTCGTTTAGAGCTGTGACTCTTCTTTGTCCCTGTCGTTTAGAGCTGTGACTCTTCTTTGTCCCTGTCGTTTAGAGCTGTGACTCTTCTTTGTCCCTGTCGTTTAGAGCTGTGACTCTTCTTTGTCCCTGTCGTTTAGAGCTGTTGACTCTTCTTTGTCCCTGTCGTTTAGAGCTGTGACTCTTCTTTGTCCCTGTCGTTTAGAGCTGTTGACTCTTCTTTGTCCCTGTCGTTTAGAGCTGTGACTCTTCTTTGTCCCTGTCGTTTAGAGCTGTGACTCTTTGTCCCTGTCGTTTAGAGCTGTTGACTCTTCTTTGTCCCTGTCGTTTAGAGCTGTGACTCTTCTTTGTCCCTGTCGTTTAGAGCTGTTGACTCTTCTTTGTCCCTGTCGTTTAGAGCTGTGACTCTTCTTTGTCCCTGTCGTTTAGAGCTGTTGACTCTTCTTTGTCCCTGTCGTTTAGAGCTGTGACTCTTCTTTGTCCCTGTCGTTTAGAGCTGTGACTCTTTGTCCCTGTCGTTTAGAGCTGTTGACTCTTCTTTGTCCCTGTCGTTTAGAGCTGTGACTCTTCTTTGTCCCTGTCGTTTAGAGCTGTTGACTCTTCTTTGTCCCTGTCGTTTAGAGCTGTTGACTCTTCTTTGTCCCTGTCGTTTAGAGCTGTGACTCTTCTTTGTCCCTGTCGTTTAGAGCTGTGACTCTTCTTTGTCCCTGTCGTTTAGAGCTGTTGACTCTTCTTTGTCCCTGTCGTTTAGAGCTGTTGACTCTTCTTTGTCCCTGTCGTTTAGAGCTGTGACTCTTCTTTGTCCCTGTCGTTTAGAGCTGTGACTCTTCTTTGTCCCTGTCGTTTAGAGCTGTGACTCTTCTTTGTCCCTGTCGTTTAGAGCTGTGACTCTTCTTTGTCCCTGTCGTTTAGAGCTGTGACTCTTCTTTGTCCCTGTCGTTTAGAGCTGTTGACTCTTCTTTGTCCCTGTCGTTTAGAGCTGTGACTCTTCTTTGTCCCTGTCGTTTAGAGCTGTTGACTCTTCTTTGTCCCTGTCGTTTAGAGCTGTGACTCTTCTTTGTCCCTGTCGTTTAGAGCTGTGACTCTTCTTTGTCCCTGTCGTTTAGAGCTGTGACTCTTCTTTGTCCCTGTCGTTTAGAGCTGTGACTCTTCTTTGTCCCTGTCGTTTAGAGCTGTTGACTCTTCTTTGTCCCTGTCGTTTAGAGCTGTGACTCTTCTTTGTCCCTGTCGTTTAGAGCTGTTGACTCTTCTTTGTCCCTGTCGTTTAGAGCTGTGACTCTTCTTTGTCCCTGTCGTTTAGAGCTGTGACTCTTTGTCCCTGTCGTTTAGAGCTGTTGACTCTTCTTTGTCCCTGTCGTTTAGAGCTGTGACTCTTCTTTGTCCCTGTCGTTTAGAGCTGTTGACTCTTCTTTGTCCCTGTCGTTTAGAGCTGTTGACTCTTCTTTGTCCCTGTCGTTTAGAGCTGTGACTCTTCTTTGTCCCTGTCGTTTAGAGCTGTGACTCTTCTTTGTCCCTGTCGTTTAGAGCTGTTGACTCTTCTTTGTCCCTGTCGTTTAGAGCTGTTGACTCTTCTTTGTCCCTGTCGTTTAGAGCTGTGACTCTTCTTTGTCCCTGTCGTTTAGAGCTGTGACTCTTCTTTGTCCCTGTCGTTTAGAGCTGTGACTCTTCTTTGTCCCTGTCGTTTAGAGCTGTGACTCTTCTTTGTCCCTGTCGTTTAGAGCTGTGACTCTTCTTTGTCCCTGTCGTTTAGAGCTGTTGACTCTTCTTTGTCCCTGTCGTTTAGAGCTGTGACTCTTCTTTGTCCCTGTCGTTTAGAGCTGTTGACTCTTCTTTGTCCCTGTCGTTTAGAGCTGTGACTCTTCTTTGTCCCTGTCGTTTAGAGCTGTGACTCTTCTTTGTCCCTGTCGTTTAGAGCTGTGACTCTTCTTTGTCCCTGTCGTTTAGAGCTGTGACTCTTCTTTGTCCCTGTCGTTTAGAGCTGTGACTCTTCTTTGTCCCTGTCGTTTAGAGCTGTTGACTCTTCTTTGTCCCTGTCGTTTAGAGCTGTGACTCTTCTTTGTCCCTGTCGTTTAGAGCTGTGACATCGTGGATCTGACGTGTTTAAAAGATGAACTTTCACTTCAAACAGACACAAAACAAAACGGCCTCAGATGCAGTTTGTGTGACTCGAGCTTATGAAGTGTGTTTGTTTGTTTGTTTGTTTGTTTACTCCTGACTTTGAGTATTGTCATCTCTGATTATTATTATACTTCTTCTTTTTCAGGGAAACTCTTTCCAAACGGCCATCTACAACCAGACAGTGACCATCATCGACCAAGAAGAAGGACTGGACGGAGAAACGTGAGACTAACCACCATTATACATACGATATACTATATACTGTATACATACTATATACTATATACATACTATATACTATATACTGTATACATACTATATACTATATACATACTATATACTATATACTGTATACATACTATATACTATATACATACGATATACTATATACTGTATACATACTATATACTATATACATACTATATACTATATACTGTATACATACTATATACTATATACATACTATATACTATATACTGTATACATACTATATACTATATACATACTATATACATACTATATACATACTATATACATACTATATACTATATACATACTATATACATACTATATACATACTATATACATACTATATACATACTATATACATACTATATACATACTATATACTATATACATACTATATACATACTATATACATACTATATACTATATACATACTATATACATACTATATACATACTATATACATACTATATACATACTATATACATACTATATACATACTATATACTGTATACATACTATATACTATATACATACTATATACATACTATATACATACTATATACATACTATATACATACTATATACTATATACATACTATATACTGTATACATACTATATACTATATATATACTATATATATACTATATACATACTATATACATACTATATACTATATACATACTATATACTATATACATACTATATACTGTATACATACTATATACTATATACTGTATACATACTATATACTATATTTATACATGCTATATACATGCTATATACAGTACATATACAGTACATATACAGTACATACTATATACATACATACATACATACATACAGTATATACTATATACGTAGATACTGGGGGACAGAGGGACACAGACACTCACAGTGACAGGTGCATCATTATATAAGAAGGTGTGAAACATCTCTGATCGTTGCTGCTGCTTCTGATGAATGGTTTAAACAGAAGTCTTGGTTTGGACTGACACTTACATCCTCCAGTGTCTGATTCTGATTCTCAAATATTGCTCATCTTTATTATATTACACAGTAAATCTCTTTTGTTTCTCTGCAGAATCTTCTTGTACATCTTCTTGACTGGACTTGTGGCTCTGATGGTGTTCGGTGTGTGGCAGGTGCTGGAGACCAGGACGGTGCGTTTCATTCACTTTGAGGCAGAAAAGTACAATAACGTGACATTTAAATGACCCAAACCCATCCATCCATCTTCTTCCGCTTTATCCGGGGCCGGGTCGCGGGGGCAGCAGTCTGAGCAGGGACTCCCAGACTTCTTCTCCCCAGACAGTTCCTCTAACTCCTCCAGGGGGATCCCGAGGTGTTCCCAGGCCAGCCGAGAGACATAGTCTCTCCAGCGTGTCCTGGGTCTTCCCCGGGGCCTCTTCCCGGTGGGACATGCCTGAAACACCTCCCGAGGGAGGCGCCCAGGAGGCTCCGGAACAGATGCACGAACCACCTCAGCTGGAGGAGCAGCGGCTCTACACCGAGCTCCCCCTGTGTGGCCGAGCTCCTCACCTTATCTCTAAGGGAGCGCCCAGCCACACGGCGGAGGAAACTCATTTCGACCGCTTGTATCCGCGATCTTGTTCTTTCGGTCACTACCCAAAGCTCATGACCATAGGTGAGGTCAGAACGTAGACCGACCGGTAAATAGAGAGCTTTGCTTTTCGGCTCAGCTCCCTCTTCACCACAACGGTCCGATGCAGCGACTGCATCACTGCAGCCGCTGCACGATCCGCCTGTCGATCTCACGCTCCATCCTTCACTCACTCGTGAACAAGACCCCGAGATACTTGAACTCCTCCACTTGGGGCAAGGACACCCCACCCACCTGGAGAGGACAAGCCAACTTTTTCCGGTCGAGAACCATGGCCTCGGATTTGGAGGTGCTGATTCTCATCCCAGTCGCTTCACACTCGGCTGCAAACCGTTCCAGTGCATGTTGCAGGTCCAGGTTTGATGGAGCCATCAGGACAACATCGTCTGCAAACAGCAGAGATGAGATCCTGTGGTCTCCAAACCGGACACCCTCCGACCCCTGACCACACCCTCCGACCCCTGACTGCGCCTAGAAATTCTGTCCATAAAAATTATGAACAGAACCGGTGACAAAGGGCAGCCCTGGCGGAGTCCAACATGCACTGGGAACAGGTCTGACTCACTGCAGTGAACACAGCTCCTGCTCCGGTCATACAGGGACCGGACAGCCCTGACCAAAGGGCCCCGGACCCCGTACTCCCGGAGCACCCCCCAAAGGACACCCCGAGGAACACGGTCGAAAGCCTTCTCCAGATCCACAAAGCACATGTGGACTGGTTGGGCAAACTCCCATGAACCCTCGAGCACCCGATGGAGGGTATAGAGCTGGTCCAGTGTTCCACGACCGGGACGAAAACCACTCTGCTCCTCCTGAATCCGAGGTTCGACTATCGGTCGGATTCTCCTCTCCAGTACCTTGGAATAGACCTTACCCGGGAGGCTGAGGAGTATGATCCCTCTGTAGTTGGAACACACCCTCCGGTCCCCCTTCTTGAACAGAGGGACCACCACCCCGGTTTGCCAGTCCAGAGGCACGGTCCCCGACCGCCACGCGATGTTGCAGAGACGTGTCAGCCAAGACAGTCCTACAACATCCAGATACTTTAGGTCCTCAGGGCGGATCTCATCCACCCCCGGAGCCCTGCCACCGAGGAGTTTGCGAACAACCTCAGTGACTTCAGCTTGGGTGATGGATGAGCCAGCCTCTGAGTCCCCGCTCTCTACTTCCTCTTCGGAAGACGTGACTGAGGGATTAAGGAGATCCTCAAAGTATTCCTTCCACCGTCCGACGACATCCCCAGTCGAGGTCAGCAGGCCTCCACCCGCACCGTAAACGGTGTTGGTGAGACACTGCGCCGGACGGTTTGCCAGAATTTCTTTGGTGCCGACCGATAGTCCTCCTCCATGGCCTCCCCGAACTCCTCCCAGGCCCGGGTTTTTGCCTCTGCGACAGCACGAGCCGCGGCTCGCTTGGCCTGCCGATACCCGTCGATGACCTCCGGAGACCCACAAGCCAGAGTCGCCTGACAGGCCTCCTTCTTCAGTCTGACTGCATCCCTTACTTCCGGTGTCCAACCGGGTTCGGGGGTTGCCGCCACGACAGGCACCGGAGACCTTGCGACCACAACTCCGAGCAACCGCATCAACAATGGAGGCGGAGAACATGGTCCACTCGGACTCAATGTCCCCAACCTCCCCCAGGACATGGGAGAAGCTCTCCCGGAGGTGCGAGTTGAATACCGTACTGACAGAGGGCTCCACTAGACGTTCCCAACAGACCCTCACAATGCGCTTGGGTCTGCCAAGTCTGTCCGGCTTCCTCCTCCGCCAGCGGATCCAACTCACCACCAGGTGGTGATCGGTTGACAACTCTGCCCCTCTCTTCACCCGACTGTCCAAGACAGCCGGAAGTCAGGTGACACGACAACAAAGTTGATCATTGACCTTCGGCCTAGGGTGTCCTGGTGCCATGTGCACTGATGAACACCCTTGTGCTTGAACATGGTGTTCGTTATGGACAATCCGTGGCTAGCACAAAAGTCCAACGCTCGGGTTCAGATCGGGGAAGCCGTTCTTCCCGATCACCCCTCTCCAGGTGTCACTGTCATTGCCCACGTGGGCGTTGAAGTCCCCCAGTAGAACAACGAAGTCCCCGGTCGGTGCACTGTCCAGTACCCCTCCCAAGGACTCCAAGAAGGCCGGGTACTCTGCACTGCTGTTCGGCCCGTAGGCCGCCACAACAGTGAGAGACCTGTCCCCCACCCGAAGGCGGAGGGACGCGACCCTCTCGTTCACCGGGGTAAACTCCAACACGTGGCGGCTGAGCTGAGGGGCTATAAGCCCACACCAGCCCGCCGCCTCTCCCCGTGGGCAACACCAGAGAAGTGGAGCGTCCAGCCCCTCTCGAGGAGATGGTTCCAGAGCCCAAACTGTGCGTGGAGGTGAGGCCGACTATATCTAGTCGGTATCGCTCAACCTCCCGCACAAGCTCAGGCTCCTCCCCCCCAGCGAGGTGACATTCCATGTCCCCAGAGTTAGTCTCTGTGTCTGGAGATCTGGTCGTCGAGGCCCCTGCCGTCGACTGCCGCCCAGATCTCTCTGCACCGGCCCCTTATGGATCCTCCTGTGGGTGGTGGGCCCACGGGAGGGCGGCCCCACGTCGCTCTTTCGGGCTGTGCCCGGCCGGGCCTCGTGGGGTAAGACCCGGCCACCAGGCGCTCGCCATGGAGCACCCATCCCAGGCCTGGCTCCAGGATGGGGCCCCGGTGACGCCGATCCGGGCGACGTAAACTGCCTTGTTCTTGTTGTCATCATAAGAGGCTTCTGAACCGATCTTTGTCTGACCCGTCACCTAGGACCTGTTTGCCTTGGGAGACCCTACCAGGGGCATGAAGCCCCCGACAACATAGCTCCCGGGATCATTCGGGCACTCAAACCCCTCCACCACGTTAAGGTGTCGGTTCAAGGAGATGACCCGAACCCGAAAGGCTTTTATTAAAGTTAACTTTATATTTTATTATAGTTTGATTTTGTTTCCTCATGAACTTATGGAGCAGAGTTGTTGTTAGTGCTGCAGCAGGACTTTGTCTCCCGAGCCGCCCCGGCCTCTGTTCTGTTACACACAAACATGTCATGTGTCCAGGCCCTGACCAGGCCCTGACCGGGCCCTGACCAGGCCCTGACCAGGTCCTATCCAGGTCCTGTCCAGGCCCGGCAGTGTTTGTCTGCAAAACTGAGATACATGAGTCAATAAAATGAACAGTGAACAATGTTACATCAGCTTTGGCAACAACATTCATATTTACATGTTCATAATGTGCATCCTGCAGATGGAAACTAGCTATAGAGCCACAGTGTGGAGATGAACGTCTAATGTCTCTTACATTGTCCCTTCACACAGACTAAAGACTGTTCTGGTTCTGGTTCTGGTTCTGGTTCTGTCTAAGACACAAATAAAGTCTGATGTGTTTGTTGCAGAGAAAACGTTTGCTGGTGAAGGTGGAGAAAGGCACAGGAAACATGAGTGATGTGGACATCAGCTGGATCCCTCAGGAGACGCTCAACACCATGAGTAAGCCCCGCCCCATTCTCACACCTGTCAATCAATCCATCAAAATATATATATATATATATATATATATTTATATATATAAAGTATATAAAAAGTACAAATTCTTCCACAAAGTCTGAACTCGGCTCCACTGACTGAGGATCTCATTCTGCATAAATTCCTGCCAGTGTTTGTAAATGAAAACCTTTGTAACTCTGACCACTCTGACCCTTCACCACGAGCCGCTCTGACCCTTCACCACGAGCCGCTCTGACCCTTCACCACGAGCCGCTCTGACCCTTCACCACGAGCCGCACTCACCCTCTGACCCTTCACCACGAGCCGCACTCACCCTCTGACCCTTCACCACGAGCTGCTCTGACCCTTCACCACGAGCCGCTCTGACCCTTCACCACGAGCCGCTCTGACCCTTCACCACGAGCCGCACTCACCCTCTGACCCTTCACCACGAGCCGCACTCACCCTCTGACCCTTCACCACGAGCTGCTCTGACCCTTCACCACGAGCCGCTCTGACCCTTCACCACGAGCCGCACTCACCCTCTGACCCTTCACCACGAGCTGCTCTGACCCTTCACCACGAGCCGCTCTGACCCTTCACCACGAGCCGCTCTGACCCTTCACCACGAGCCGCTCTGACCCTTCACCACGAGCCGCACTCACCCTCTGACCCTTCACCACGAGCCGCACTCACCCTCTGACCCTTCACCACGAGCCGCACTCACCCTCTGACCCTTCACCACGAGCCGCACTCACCCTCTGACCCTTCACCACGAGCCGCACTCACCCTCTGACCCTTCACCACGAGCTGCTCTGACCCTTCACCACGAGCCGCTCTGACCCTTCACTGACCACAAACATCTCACGCTCTGACCTTTGTGTTGCAGACAGAGCTTCTCCGAAAACGTCTCCGCGGAAACGAGCCAAGCGAGCGGCCGGCACCGATCAATAAAGCTCTGGTCAGATCCATCACGAGGCTTTTAGGTCTTCAATCACCGCCACTTCATCTCCCGCTCGTTTGTGGAGCTTCCGTCTCCGTCTGCGTCGAATACTTTTGACTTTCTACTAAAGCTGCACTCTGTAACTTCTCCTGTTCCGCCGGGCCAAGCTACAGGTCAGAGCTGTGGAGAGGCCATTCAAAAACAGCTGTGATGAAATAAATGCTGGACAGAAACGTTCAATTCAGTCTTAGTTAAATAAATAAAGACCGAGGTCACATTTTCATCTCAAACTGTGACTGAAACTAGATGTTTTTATTTTTACTATTTTTGTCAAATAATAAAAACTAAACACGAATGAATAAAAGGTTTGACTTTCTCGTGTGAACGCTGGTCTAATGCCGGACTGTGGAACATTATCATATCTCCCACGGTTACGCGGAGCACTTAAAGCTGCAGGTGACTCTTCTGGGAATGTGCGCCACCTGCTGGTCTCCATGGAATGTTCCACAGTGTTGCATTAAACATTGGAGGAATTAAAAATGACCTTATCTTAATGTCTTTGTTTTGCATTTACTCATTTTCGATCGCTGTTTTTATCGGTGGCGTATCCATGGCGACGGATACGTTTCAGCGTCAAGAAGGAGAAAGTTACACAGTTCATCTTTAAAATAGAAAATCAAGCTTTAACAAATCTACTCGAGTAAAGATGATTTTTTTCCGTATTCAAGTCATTTTTACAAAACTTAAATAGATCCTTTTTGCACGAATCCTGAACGCTGAGGTTTAAAGGGATTAAACGATCTCTGTGTCTTTAAGTGGTTCAAATGTCCAGGTCAGTGTTAAAGAGGAACACGTTTACACAAATGTAAAGTATTCTCACTTTAGACCAGTCTTAGTTGATCTTTTCCTTAAAGTTGGAGTGAAAAATGTTAATGAACTCATAAAAAGCCCCAGTCGACCGGACCTGGGACAATCATCTGCTCCAAAGTGTTTGAATAGGAAAGACATGAAGACACAAACATTCCAGCTTTAAGAACATGAACATCTATTGTGCCTTTGCAGAGCTGCATTTGATGAGAAATATTGAACTTTCTTAAAGCTGCAGCTGCATCAAACAGTGTTTTACCACTTTTGTTTAAATAAAACACAAAAAGATACTTCTGTCCTGCTCATTTCCACATCTACATGTGATTTATAAATATAATCATTTTGTTTCATAATGAGACTTTGCAGAATGTTTTCTCTGTAAAATAAACTGGAGCTTGAGAGTTCATGGGAGTTTGTTACAGTCCACATGTGGGGTCCGGGCCCTTTGCTCTGGGAGTACGGGGTCCGGGGCCCTTTGCTCTGGGAGTACGGGGTCCGGGCCCTTTGCTCTGGGAGTACGGGGTCCGGGGCCCTTTGCTCTGGGAGTACCGGGTCCGGGGCCCTTTGCTCAGGGAGTACGGGGTCCGGGGCCCTTTGCTCAGGGAGTACGGGGTCCGGGGCCCTTTGCTCAGGGAGTACGGGGTCCGGGGCCCTTTGCTCAGGGAGTACGGGGTCCGGGGCCCTTTGCTCTGGGAGTACGGGGTCCAGGGCCCTTTGCTCTGGGAGTACCGGGGTCCGGGGCCCTTTGCTCTGGGAGTACGGGGTCCGGGGCCCTTTGCTCAGGGAGTACGGGGGTCCGGGGCCCTTTGCTCAGGGAGTACGGGGTCCGGGGCCCTTTGCTCAGGGAGTACGGGTGTCCGGGGCC
>NW_027315823.1:521969-524469 GCF_026437365.1 Eucyclogobius newberryi
CTCTCCCTCTCTCTCTCTCTCTCTCCCTCTCTCTCTCTCTCTCTCTCTCTCTCTCCTCTCTCCTCTCTCTCTCTCTCTCTCCTCTCTCCCTCTCCCTCTCTCTCTCTCTCTCTCTCTCTCTCTCTCTCTCTCTCTCTCTCTCTCTCTCTCTCTCTCTCTCTCTCTCTCTCTCCCTCTGTGTTTTCAGCCTGGAGCTCACTATAGTCTAAATGTTTTCTTTCTTTTAGCTCATAAATATTACATCCTTGACTTCTCTCTTCTATTTGCCTCTTTGCCCCAAGTCTTTTTAGACATTTAGTGCAAAAAGAGTGTGCCATGTTGAAGAAGTCATTGGAATGGGGCTCTTCCAGTGGGATATTCGGGTCAGGGCATAGTTTGAGTGAGGGATAAAACTTAATGGGCATCTTGACAATAGAATCAATAGCAAATAATTGCACAAAAAGCCTATAAAACTTTAAGACTAAAACAGTTAACGCTTGTCCCATTGATTTCCTTCTTTTTATTATTTAACTTGTAAGTTAAACGTGTTTGAGACATGAAGAATCAGTGTCTTCCACTCTTCTAACCTTTGTGTAAATGACTAAATCCACGCAGCTGAACAGACCTGTGGAGAAACATCTCAGAGCGCGTCTATTTGTGGCCGTCTCCCGCCGCGCCGCTTCCATACATCATGTGCCATCATAAATATTGCACAAAAGGTGCACCCCAAATGTCACGTCGACGCGTCTCCCATTCACGTGGCGCAGACACACACTTTCTCTCCTCCCGGTGCTGAGGCTGCCGCGGCCGCCCGGAGGTTTTCACGGGAGGCGGAGGAGGAGGCGGAGGAGGAGGAGCTGTCCGGTGCTGAAAAGCGGATCGTTCGGGATGAGCTCAGACGCAGCGGCGGGGGGCAGGTAACGTCACCGAGCAGCGCATCGGCATCATCGGCATCAGCACCACCATCAGCACCACCAGCAGCACCATCAGCACCACCAGCACCACCACCAGCAGCAGCTCCAGCCAGGGCCGCGCTGTTGGAGAGCGTGAAGCGGGCGAGCGTCACACCGCGGCGGATGACCGTCTCCGCCCGACACACGCGCGCGCCCCTCCTCGTGACTCGCCGCCGTCGCCCGCTCTCAGCCGCGCCTCTCTGAAATGGGACGGTATGTCGGCGCAGAAGAACACGGGAGGCGCTCTTGCCGTTGCCTTGGGTGAGAAAAGACGTTCATGTGTCAGAGTCAAAACGCTCAAAATGGCGTTGTTAATTGTGTGTGTGTGTGTGTGTGTGTGTGTGTGTGTGTGTGTCTGTGTGTGTGGTGCGTGTGTGAGAATGAGCGGTGTGTGTGTATGTGTGTGTGTGTCCATGTGTGCGCGCGTGTGTGGTGGCGTGTGTGAGTATGTGTGTGTGTGTGTGTGTGTGTGAGCGTGTGTGTGTGTGTGCGTGCGTGCCTGTGTGTGTGTCTGTGTGTGTGTGCGTGTGTGAGAATGAGCGGTGTGTGTGTGTGTGTGTGTGTGTGTGTGTGTGTGAGTGTGTGAATATGTGTGTGTGTGTGTGTGTGTGTGTCTGTGTGTGTGTGTGAGTGTGTGAGTATGTGTGTGTGTGTGTGTGTGTGTGTGTGTGTCTGTGTGTGTCTGTGTGTGTCTGTGTGTGTCTGTGTGTGTGTGTCTGTGTGTGTGTGTGTGTGTGTGTGTCTGTGTGTGTGTGTGTGTGTCTGTGTGTGTGTGTCTGTGTGTGTGTCTGTGTGTGTGTGTGTGTGTCTGTGTGTGTGTGTGTGTGTCTGTGTGTGTGTGTGTGTGTGTGTGTGTGTGTCTGTGTGTGTGTCTCCTTTTACACCCGTTACACACGTCCAGAGCTTTGACTGTAACACCGTCTCGTTACAGGGCGGTTCTGAGCTGAAGTTACTGAGCCAAAAATAGTCGGCCTTAATTAGCCCGAGTCCACAGCACGTTTGAGTTACATTTACGCTTTCGTTTGTTCAGAATGTAATCAGAGGAAACATTGTGGTGTTTGACTGTGTGTGTTTTAAATGCACTGAATTTGATAAATATATAGTGAGTTTATGTGCAATTTCTGATAAAGGTTTCTTTTGGTTATAAAAGCAGGACAAACGATCAGACGAAACAAAAGGCTGTTTTAATCTTATGCCGTGTTATTTCTTTTACTCCATAATATAACACAACTCAATGTGAAAGTATTCTTAGAATATACTTTACTCTAGAATACTCATATACTTTTTTCTGATTAGACAAAGCAGCAAAATATATCGCAAATACTAATAATTAATTGGGCTGCAACAAACGGTTAATTTGCTAATCGATTAGTCTAACAATTAACTGATTAATTGATTAAAATGTAAAACTCATGTTTGAGGATCCTGGTGTTTTCAAGAAATACACTGAATTTATACATTTTCCACGTCATTTTCATTGAATTACGGCTCGATGTCGGTCATAAAACTGCTTTTCTCCGCTGCGATTAATCGATTAACAGCCCTAACAATGAATCATTTTAATGCAG
>NW_027315823.1:529469-546969 GCF_026437365.1 Eucyclogobius newberryi
CAACACAACCGCCTTTTCAGAACAACACAACCGCCTTTTCAGAACGACACAACCCCCTTTTCAGAACAACACAACCGCCTTTTCAGAACAACACAACCACCTTTTCAGAACAACACAACCACCTTTTCACAACAACACAACCGCCTTTTCAGAACGACACAATCGCTTTTTCAGAACGACACAACCACCTTTTCAGAACAACACAACCGCCTTTTCAGAACAACACAACCGCCTTTTCAGAACAACACAACCGCCTTTTCAGAACAACACAACCGCCTTTTCAGAACAACACAACCACCTTTTCACAACAACACAACCACCTTTTCACAACAACACAACCGCCTTTTCAGAACGACACAACCGCCTTTTCAGAACGACACAACCGCTTTTTCAGAACAACACAACCGCTTTTTCAGAACAACACAACCGCCTTTTCAGAACAACACAACCGCCTTTTCAGAACAACACAACCACCTTTTCAGAACAACACAACCACCTTTTCAGAACAACACAACCGCCTTTTCAGAACGACACAACCACCTTTTCAGAACAACACAACCGCCTTTTCAGAACAACACAACCACCTTTTCAGAACAACACAACCCCCTTTTAACAACAACACAACCACCTTTTCAGAACAACACAACCGCCTTTTCAGAACAACACAACCGCCTTTTCAGAACGACACAACCGCTTTTTCAGAACAACACAACCGCTTTTTCAGAACAACACAACCGCCTTTTCAGAACAACACGACCGCCTTTTCAGAACAACACAACCGCCTTTTCAGAACGACACAACCACCTTTTCAGAACAACACAACCGCCTTTTCAGAACAACACAACCACCTTTTCAGAACAACACAACCCCCTTTTCACAACAACACAACCACCTTTTCAGAACAACACAACCGCCTTTTCAGAACGACACAACCGCTTTTTCAGAACAACACAACCGCTTTTTCAGAACAACACGACCGCCTTTTCAGAACAACACAACCGCCTTTTCAGAACAACACAACCACCTTTTCACAACAACACAACCACCTTTTCAGAACAACACAACCACCTTTTCAGAACAACACAACCGCCTTTTCAGAACAACACAACCACCTTTTCACAACAACACAACCACCTTTTCAGAACAACACAACCACCTTTTCAGAACAACACAACCGCCTTTTCAGAACAACACAACCGCCTTTTCAGAACAACACAACCGCCTTTTCAGAACAACACAACCGCCTTTTCAGAACGACACAACCACCTTAAAAAAAATACACAAAAAAATACTATCTAAAAATACTCTACTACTCCTTAAACATTGACTAAAAAGACTCTCAAACTTCAAATACTGTTGCAGCCGTGACTATGTTTGCATGTTCTGCCTGTCCCTTAGTACACAGAGTACACAGAGTACACAGAAGTAACAGAAGTAACAGAAGTATTGCGATACAAGGCAATACTTTGGGTCAAACTATTGCAGCCAAAGTATTTCTACTGATTAAATATAGTTTCATCTCTGACATGTTCATTACGTCTTTGGAGGCGTCGAATGTCGTGACGTTTGAAACACGTGAAGGACGTTATATTTGGACAGGTCAGCGCCGAGTGACTCTATTGTCCCCTGTCCAGACTGTTGGACATAATGAAAACTTAAACTTACATAAACAGACGGTGAAGTATCAGAGGCTCTTTCAGGGCGGTTCCTCCTGTGAGTTCTGACGACCGGGTCATGTCGTGTCTTTAGATTGAAATTGACACGGGCTGTTTTGAATCAGTGCTGAATGTCACACCAGCACCTCAGACACCAGTTTCAGTCTTGTTACCGTGGTTTCAGTCTTGTTACCGTAGTTTCAGTCTTGTTACCGTGGTTTCAGTCTTGTTACCGTGGTTTCAGTCTTGTTACCGTAGTTTCAGTCTTGTTACCGTGGTTTCAGTCTTGTTACCGTAGTTTCAGTCTTGTTACCGTAGTTTCAGTCTTGTTACCGTGGTTTCAGTCTTGTTACCGTGGTTTCAGTCTTGTTACCGTAGTTTCAGTCTTGTTACCGTAGTTTCAGTCTTGTTACCGTGGTTTCAGTCTTGTTACCGTGGTTTCAGTCTTGTTACCGTAGTTTCAGTCTTGTTACCGTAGTTTCAGTCTTGTTACCGTAGTTTCAGTCTTGTTACCGTGGTTTCAGTCTTGTTACCGTGGTTTCAGTCTTGTTACCGTAGTTTCAGTCTTGTTACCGTAGTTTCAGTCTTGTTACCGTAGTTTCAGTCTTGTTACCGTGGTTTCAGTCTTGTTACCGTAGTTTCAGTCTTGTTACCGTAGTTTCAGTCTTGTTACCGTAGTTTCAGTCTTGTTACCGTAGTTTCGGTCTTGTTACCGTGGTTTCGGTCTTGTTACCGTAGTTTCAGTCTTGTTACCGTAGTTTCAGTCTTGTTACCGTAGTTTCGGTCTTGTTACCGTGGTTTCGGTCTTGTTACCGTAGTTTCAGTCTTGTTACCGTAGTTTCGGTCTTGTTACCGTAGTTTCAGTCTTGTTACCGTAGTTTCAGTCTTGTTACCGTAGTTTCAGTCTTGTAACCGTAGTTTCAGTCTTGTTACCGTGGTTTCAGTCTTGTTACCGTGGTTTCAGTCTTGTTACCGTGGTTTCAGTCTTGTTACCGTGGTTTCAGTCTTGTTACCGTGGTTTCAGTCTTGTTACCGTAGTTTCAGTCTTGTTACCGTGGTTTAAGTCTTGTTACCGTAGTTTCAGTCTTGTTACCGTAGTTTCAGTCTTGTTACCGTGGTTTCAGTCTTGTTACCGTAGTTTCAGTCTTGTTACCGTAGTTTCAGTCTTGTTACCGTGGTTTCAGTCTTGTTACCGTAGTTTCAGTCTTGTTACCGTAGTTTCAGTCTTGTTACAGTAGTTTCAGTCTTGTTACCGTGGTTTCAGTCTTGTTACCGTAGTTTCAGTCTTGTTACCGTGGTTTCAGTCTTGTTACCGTAGTTTCAGTCTTGTTACCGTAGTTTCAGTCTTGTTACCGTGGTTTCGGTCTTGTTACCGTAGTTTCAGTCTTGTTACCGTAGTTTCAGTCTTGTTACCGTAGTTTCGGTCTTGTTACCGTGGTTTCGGTCTTGTTACCGTAGTTTCAGTCTTGTTACCGTAGTTTCGGTCTTGTTACCGTAGTTTCAGTCTTGTTACCGTGGTTTCAGTCTTGTTACCGTAGTTTCGGTCTTGTTACCGTAGTTTCAGTCTTGTTACCGTAGTTTCAGTCTTGTTACCGTAGTTTCAGTCTTGTAACCGTAGTTTCAGTCTTGTTACCGTGGTTTCAGTCTTGTTACCGTGGTTTCAGTCTTGTTACCGTGGTTTCAGTCTTGTTACCGTGGTTTCAGTCTTGTTACCGTAGTTTCAGTCTTGTTACCGTGGTTTAAGTCTTGTTACCGTAGTTTCAGTCTTGTTACCGTAGTTTCAGTCTTGTTACCGTGGTTTCAGTCTTGTTACCGTAGTTTCAGTCTTGTTACCGTAGTTTCAGTCTTGTTACCGTGGTTTCAGTCTTGTTACCGTAGTTTCAGTCTTGTTACCGTAGTTTCAGTCTTGTTACAGTAGTTTCAGTCTTGTTACCGTGGTTTCAGTCTTGTTACCGTAGTTTCAGTCTTGTTACCGTGGTTTCAGTCTTGTTACCGTAGTTTCAGTCTTGTTACCGTAGTTTCAGTCTTGTTACCGTGGTTTCAGTCTTGTTACCGTAGTTTCAGTCTTGTTACCGTAGTTTCAGTCTTGTTACTGTGGTTTCAGTCTTGTTACCGTAGTTTCAGTCTTGTTACCGTAGTTTCAGTCTTGTTACAGTAGTTTCAGTCTTGTTACCGTGGTTTCAGTCTTGTTACCGTAGTTTCAGTCTTGTTACCGTGGTTTCAGTCTTGTTACCGTAGTTTCAGTCTTGTTACCGTAGTTTCAGTCTTGTTACCGTAGTTTCAGTCTTGTTACCGTGGTTTCAGTCTTGTTACCGTAGTTTCAGTCTTGTTACCGTAGTTTCAGTCTTGTTACCGTAGTTTCAGTCTTGTAACCGTAGTTTCAGTCTTGTTACCGTGGTTTCAGTCTTGTTACCGTGGTTTCAGTCTTGTTACCGTGGTTTCAGTCTTGTTACCGTGGTTTCAGTCTTGTTACCGTGGTTTCAGTCTTGTTACCGTAGTTTAAGTCTTGTTACCGTAGTTTCAGTCTTGTAACCGTAGTTTCAGTCTTGTTACCGTGGTTTCAGTCTTGTTACCGTGGTTTCAGTCTTGTTACCGTGGTTTCAGTCTTGTTACCGTGGTTTCAGTCTTGTTACCGTAGTTTCAGTCTTGTTACCGTGGTTTCAGTCTTGTTACCGTAGTTTCAGTCTTGTTACCGTAGTTTCAGTCTTGTTACCGTGGTTTCAGTCTTGTTACCGTGGTTTCAGTCTTGTTACCGTAGTTTCAGTCTTGTTACCGTGGTTTCAGTCTTGTTACCGTAGTTTCAGTCTTGTTACCGTAGTTTCAGTCTTGTTACTGTGGTTTCAGTCTTGTTACCGTAGTTTCAGTCTTGTTACAGTAGTTTCAGTCTTGTTACCGTAGTTTCAGTCTTGTTACCGTAGTTTCAGTCTTGTTACCGTGGTTTCAGTCTTGTTACCGTAGTTTCAGTCTTGTTACCGTAGTTTCAGTCTTGTTACCGTGGTTTCAGTCTTGTTACCGTGGTTTCAGTCTTGTTACCGTAGTTTCAGTCTTGTTACCGTGGTTTCAGTCTTGTTACCGTAGTTTCAGTCTTGTTACCGTAGTTTCAGTCTTGTTACTGTGGTTTCAGTCTTGTTACCGTAGTTTCAGTCTTGTTACAGTAGTTTCAGTCTTGTTACCGTAGTTTCAGTCTTGTTACCGTAGTTTCAGTCTTGTTACCGTGGTTTCAGTCTTGTTACCGTAGTTTCAGTCTTGTTACCGTAGTTTCAGTCTTGTTACCGTGGTTTCAGTCTTGTTACCGTGGTTTCAGTCTTGTTACCGTGGTTTCAGTCTTGTTACCGTAGTTTCAGTCTTGTTACCGTGGTTTCAGTCTTGTTACCGTAGTTTCAGTCTTGTTACCGTAGTTTCAGTCTTGTTACCGTGGTTTCAGTCTTGTTACCGTGGTTTCAGTCTTGTTACCGTAGTTTCAGTCTTGTTACCGTGGTTTCAGTCTCGTTACCGTGGTTTCAGTCTCGTTACCGTGGTTTAGGTCTCGTTACCGTGGTTTCGGCCTCTGTTTCCTGCACTTACTGACAGAGTGTGATTGATCGTATAATGAAGCCGCTATTGAGCGAGCGCCGTCTGAAAAACACAATGTTCAATGTCATTTTCAGAACAAAGAGTTTGTGCAACAACGAGATCCAAACCAGGTCTAAACCAGGTCTAAACCAGGACTAAACCAGGTCTAAACCAGGTCTAAACCAGGACTAAACCAGGTCTAAACCAGGTCTAAACCAGGTCTAAACCAGGACTAAATCAGGTCTAAACCAGGTCTAAACCAGGACTAAACCAGGTCTAAACCAGGTCTAAACCAGGTCTAAACCAGGACTAAATCAGGTCTAAACCAGGACTAAACCAGGATTAAACCAGGACTAAACCAGGTCTAAACCAGGACTGAACCAGGACTAAACCAGGACTAAACTAGGACTAAATCAGGTCTAAACCAGGACTAAACCAGGACTAAACTAGGACTGAACCAGGACTAAACCAGGACTAAACTAGGACTGAACCAGGACTAAACCAGGTCTAAACTAGGACTGAACCAGGACTAAACCAGGACTAAACTAGGACTAAATCAGGTCTAAACCAGGACTAAACCAGGACTAAACCAGGACTAAACTAGGACTAAATCAGGTCTAAACTAGGACTGAACCAGGACTAAACCAGGACTAAACCAGGACTAAACTAGGACTAAATCAGGTCTAAACCAAGACTAAACCAGGACTAAACAAGGACTAAACCAGGACTAAATCAGGTCTAAACCAGGACTAAACCAGGACTAAACCAGGACTAAACCAGGTCTAAACCAGGACTAAACCAGGACTAAACCAGGACTAAATCAGGACTAAACCAGGACTAAACCAGGACTAAACCAGGACTAAACCAGGTCTAAACCAGGACTAAACCAGGTCTAAATCAGGACTAAACCAGGACTAAACCAGGACTAAACCAGGTCTAAACCAGGTCTAAACCAGGACTAAATCAGGACTAAACCAGGACTAAACCAGGTCTAAACCAGGACTAAACCAGGACTAAACCAGGACTAAACCAGGACTAAATCAGGACTAAACCAGGACTAAACCAGGACTAAACCAGGACTAAATCAGGACTAAACCAGGTCTAAACCAGGTCTAAACCAGGTCTAAACCAGGACTAAACCAGGTCTAAACCAGGACTAAACCAGGACTAAACCAGGTCTAAACCAGGTCTAAACCAGGACTGAACCAGGACTAAACCAGGACTGAACCAGGACTAAACCAGGACTAAACTAGGACTAAATCAGGACTAAACCAGGACTAAACCAGGACTAAACCAGGTCTAAACCAGGACTAAACCAGGTCTAAACCAGGACTAAACCAGGTCTAAATCAGGACTAAACCAGGACTAAACCAGGACTAAACCAGGTCTAAACCAGGTCTAAACCAGGACTAAACCAGGACTAAACCAGGACTAAACCAGGACTAAACCAGGTCTAAACCAGGTCTAAACCAGGACTAAATCAGGACTAACCCAGGACTAAACCAGGTCTAAACCAGGACTAAACCAGGTCTAAATCAGGACTAAACCAGTTCTAAAACAGGACTAAATCAGGTCTAAACCAGGACTAAACCAGGACTAAACCAGGACTAAGTCAGGACTAAACCAGGACTAAACCAGGTCTAAACCATGACTAAACCAGGACTAAACCAGGTCTAAACCAGGTCTAAACCAGGTCTAAATCAGGACTAAACCAGGACTAAACCAGGACTAAACCAGGACTAAATCAGGACTAAACCAGGTCTAAACCAGGTCTAAACCAGGTCTAAACCAGGACTAAACCAGGACTAATCCAGGTCTAAACCAGGACTAAACCAGGACTAAACCAGGAATAAGTCAGGACTAAACCAGGACTAAACCAGGACTAAACCAGGACTAAACCAGGACTAAGTCAGGACTAAACCAGGACTAAACCAGGACTAAATCAGGTCTAAACCAGGACTAAACCAGGACTAAACCAGGATTAAACCAGGACTGAATCAGGTCTAAACCAGGACTAAACCAGGACTAAACCAGGACTAAACCAGGTCTAAACCAGGACTAAACCAGGACTAAATCAGGACTAAACCAGGACTAAACCAGGACTAAATCAGGTCTAAACCAGGACTAAACCAGGACTAAACCAGGACTAAACCAGGTCTAAACCAGGACTAAACCAGGTCTAAATCAGGACTAAACCAGGACTAAACCAGGACTAAACCAGGTCTAAACCAGGTCTAAACCAGGACTAAATCAGGACTAAACCAGGACTAAACCAGGTCTAAACCAGGACTAAACCAGGTCTAAATCAGGACTAAACCAGGTCTAAACCAGGACTAAATCAGGTCTAAACCAGGACTAAACCAGGACTAAACCAGGTCTAAACCAGGACTAAACCAGGTCTAAACCAGGACTAAACCAGGACTAAACCAGGACTAAACCAGGACTAAATCAGGACTAAACCAGGACTAAACCAGGACTAAACCAGGACTAAATCAGGACTAAACCAGGTCTAAACCAGGTCTAAACCAGGACTAAATCAGGACTAAACCAGGACTAAACCAGGTCTAAACCAGGACTAAACCAGGACTAAACCAGGACTAAACCAGGACTAAACCAGGTCCAAACCAGGTCTAAACCAGGACTAAATCAGGACTAAACCAGGACTAAACCAGGTCTAAACCAGGACTAAACCAGGACTAAACCAGGACTAAACCAGGACTAAATCAGGACTAAACCAGGACTAAACCAGGACTAAACCAGGACTAAATCAGGACTAAACCAGGTCTAAACCAGGTCTAAACCAGGTCTAAACCAGGACTAAACCAGGTCTAAACCAGGACTAAACCAGGACTAAACCAGGTCTAAACCAGGACTAAACCAGGACTGAACCAGGACTAAACCAGGACTAAACTAGGACTAAATCAGGACTAAACCAGGACTAAACCAGGACTAAATCAGGTCTAAACCAGGACTAAACCAGGACTAAACCAGGACTAAACCAGGTCTAAACCATGACTAAACCAGGTCTAAACCATGACTAAACCAGGACTAAACCAGGTCTAAACCAGGTCTAAACCAGGACTAAACCAGGTCTAAACCAGGTCTAAACCAGGACTGAACCAGGACTAAACCAGGACTAAACTAGGACTAAATCAGGTCTAAACCAGGACTAAACCAGGACTAAACCAGGACTAAATCAGGTCTAAACCAGGACTAAACCAGGACTAAACCAGGATTAAACCAGGACTAAATCAGGTCTAAACCAGGACTAAACCAGGACTAAACCAGGACTAAACCAGGACTAAATCAGGACTAAACCAGGACTAAACCAGGACTAAATCAGGTCTAAACCAGGACTAAACCAGGACTAAACCAGGACTAAACCAGGTCTAAACCAGGTCTAAACCAGGACTAAATCAGGACTAACCCAGGACTAAACCAGGTCTAAACCAGGACTAAACCAGGTCTAAATCAGGACTAAACCAGGTCTAAACCAGGACTAAATCAGGTCTAAACCAGGACTAAACCAGGACTAAACCAGGACTAAGTCAGGACTAAACCAGGACTAAACCAGGTCTAAACCATGACTAAACCAGGACTAAACCAGGTCTAAACCAGGTCTAAACCAGGTCTAAACCAGGTCTAAATCAGGACTAAACCAGGACTAAACCAGGACTAAACCAGGACTAAATCAGGACTAAACCAGGTCTAAACCAGGTCTAAACCAGGTCTAAACCAGGACTAAACCAGGACTAATCCAGGTCTAAACCAGGACTAAACCAGGACTAAACCAGGACTAAGTCAGGACTAAACCAGGACTAAACCAGGACTAAACCAGGACTAATCCAGGTCTAAACCAGGACTAAACCAGGACTAAACCAGGACTAAGTCAGGACTAAACCAGGACTAAACCAGGTCTAAACCATGACTAAACCAGGACTAAACCAGGTCTAAACCAGGTCTAAACCAGGTCTAAACCAGGTCTAAACCAGGTCTAAACCAGGACTAAACCAGGACTAATCCAGGTCTAAACCAGGACTAAACCAGGACTAAACCAGGACTAAGTCAGGACTAAACCAGGACTAAACCAGGTCTAAACCAGGTCTAAACCAGGTCTAAACCAGGTCTAAACCAGGACTGAACCAGGACTAAACCAGGACTAAACTAGGACTAAATCAGGTCTAAACCAGGACTAAACCAGGACTAAACCAGGACTAAACCAGGACTAAATCAGGTCTAAACCAGGACTAAACCAGGACTAAACCAGGATTAAACCAGGACTAAATCAGGTCTAAACCAGGACTAAACCAGGACTAAACCAGGACTAAACCAGGTCTAAACCAGGACTAAACCAGGACTAAACCAGGACTAAATCAGGACTAAACCAGGACTAAACCAGGACTAAATCAGGTCTAAACCAGGACTAAACCAGGACTAAACCAGGACTAAACCAGGTCTAAACCAGGACTAAACCAGGTCTAAATCAGGACTAAACCAGGACTAAACCAGGACTAAACCAGGTCTAAACCAGGTCTAAACCAGGACTAAATCAGGACTAAACCAGGACTAAACCAGGTCTAAACCAGGACTAAACCAGGTCTAAATCAGGACTAAACCAGGTCTAAACCAGGACTAAATCAGGTCTAAACCAGGACTAAACCAGGACTAAACCAGGTCTAAACCAGGACTAAACCAGGTCTAAACCAGGTCTAAACCAGGACTAAACCAGGACTAAACCAGGACTAAACCAGGACTAAATCAGGACTAAACCAGGACTAAACCAGGACTAAACCAGGACTAAATCAGGACTAAACCAGGTCTAAACCAGGTCTAAACCAGGTCTAAACCAGGACTAAACCAGGACTAAACCAGGACTAATCCAGGTCTAAACCAGGACTAAACCAGGACTAAACCAGGACTAAGTCAGGACTAAACCAGGACTAAACCAGGACTATCATTGGTCTAAACAAACATAAAGCAGGATTTATTACACATCATAAAGTCTAAATCATAAATCTGGAATTGAATGAATTTAAGATCGTTTTGTGTCTGTGGGACGTTCTCAAGCAATAACGGCTCCAAGTGACAGAGTAACGTCCTTCCCCAACGGGTCCCGTCGGGGGCCGAGCGAGCAGATGTCACAGTCTCGGAGCCGCTGTGAACCGCTGCACTCCATAATTTATGACATTGCAGCAGCGGTAATGACATTCTCCTCTGTGGTTGTTACTTTGGGGCCCCTGAAACGACCCTAAAACGACCCTAAAACGACCCTAAAACGACTCCGCTGCACTTTTATTGGGATGTACTCAGAGCTGCGCATCGCGCCGCCGCGTCTAAAAGAAACCACAGGATTTACATGAAACGGACGAGGATTTCAGGCGTTGGAGTCGAGTTTATGAGAGCGAATTCTGAGACGAGACAGGGATTCACTGAATATTAGAAAATAATCCTTGAAATACAAAAAGAAATCTGAAATATCCGAATGGTGAGAAAGGACTAGTGACATGTTTTATTTTTTAGACCTGTTTTATTGCTTTTTAAGGCCTGGTATGGAATGGCTTTAGTGCTCAGAGTGTGAAGAAGTGTTCAAACCAAGACCAGGAACAAAAGAACCTCATCTAATGCACATGTTCTTCTCCCTCTCCTCTCTCTCCCTCTCTCTCCTCCCTCTCCTCTCTCTCTCTCCTCTCTCTCCTCCCTCTCTCTCCTCCCTCTCCTCTCTCTCCTCTCTCTCTCTCCTCCCTCTCCTCTCTCTCCTCTCTCTCTCTCCTCTCTCTCCTCTCTCTCCTCCCTCTCTCTCCTCTCTCTCCTCTCTCTCCCTCTCCTCTCTCTCCTCTCTCTCCTCTCTCTCCCTCTCCTCTCTCTCCTCTCTCTCCTCCCTCTCCTCCCTCTCCTCTCTCTCCTCTCTCTCCTCCCTCTCCTCCCTCTCTCTCCTCCCTCTCTCTCCTCTCTCTCCTCCCTCTCCTCCCTCTCCTCTGTCTCCTCTCTCTCCTCTCTCTCTCTCTCTTCTCTCTCCTCTCTCTCCTCCCTCTCTCTCCTCCCTCTCCTCCCTCTCTCTCCTCCCTCTCTCTCCTCTCTCTCCTCCCTCTCCTCCCTCTCCTCTCTCTCCTCTCTCTCTCTCTCTTCTCTCTCCTCTCTCTCCTCCCTCTCTCTCCTCCCTCTCCTCTCTCTCCTCTCTCTCCTCCCTCTCTCTTCTCTCTCCTCTCTCTCCTCCCTCTCTCTCCTCTCCTCCCTCATCTAATGCACATCTTCTTGTCTTTCCTCAGCCATTGGGAGGACTTCCACTCGTGCGCCCTCAAGGCTCTGGCTAACTGCACGGGCGAGGTCCGTCTGATCTGGGAGACGCTGCGTCAGGATTCCAAGAAGATGCCGTTCCAGGGGAGTCTGTTCGACCTGTGCCCCAGCGCTGGCCCCAGGATGAGGGCGCCTCTCTGGGTCGCTCTGCTGCCGCTGCTGGGCCTCGTCCTGGAGCTCCGCGGGCGGGACTGGGGCGGGGTCGGAGAGGGATAAACTTATACAGGGAATGAAGGTAGTGCTTTATTTTGACACTGGATTTGGTAATATGAAATTTGAGAACATCATATTTGGACATTCAGTGGGACCGTTATTAAGTATTTATAACAAAAATGCATTGAAACATGGCTTTAAACGCATTATAGTCCTGGTTTAGTCCTGGTTTAGTCTTGGTTTAGACCTGGTTTAGTCCTGGTTTAGTCCTGGTTTCATCCTAGTTTAGTCCTGGTTTAGTCCTGGTTTAGTCCTGGTTTAGTCCTAGTTGACACAAAATACACCATGACACGAGACACATTTATTATTTATTTCTTTTCTTTCTCTAAATAGCACAAACACGATAAAGGGGCGACATACAGCATTGCATGGCACAAAGATGGACGTCGTGTCAGAGCTTCGTTAAAAACAAGCACAAACGGCTCTGGCCTCATGAAAAGCTGGATTAACACATCAATATTCACTGCCAAACGTATTATTACCAAACCAGTGTCAGAGCGACAGGTTCTGATCAAAAAGAAGACACAAAACTACCTTCGAACACAGTGTCAAAGCCTCTCCAGCTCAGAACACAAACTAAAGCCAAGGATTTAAGGAGAGCTGAATGTTTTCTTCTGGATTTGGTCGGACGCAGAGCCACAGATGTCCCCGGGCGTCGACAGGGCCCCATCCGCGCTCACAGATGTCCTCGGGCGTCGACGGGGCCCCATCACAGTGAGTCATGCCCAGAACACCTGTGGCTCTGCATCACCAAACCCGGGCGGGGTGGACAGCCTTTTGCTTTCTCTTTTCTCTAACATTTCTGGGCAAAAACACAAGAACTCTGCAATAATGAATGGCTCTGTGATGCTTTTATCCTTTTTTTTTATCCTGTTTTAGACCTTGTGGTTTAGCCGCGGCGTTGATTTCCCGCGTCTCGTTGGCGCTCTGGTTTCTCCGTCCGCCCCGGAGCTGTTTTAATGTATTATAGTGTTAAATATTCATGTTCTTTTGGGACACAAACACAGGCATGTTTTATAGAGGTCCTGAAGGGAAAGTCACACTGAGAAATGATGATGACAAATGCTAAAACAAATAACTGCTGATGCATTCTGGGAATAATTGTTTGAATTGCCAACGTTGTAACGAATGATTTGTTTTAAAGGTTAGATAATAATATAATAATGCATTTGACAAAACAGGAAGGGCAAAACAGCACCAAAAAAATCTGAAATATGGATCTGAAATTAATATTTGTCATCTTTGTCCTGCCTAAATATATTATATATTAGACCTGGTTTAGTCCTGATTTAGACCTGGTTTATATATAAGTCGACCTGATTAAGATCGACATTATCTTCTTTGAATAAACACAAAATAATAAGAATAATAAAACATTTTTAGTGAAGTGGATGTAACAAACACACACAAACTCCAAAAAATCCAAGCATTTTTAACAAATTATGAAACATTAAAACTAATTTGATGGAGCGTTTTACCACATTTAGTTGTGACTTTCTCTTACAAACTCCCCACATTAAGAATATGTCCCAAATCTTTCTTTTCTTTTGTACTGAAAAACTCTTCACATTGACCCGCTCGTCCGCCCCAGATGGAGTATTATTTGTGTCAATGACAATCATATTCCACGCTCTCCCTGGCCCCGCCCCAATCTGCGGAGGCGGAGTCACGCGGCTGCTACAAGACACCAAAAACACGCCTCACTTTGTGTTTCAGACCCATTTTCTGCAAATGTTTCTATGGACGAGAATCGAATCAAAGTCACAAGCTTTCCCATAAAGGTCGGACGTCATTTTCTCACCAGACGCTTCAAAACGGCATTATCCAATCACAAGACGCGATTGTTGTCAGACGAACGGACTTTAAGCCATAAGATTAAATATGGCAAATTTGTGGAGCCGATCCCTGACAAATTTTATAAGATCGAGTGTTTCTAGATGTTCCGTTTGGATATTTCCTTCAAAAACAACGACGCTCCCAGAATGATGAAGGACGTGTTTAATATTGTGGCCACTTCACCTGAATTACAACCATGTTCTTGCCTTAGAGTTGTGACGAAACAAGAGCTGGTTTTTTGAAAATGTTGACGTGACATGAAAATACAGTGTTTGTTTCGCACTTTGACCCTGACTGAAGGCGTCGCTAAACATGCGCTCGCACGTCCGGGAACTTGTGCAGTGGCAACCGAGTCCGCCATTTTGAAAGGGGCACAACAGCACGTCTACTACACACGACATCCAGGAAATATGAGGCCAAAATGCCATAAACTTGCGTTCTGGAAGGTCATTGTTCTGTCAGGACATCACTCTGTTGACTGACCAAGAAATGAGAGCTTTGTCGTGTACTTTAGTTTGTCGTTATCGTTTAAAGAATCACAGTATTCGTAGCTCATTAAGCCGTAGAAAAGGACGCAGTCGTGTTGGTTTTTATATATCGCGTGCCCCTTTTAAAATGGCCGCTATGGGGGAAGTCCCGGCTGTATGACGTCACCGCGATCGCATGTATAGGAGATAACGGCGGCAGGCGGGGTTAAAATGATAGCCATATATCTCCACTTGTATTCCTTAAATTTGGGATTGGACAAAATGTGCAATAACCGTAAAGTGTTTTGTTCAGGAATCAAGATCGTTGCTGAGAAATGATGGAAAAAGTCGTGTTTCCGCCGTCGTCTTCGCGCTGGAGAGTTTGTTTTATCGGTAAAAGCGCGACCTTTTGTGACATGAGCTGATGCGTCGCTGGCCACACTTGTCTCATGGTAAAAGACACAAACACATAAAAGAAGTGAAGGTGACGTTCTGCTTTGTCTGGAACGTTCCACAGAATTAAACATTTCTATCTCCCAAAAGAACCTGCATTCTTACTCTGAGCGTGCTCGCCTCTCCACGGATCAGACCTGTAACCCAGTGCCATACTGTGGCACGTTCTTGGCAAAGCAACAGCATCACACAGAGATCAGGGATGGGTATCAATATAAGGTATCAATACTTTTGTATGAAATCGATACTGATGTAACATCTGATGCCTTAAAGTGCCTATGACAGGTCAGACCAATCATGAACTAACGTGAAGATAAGATGAATATGTTTTATATTTTGCACTTCCTGTTTGTAATCGATGACATCACAGTAGGAATTACCCAGCAACCACTGGGCCAAAACTCATCTAATGTCACAATTAATTATTTTATTTGACAAATAGAAATATATGAGTGTACCTTTATTTAGTTGAATTAATATTTAGAGGGTCAAAAAATGTGTTTATCTTGTACAAATTGTGCATAAACTTTGGATGGAATGAGTTCCTGGTGTGATGTCACTTCCTGTCATTTTCTACAGATTGTTCAGGTTTCCTCCTCAAACAGCCGCTCGGTTGGTGTAAAACCAAATCAAATCATTATAAGTATAAACACACCAAATAAAGTCAAAATTTGAAAATCACTCAAACCTGTCATACGCACTTTAAGTTAAAGTGCGTATGAGTAAATGTTAAAGTCTTTAACATTTACACATTTTTATCTTGTATTTGTATTTGTCGAGCGGTATCAGTGCTGAGTCAGTATCGGCATATGTCAATATTGCGAGTCCGCGGTGAGCGACGAGCGCGAAACACGTGTAAACGCTGAAAGAGTCTGATAAAAACGTGAAAGTCGAATACTTAGTGTGTACTGTGTGTACTCCGTGTACTCCACATCTGAAAGAAGAACTGAAGTAAACACGAGTGGAAAAGCAGATAAACAACAGGAACACGGCAGCGACGCTCGCGTTCATCGCACGTTCCAGTTTAGCTCCGCCTCGTCCGGGTGATCGTGTCCAATGAGAGCGCAGGAAGTTGCCGCCATTATTTGTGTCCGTTTTGACTCACCGCTGCACGTGAACATTTCACACAAATCAACCGACTCAGCGGCGGAAGTGGCCGGGGAAGAACAATGGGAATCGCTCCAAAACAAAAACAAAGACCTGGTTTAATCCCGGTTTAGTCCCGGTTTAGTCCCGGTTTAATCCTGGTTTAGTCCTGGTTTAGTCCTGGTTTAGTCCCGGTTTAATCCTGGTTTAGTCCTGGTTTAGTCCTGGTTTTGTCCCGGTTTAGTCCTGGTTTAATCCTGGTTTAATCCTGGTTTAGTCCCGGTTTAGTCCTGGTTTAATCCTGGTTTAATCCTGGTTTAGTCCTGGTTTAGTCCCGGTTTAGTCACGGTTTAGTCCTGGTTTAATTCTGTTTAAATCCTGATTTAGTCCTGGTTTAGTCCTGGTTTTGTCCCGGTTTAGTCCTGGTTTAATCCTGGTTTAATCCTGGTTTAGTCCCGGTTTAGTCCCGGTTTGTGATGAACATTGAACATTTCACACAAATCAACCGCCGCTGAGTCCGGCGGAAGTGGGTGTGGAAGTGGGCGTGGAAGTGAGTGTGGAAGTGGGCGGGGAAGTGAGTGTGGAAGTGGGCGGGGAAGTGAGTGTGGAAGTGGGCAGGGAAGTGGAAGTGGGCGTGGAAGTGGGCGTGGAAGTGGGCGGTGAAGTGGGCGGGGAAGTGGAAGTGGGCGGGGAAGTGGGTGTGGAAGTGGGCGGTGAAGTGGGCGGGGAAGTGGAAGTGGGCGTGGAAGTGGGCGGGGAAGTGGGTGTGGAAGTGGGCGGTGAAGTGGGCGGGGAAGTGGAAGTGGGCGGTGAAGTGGGCGGGGAAGTGGGCGGGGAAGTGGGCGTGGAAGTGGGCGGGAAAGTGGGTGTGGAAGTGGGCGGTGAAATGGGCGGGGAAGTGGAAGTGGGCGGTGAAGTGGGCGGGGAAGTGGAAGTGGGCGTGGAAGTGGGCGGTGAAGTGGGCGTGGAAGTGGGCGGTGAAGTGGGAGGTGAAGTGGGCGGGGAAGTGGAAGTGGGTGTGGAAGTGGGTGTGGAAGTGGGCGTGGAAGTGGGCGGTGAAGTGGGCGGGGAAATGGAAGTGGGCGGGGAAGTGGGTGTGGAAGTGGGCGGTGAAGTGGGCGGGGAAGTGGAAGTGGGCGTGGAAGTGGGCGGGGAAGTGGGTGTGGAAGTGGGCGGTGAAGTGGGCGGGGAAGTGGAAGTGGGCGTGGAAGTGGGCGGGGAAGTGGGCGTGGAAGTGGGCGGGGAAGTGGGTGTGGAAGTGGGCGGTGAAATGGGCGGGGAAGTGGAAGTGGGCGGTGAAGTGGGCGGGGAAGTGGAAGTGGGCGTGGAAGTGGGCGGTGAAGTGGGCGTGGAAGTGGGCGGGGAAGTGGAATTGGGTGTGGAAGTGGGCGGTGAAGTGGGCGGGGAAGTGGAAGTGGGCGTGGAAGTGGGTGGTGAAGTGGGCGGGGAAGTGGAAGTGGGCGTGGAAGTGGGCGGGGAAGAACAGTGTGAACAGCTCCAAAAACAAAAAGAAAGAAACACATTTTCACAGTTTTGCCGCTCGTGGTTCTGAATGTCGGTGCAGAACCTCTGCTCTCATCCCCGACGTCACTCGCTCCAGAAAAGTGACGCGTCGCAGCTTTAAACTGTCACTCAAACCAGGACCAACATTTTGCTTTGACTGATCAAATATGTACGTTTACATTTTGATCTGATTTGACTTTTCTCACCGCTGCATGATCGTGCGTTAGAAAGCGTGCATGGCGTTATCGTTTTTTAGCTCCTCCTCCATCTCATATCGGCATGTTGGCTCCTCCCACAGAGTAATGTTGGTAGCATCCTCGTCCTCCGCTGTGTCCCGACCGTTTGAAATAGTCGTCCTTAAAAAGCGCATGAGCAATATCACTAACGAGACTTTTAATGAAGGAAGCATGAAGCGAGGCCATAGGAAACGAGCCTCGTGAC
>NW_027315823.1:551969-581969 GCF_026437365.1 Eucyclogobius newberryi
ATGCAGAATGACAACGTTTTTATGTCAATACACCATATGGACACAACAATTTAAAAAACGTCTAGATATTTTCACATTAGAATGGTTTAACACGGCACAATTACAAAAAAAAAAAAATTTAAATATAAAATGCAGCTGTCCAGTTTGCATGAGTTGTTGGGTGGAAGTTTACAGTCGGGACATGGCTGCTGGAACTGGAAGTCCTATAAAGGGTCGTCAGGGTCGACTTTAGGAACAACAGTTTGTCAGAGAGATGCAAAGCCAGAGCTAGTAAAAAGTTAGTTTTCTCTTTGGTCATTTTAACACTATAAACATTAAAGTCTGAACAACTGGATTATCTTTTCTTAAGTTAGATTCAGTCACTCACATTACTCTCCAAATGGGTTAGTTTGGCCGAGCTAGCAGCCAATAAATCTAAATGTAACAGTGAAGGGTTGTGAAGTGAAGTGTAGGAGACCGTTACCATTGAATTTAATCCAAGTTATTCTTAAATCATCAGTATAAATCTGTTTTGAGGTTGGACAAAATTGCAGTAGACGTTAGCGGCTGTTTGAGGCACTCGCTCTATGTCTTTAATGAGGTGAAACTTGTTGGTAAAAAGTAAACCTTATTTTTCAACATAAAAAGTCCAAACCAAGTATAAAAGATAAACGTAGTGTCTGTTCATTCAAAATCCAACATATGTGGAAAAGTGAGTGACACATGACTTTTGGTGGAGCTAAAAGTGCAAAGCAGGTGGAGAATACATTTGGATTGAGTTCTTACCTGGTGAGTGAGTTTAATATGAACGCCATCATTGACAGTCTGCCCTGCATCGATGCAAAGCCCAGGATCTGCAGATAGATGACATGTGTTATGTGTTATGCATAAGGAAGAACACTGAAGAAGGCAGGAATATGAAAGTTACAAGACAGAAATGGAAGAGCTGGTGTCTGATGTTAACTGAAGGTGTTGAAGACACTGAAAGATAAAAACGACAGTGTGAAACCCTCAGTAACCGTAGACTTCACCTCGTAGCTGAAGATCTGGTTGAGCGAGCGACTCGTTTGGACGAGGCCGTCGACGCCCGCGAGCCACAGACCCAGGAAGCTGTAGTAGATGCACTGCATGAGGACGATCTGCGACACGATCAGCACCGGGTCCCAGATGTAGCTCCTGAAGTGGGCCATTCTGAGCCCTTCAGAACCGAGCCCGGAGACGGACGAGAGCTGCCAGAGGCCACTGAGAGGGGAAAAGACAACAGACAAAATGGGATTGGCCATAACACAAAGAATATGATGCTCTTTGTCTAGTGTTATTCCTTATAATCTAGCTACAAGATGAATACAACTGTGGTAAATTGCCCATCTTGTATTATCATAAATAAACATGTAAGATGGTTAGAGACCCATTTAAGTCCAAAAGTTGTACCACATATGATTTAATGAAGTCCTAATATTGGCAGTGACAGAAAAAATGATGGTAAGAAAGATAAAACAACAACGACCTTAAAAATAGCAGTCAAATGTGTGCACTTCAGGCTCACAGCGCACGAGAACGATCACAGTAGAGTTTAGATTTGAGCAGGTTGTTTTGAATCATCAGGACATTTAAAACTGGACCAGTTCAATGACGATGTATACGTTTACACTTTTCTCACTGACGGAATTTTGTTGTTGGCAAAATGTGTGAAATAATAACTCAAAATGTGCTTTACATTTTAGATTCTTCACAATAACCACGCTTGCCTCTAAATCGCTGCAGTGAAGTGACAAAACATTTCACAAACGTCATCATGAGGCTCATCGAGAGAAGGCCGAGGGCAACAACTACTAATATATAAATATAAAAACACAATTTAGAGTTATTTTTATAGCTAAATAATGCCTAACTTTCCCCGTCATGTAATTATGTCAACAATATCTAAATTGTAGAAAATACTAAACAAAAAGTTCCAAAAAATGATTGAGAAAGTTTGTCCACATTTTTAACAAACTACAGATAACTACAATATTAAACTCCTAAATAACCAACTATAATAATAATCAAATAACCCAATAATTAGATCATGTTACTGGTGTGTGTCAACATGGATGAAATAAATAATCCAAAACACATTGTGACGTGTCAGACAAAGTACAAACGACTTTTAAAAAAACCCTATCACTCTTTTAACATTTTACTGAGCATAAATCCCTTTGTCAAAACCTGCACAGGAGTGAAAATCTGAGAGAAATCAGATTACTCCCATCAGATGAAACTGTTTACGTCATGTAAACAGTTAGACAGTTAAACATTAGAATGATCTGATCACTCCAGAAATCAGATAATGATCACATTTTCAGTCTGCAGGTAAACATAAGCCACAGAGAGATCACTGTCAGGTAATTAGACACAAAACTGTCCATAGTACATGACAAAATAATAACTTAATCCTAAAAGAAGCTACCATAGCCCTAACGAATCCTCTTTAGATCAGAGGCAATGCTATGTTGGATTATGATTAAGCGGACTTGGTAGTTCGTGATGGTAATTTATCAAAGTAAATAACAAATAACAGATGACAATATTACCTGTAAAATCACTGTCAGTTCTGATTACCTCTCGACAATGAAACTCTATGAAACTTAAGCGTGACTGTTTGAGCCAAAACAGCAAAACATATGCCACATAAACAGTGACTCCGTGTAACGAGACAACAACCCGGAAGACGAAACGCGCTGGAAATATCTTAAAACGACGAAAATTACCACGTTTTATCATGAAACCTGTTCACACAAACCTTAAAAATATTGCAGTGTACAAGAGAGTGTGGGTCAACCCGTATTTTAACTGGATTTGAGGGATTTCGGCCTGTGATTTAGCCGCATGAAGCTACAACGAAAACACGGAAGTAGCAGCGCCTGACCCGGAAGTGCTAAGAGTTAATTTGTGTTCAATACATCGCCATCTTCTGGGCGCCGGTAGGTATTGCATCCACTTCACTGCGGCTTCACTCAACTTCTGCCCGCAACCAACAAAACATATTACAATTACTGTAAGTTACTCGGGAAAGTGAACGAAACCTTATGCAATGTTGAGAACGCGTTAGCAAATGGTTTATTTGGCGGGTCTTTGAGGTGTTTGTTTTGTAGTTTTGTTGCTTTGGAGGCTTTATTACTGTGAAGACTGTGACTGCATCATGGAGACTTTGAGTTGATGATTAATGCAGATTCGTTTTTTGTCCTGGTCAGAGGTTTTGGGCTGCGTCTTTAGAAAAACAAGGAGAGAAAGAAATGTAATTAATGCATGAAGAAAGAAGTGTGTTTTTTGGGGGTTAAAGGTGAAACTGTGTAAGTTTTCAAATGGAGAGACTTCATGAAGTTAGTGCTGTTGTGCCAGAAATGTTCCACAGAATAGTAGAAAAAGCTTCAGTTGTAGTCATCTGGACTCAGTTTGAAAAAATGCCACAGAATGGCATTTGGGCTGCCACAAGTTAATTGATTTAATCGCAACTAATCAATTATTTTGGGATTGAATAATCGTTAACTGGTCAATACATTGCTTCCAAAACATACGATGAGCTGAGAAAAGCAGTTTTATGCCATACTGTGGAATATTCCGGTCAAAGCCATGGCATGGAGACAAGCTGGTCAAATACCCTCCACCAGAAGAGTTATAGTGCACCTTGTAACAACTGTAATAAGTTAATGTGTAATTAACTGGGAATTACATTATTGTCCAGACAAGAGGAATTTACTTTGATAACATAATAACTGATGCCAAAGATGTAATAATACAGCAAAATGCCTGTATTTCTTACAAATATAACTTACTAACTTGTTTTGGTGGTTCAGTTTGTTGAAATTGGAAGTTGTTAGGCCCAATAACCCACACAACTGTATTTAGAACATGAGTACAGGAAAGCCACAGGACTGTGTACTTTCTCCTCTGCTCCTGGATATAGTATACGGAATATATCCACCTCATCAGCCTCATCAGTTCTGACCAGTCTTGTTCTGTTGAGGTCAAAGTTCACATTTGCAATATTTTGCTTCCGCCGTGCGTTAGGCTTAATATTCTACAGGCCAAAGGACCTTCTTTTCTATGTCACCTTTGTGTTGTTTTGTTCAAGGACAGAAACGGGAGCAGTGTCCGGAGTGAAGTGTCCAGAAGGAGACGGACACGATGACCACATGGCTGCGAGTCCACTCAAGAGTCACAAAGCTGCACCGTTCTCTGGGTAAGACTGCACATTGTCATGTTTTGTTAGGGATTAACAGTTAGACAACTTTGGATATCAATCTCAAGTATATCAAGTTAAAATGTATTTATCTGAGAGAATATGTCCTCTTTCAACAACATTATTTTGTAATAATTCATTCTGGTTACTTTGTTGTTTAGATCTCCAGACTCATATGGACACATTTATCCAGATTAATCCAGTTGTAAAATAATTGGTAGTTGCAGCTCTATAATTCTGTTGCAAACCATTAAAGTAATTAATAATCAGCTCCGAGCATAAGAGAAAGATCTGTCTTTATACAATCATGATATTATATTCCATACATGTTCCTATGGTGATGTTCCTCAGGTGCCTTGGTCAGGCTTCGCAGGAGCAGCAGCCTCAGACCTGGTCCTCTGCTGACCTCTGACCCCTGCAGGGCGCTCATGGATGAAAAGATGGTGATTAAAGGGCGTTTCCTGCCCCCTCGTGCCCCTGTGACCCTGTGCACTCAGCTGTACAGTGAGGAGGGAGATCTGTGGCAGGCTCACGCTCACTACAACACCGATCCACAAGGTTCTGTCGACTGTGAGTAGGATTTGATTCGTTTCTTGAGACAATAAAGCGAGGCAAGTTTATCTGTAGATTTGTTCCGAAAATTAGTGCTTTTAATTGAATTATGATAGTTTGAACAAACTGAACTCACATGCTACATTTGTCACCTTGGTCATAGTCTTATTGTAGATAAGTGACTAATGGTAAATTGTCATATTTGCTGTAAATGTTGATTCAAATGCTGAGATAGATATAAGAGAAACAAATACTAATAATCATTTTAATTGACTCTTCAATGAAGGTAGGACGATGTAAACTGTGAAGACAGTAAGAACCCACATTTGGCCGCTCCTCCACACAGATCCATCAGGTCGCTAAGCAACAGTTTCAGCTCCGTCTGGACTCTGGCTCGGCCGCTCCAGAACCTTGTGCTTCAGGTCATTGTCATGTTGGAAGAGACGGCCTTAGTTACGTTAACTCAATATAAATCTACTGTTGTTATACCAACGAAATTGTGATTTAGGCTCTAACAGTTAGGCAGTTTTATATTTTTTTCTGCTGCGACTAATGATCATTTTAGTAGTCAACAAGTCAAACAATTATTTATATTGAAGATTGTGAATTTTAATCAACCAGATACAGGTTAAATATGGTGACTGAAGGCTTCTAGAGAGAGAACATTTAACAATAAAGTGTGTTATAGATACAAATCTGAAAATGTGAAATGTTTGACTGAATAATGTGTGTTATAAAAAGTATTTTCTATGTGTTGTAGAGTATGTATCGCCCAGAACATGATCACAATTGTTCTCTATATTCGACTCGTTATGATTAGTTGATTAATCATTACGTTTTTGTCATGAAACCTACTTGAGAATGACACTTGACGGAGCTGTCCTGCCTCCTCCTCCTCAGTGTGCAGAGACGCTTCGCTCGGGGGCTCCTTTGTGGGCTGTGAACCGATGGGGCTGTTCTGGGCCCTGCAGCCGGCTCCAGGAGGAAGAGAAGGACTGAGGCAGGTGAAGAAAACCCGCTGTCGTCATGGATGGATCGGGCTTAGAGTTTAGAGTGACCTCCTCAAAGTCTCTACCCCATAAACTCAACCAGAACCTTTAACCAATGTCTGCTATTCTGTTGTTTCTCCACAGACTGAGGAAGAAGAACATGCAAACTCCATATGTGTTTAATGTGTCTGTTATGGGAGGACACGTCTCTCCAGGGGACGGAGGGTCCGAGCTGGCGTCCGTGTCCACTGAGCGCTGGTACATGGCTCCAGGAGTCAAGAGGCACGAGGTCCGGCAAAACGGACTCGTAGGGACTTTATTCCTCCCTCCAGGTGAACGCCGCTCCTACATACAAGACATACAAGTACATTATGTGATTTTACTTGTACTGAACTGTTTCTACTACTACTACTACTACTACTACTACTGCTGCTGCTGCTGCTACTACTACTACTACTACTACTACTGCTGCTGCTGCTGCTACTACTACTACTAGGCAAGTTTATTTGTAGAGCACATTTCATACACAAGGCAATTCAAAGTGCTTCACAGCAGGAAAAATGCATTCAAATCACAAAGAAATTACAGAAACAGAAATACAATACAATTAACTAAATTAAAAATGATCAATCCAACTGATTTTCTAAACTAATAAAATCACAAACAAAAGAGAAGAGTGCAAAGAAAAAAATGTTTCAGTCATATGCGCAGCTAAACAAAACTGTTTTTAGCTTAGATTTGAACATTGTCAGAGTTGAAGCCTGTCTCACATCTTCAGGAAGACTGTTCCAGATTTTAGCTGCATAAAACTGAAACACAGATTCCCCATGTTTAGTCCTGACTCTGGCACCAGCAGGAGGCCGGTCCATGTTTAGTCCTGACTCTGGCACCAGCAGGAGGCTGGTCCATGTTTAGTCCTGACTCTGGCACCAGCAGGAGGCCGGTCCATGTTTAGTCCTGACTCTGGCACCAGCAGGAGGCCGGTCCATGTTTAGTCCTGACTCTGGCACCAGCAGGAGGCTGGTCCATGTTTAGTCCTGACTCTGGCACCAGCAGGAGGCCGGTCCATGTTTAGTCCTGACTCTGGCACCAGCAGGAGGCAGGTCCATGTTTAGTCCTGACTCTGGCACCAGCAAGAGGCCGGTCCATGTTTAGTCCTGACTCTGGCACCAGCAGGAGGCTGGTCCATGTTTAGTCCTGACTCTGGCACCAGCAGGAGGCCGGTCCATGTTTAGTCCTGACTCTGGCACCAGCAGGAGGCCGGTCCATGTTTAGTCCTGACTCTGGCACCAGCAGGAGGCCGGGCCATGTTTAGTCCTGACTCTGGCACCAGCAGGAGGCTGGTCCATGTTTAGTCCTGACTCTGGCACCAGCAGGAGGCCGGTCCATGTTTAGTCCTGACTCTGGCACCAGCAGGAGGCCGGTCCATGTTTAGTCCTGACTCTGGCACCAGCAGGAGGCCGGTCCATGTTTAGTCCTGACTCTGGCACCAGCAGGAGGCCGGGCCATGTTTAGTCCTGACTCTGGGCACCAGCAGGAGGCCGGTCCATGTTTAGTCCTGACTCTGGCACCAGCAGGAGGCCGGTCCATGTTTAGTCCTGACTCTGGCACCAGCAGGAGGCCGGTCCATGTTTAGTCCTGACTCTGGCACCAGCAGGAGGCCTGTCCATGTTTAGTCCTGACTCTGGCACCAGCAGGAGGCCGGTCCATGTTTAGTCCTGACTCTGGCACCAGCAGGAGGCCGGTCCATGTTTAGTCCTGACTCTGGCACCAGCAGGAGGCCGGTCCATGTTTAGTCCTGACTCTGTCACCAGCAGGAGGCCAGTCCATGTTTAGTCCTGACTCTGTCACCAGCAGGAGGCCGGTCCATGTTTAGTCCTGACTCTGGCACCAGCAGGAGGCCGGGCCATGTTTAGTCCTGACTCTGGGCACCAGCAGGAGGCCGGTCCCTGAGGTCCTCAGAGTCCGAGATGGTTCATATGGCACTAACATATCCAAGATGTACTTTGGTGCTAGGCCATGGAGAGACTTGTACACAAGCAGAGCTGCTTTAAAGTCTATTCTCTGAGCCACAGGGGGCAGTGCAGAGACCTGAGAACAGGACTAATGTGATCATACTTCCTGGTTCTAGTCAGGACCCGAGCAGCAGCGTTCTGGATGTACTGCAGCTGTTTTACATACTACTACTACTGCTGCTGCAGCACAACTGTGACCGTTTTTTTTGCTCTGGGCAGACACAGGGCTCCAACACAATACACTGCCCAGATGTCATGCTTCAACAGCCTCATCATGCAGCCCTGCCCCCTGCCCCCTGCCCCCTGCCCTAGCCCCTCATCACCGGGCCGACTCAAGGTAGCGCTCGACTCTTGGTCCGGGGCTTTTCTGTTTGGAGTTTGCACATTGTCCAGGGAAAAATCTGAATGTTGCTGTTTGTGCTTAAGCTGCTGCTGGTTCATGTTTAACTTCCAGCAGCTTCTGTGACGTTTGGAGCATTAAATATTGGCTGAAATAATTATCATTGAAATGGTGATGAAATAGTGTATATTCTGCAGGTCCAGGTCCATTCCCGGCCATGTTAGACATTTGGGGAATGGGCGGCGGTTTGGTGGAATACCGCTCAGCTCTGTTAGCGTCCAGAGGCTACGCTAGCTTCTCTCTGGCGTACTTTGCACACACGGATCTGCCTGGGCCCCTGAACACCATCAATGTGGGGAAGACATACTTCAAGGTGAGATATTTTACACTTTGCAGCTCCTGTGACTTCGTTTAGAACAGGCCCCTTTTCTCACACACACACACACAGTAATATCTGTTTTTTGTTCCTCAGGCAGCGTTCCAGTTCCTTCAGGACCACGCCCAGGTCTGTGAGGACCGAGTGGGGATCATTGGTCTTTCTTATGGAGTTTATCTGGGTTTAAGAACGTCCACTTTATCTGGAGTCCAGGTCAATCACACACACTTATTATTCATTTGTCTCTCACTCTGATACTTTTGCTCATGTTTTCCTGAAATTGACTCATTTGTGTTTTTTCTACAGCCGTCTTGTTTGATTTGCATAAACGGCCCAGTGGGCAGCACCACTGCCCTCTGCGATGAGGAGGGCAGGACAGAACCCTTCCACCGGTAAATCCATGACTCTATCACTCATGTCATTCATATATTTATTATCTATTCAAAAACAATGCTTGTAAATTGCATAAAGCTACTGAGGAGGGCCATAACAGAGGTCATATTATTTGTGTCAAGGAAGGACGGGAAATTAAGATTGTACCGATAATTCATTTAACATTAACATTAGTAAAAAAATAAGAAAATAATATTGAAATTTTGACAATTTACTTAATTTTTGATGTATTGATTGTTTTGATCCCGGTGGCAAGAACCCAATAGCAGTCCAAATCAAGGCAAATCAGAATTTATTAACAAAAGTTCAAAATCCAAAGGCTGGCACAAAGGCTCAAAATGTCCAAAAGTCCAAAAAAACCACAAAACATCCAGAATTCCACAAAGGCAGGTAAACAAGGCAGACGCAGGACGGAGACAGAAGTTAAATCCACACAGAGAAGCAGGTGATTGGTGGGAAACAAACTAGTGGCAGGAGAAACTAATTAAGGTAATGAGAAGACTGACAGCAGGTGTGGTGGGAGGAGACTGGGAAATCCAGGAAGTAACAGACGGCAGGTGAGGGGCGGAGACACAGAAACAACCATGGGAGCACATGACAAACACAAGGGGCACATGGGAAATAGAGTCTCTGCAGCGCGGATACTAACATTGATGTATGTAATGTATTGACCACATTGAACACTTTTTTTCCTGGTTTAGTTCCAAATTCTGGAGATTCAACTCAGAGGGTTATGTCATTTTCAGAGACGTCTCACACCCGCAGAATTTACCTCCATCAAACCTGGTCAAGGTCAGTGCTTTTTATGAATTTACTCTGTGTTTATCTATTTTACTGCTTCTTTTTCACTTTGAATATGATTTGCAGATGGAGGACATTCCGTGCCCCGTCATGTTCATCGTGGGTGAAGATGACATCAGTGCCAGCAGCGTAGAGAGCGCCGACCTGGTGAGATACTATTGTCCAGGGGGTCATAGGTCATGGAGTTAAAGGTTACATTTGATTTATTTGAAGGAAAAAGGGTGAACATGAATTCATATTTATTAAACAACATAAATATGATTGTTGCCTGGCAGGTTGACTTTACAGAAAATTAAATATACACTAACTATTGACACTATGTACAGCTGGACAAAGACAGGGACTCCTACACTATCATGTTAGTACAAATATTCAACAATGTGTGTTTCATGTATGTTCATTAACATGCACTGACCCGACCAAATAAATATAAATAAAAATTAAATTAATTTAAGACCCAGGTCATCTGTTTTGCACATACCCATAGACCAGTGGTGGGCAAACAATGGCTATGTCTTTATAATCCGGCCCGCCAAACATGCCAAGTAATATTGAAAAAAAAGAAGAAAAAATTACTTGTTTAAGGATCCGCCGCACTTAGATGATTGATTTCTACAATATAAATAAAATAAATTGTTATATATATTTTTTTTTTTTATAAAGTAGTGCAGACAACGCAAAATATCATTAAATGAAATATAAATAGCGGTATTAAGTCAAAAGATAAGCGGGAGGCTGTGACGGGGCCGCTCCGTCCCTGCACGCACCCATTTCCCCGTCTGCTATGCGCAGCGCTAACTCCTTTATATCGCAAATAGACATTTTAAACCCGTTTACCACATTTTCTCCAGCGTGTTTTGCCGTGACTATGAGGGTGAACTCTTAGAAGCGTCAGTTCTACCAATGCAAAACACTAAATCTACTGTTACACTCACCTCTCTTTAACACTGAGACTTCGACTGAATGAATTAGACCTGAAGTACTGACCTTAACCTTGAGCGAGCAAATGTAAAAATATCACTCTGCAGAGCCAGGTGCACATACAAGTGTTGTCATTTCCCTTCAGCCCTTTACGTATAATTTACATCTAATTACAGAATTTTAAACAAAGCTGTTTCCCTTCATCCAGAGATCATTTTTAGACATAATAGAAATTAAAATCTGGGCTTTAAAACTAAAAATAGCCACACCCACTAACTGTGTGTGTGTGCGTGCGTGTGCGTGGTCTTTATTTTGCCTTCACTGTCAGTATTTGTTGTTCTTCTTCAGTTGGAGCAGACTCTTGAAGCCTGTGGTAAAGGTCACCTGTTCACCCGCCTCTCGTATCCCGGGGCGGGGCACCTCATCGAACCGCCATTTTCTCCCCACAACAGAATGTCACTGTGGAGCGTCAAGCCAAAGAAACGTGAGTGTTTCAGAGACGGAGCTCTGCTTCTGAAAGTGAAAGTCACATTCATTCTTCCCAGTTAATTTGTGACACACTAAGAGTTTAAAGCCCGAGCTCGTCTCCATAGAGATGTTTGTTCATCTGGAATGTTCCAAAGTACGGCATTAAATGTATTTAACTCCAGGTGACAAGTCTAGGGTTAGGATCTGTGAAGAGGCGAGCCTGCTCACAGGACCAACGTATGTTCCATGTTTTACTGAGCAATAAAATCAACTCTAAGAAGTCATGTAAAGGCATACTGTGGGTTATTTCTGACACTGCAATAACATCTTTATGAAGGCAAGCAGGCATCATCATCATCATCATCATCATGTCACAAACATAATTACTCTAAAAAAGACAAGTTTGGGTGATTAACTTGAATGTTTTTATTTCAGTGTTCGTTCTGTGGGGCGGCCATCTTGTCCCTCACGCGGCGGCTCAGGAGGACGCCTGGACCAAGATGCAGCAGTTCATGGACACTCACCTGAGAGGAGACAGAGGACACTAAAGCACAGCCAGTAATGTGCCCTACACGCACCCTACGGGGCGAGGCACGCACCCTACAGGGCATGCCTTATGACAGTAGTACTGCGTTATGACAGTAGTACTGCCTTATGACAGTAGTACTGCGTTATGAAAGTAGTACTGCGTTATGAAAGTAGTACTGAGTTATGACAGTAGTACTGCGTTATGACAGTAGTACTGCGTTATGCTGTGGTGCCACACAAAAGTACATGGAACACTTCATCATTCAAATACAATGTTGCACCAGAACATGTGACTCAAGCTTTTATAATCATCCTAAAGACTCAGGATCGTTATGAAGTTATGAATCATGTTAAATACATTTTCTTTAAGCAAACAAACTCATGAATTCACACATTTTGATTATTTCACTTCATGTTTGTTGCTTCTATACGTGACTGTATACTATATACTAAATACTATATACTATATACGTATACTATATACGTAAACTAGTGTTGACAAGCAACAACAGTCTAAACTGTTGTACATAAATGACCTTCTGGACTGTTGCCAGGGGGTCATCTGCCAGGGGGTCATCTGCCAGGGGGTCATCTGCCAGGGGGTCATCTGCCAGGGGGTCAGCTGCCTGGAGCTCAGCTGCCAGGAGGTCATCTGCAGGGGGTCATCTGCCAGGGGGTCATCTGCCAGGGGGTCAGCTGCCAGGGGGTCAGCTGCCAGGGGGTCATCTGCCAGCCAGGGGGCCATCTGCCAGGGGGTCAGCTGCCTGGAGCTCAGCTGCCAGGGGTCAGCTGCCAGGAGGTCATCTGCAAGGGGGTCATCTGCCAGGGGGTCATCTGCCAGGGGGTCATCTGCCTGGAGCTCAGCTGCAGGGGGTCATCTGCCAGGGGGTCATCTGCCTGGAGCTCATCTGCCAGGGGGTCAGCTGCCTGGAGGTCATCTGCAGGGGGTCATCTGCCAGTGGGTCAGCTGCCAGGGGGTCATCTGCCAGGGGGTCATCTAGTTAGTTGCTCTGAAGTTTTTAATTCGCTCCTTTTCATCATTCCAATTATGCTCAGTTCAGACTATGGACACTAGGGGGCTACACTATATTTCTTCAGTATTTCTAGTTATAATTGTCACCAGCAGGGGGCTAAATTGCAAGATGGACCAAGATTGCAGCCCCATGTGGTGCTGAATTCACATTGTGATGAAAATAGCACTGTTTTGCCAATTTCTGCAAACTGTCTCTCAAAAATCAAGGACTGTGCTAATACCTGGAGACATCTAGTGGTGAACAACGTGTTGTTGCCGAGAAATTGCAAGAAACTTTTGGAGAGAGTTCCAATATAGAGCAACAGCGTATCACAAACAATGCTACAGGAGGTTCACTGATAAAACTAAGATAGAAAGGGCTATCAAGTGCTGTGCTAAACAAAGTCACGTCAACCCTGATGATGTCATTCCTACTCCACCTCAGAAAAGTGCTAGAGCTACAATCTGTCATGTAGCAAACAACAATCTTCAGCACCAAGAAGAAACAGCTTTGTCCTACCAGAGCACTGTATATTATGCAAATGGGTCAAATATGTCAAAGTTGCCCGTTCCAGATCCCGAAGACGGGAAGCGCTGTCCAAGTGTCAATATGATTCAGGTAAATTTTCAAGAGCAAATCCTCCTTGAATTATATGACATGACATACTAAGACTAAAAGCCCACATCTTTGTAAAACGCATGTCATTCAGGCAGCGCTCCAAAAGTGAGGGTGAGGCTCTTGTCTTTGACTGGATGTCAGGTGATCCTGCTCCACCCAGGGCCAGAAAGAGGCTCATGCTCCTGCAGCACTGACGTGTGCAGATGTAAAACTGAGATTTGTATCAATAGGAAATCAGAACGTGACGTGACGTCACAAGTGAAAGAGAATCTGATTCTGATTCAGATGATGATGAATGAAGAATTTGTAGCATTTGGAGCATATGTATATACACTATACTTTATATTTCTGATGTATTTACTGTGTCTGTGAATTATCTACCAAACTGTGTAATCAATGTTTCACTATTAGTTTGCAAATTCAATGTGTCATTAATGATATCGCCACTAGGAGCCAGTCTAATATTATGTAATCATTTACATATTATCTGATTATTATATTATGATACATCTCTTTCCCTTCACTGCTATTTCAAGATGTAAATAAAGTGTTTTCTCTGCATTCTAAATCACTCTTTGTATTTTTCGTATGGAGACGGCTGGTGTGGAGTATGACCTGGCAGAGTGGATCCTGGACTACCTCACAGACCGACCCCAGTTTGTGAGAGCCCGGAACTGTGTGTCTGACACTCGGACCTGCAGTGTGGGGGCGCCCCAGGGCACTATCCTCGCGCCCTTTCTCTTCACCCTTTACACTGCAGACTTCAGACATGACACGGACAGCTGTGTCCTGCAGAAGTTCTCTGACGACTCTGCCATCATCGGACTCATCACGGACGACGATGACGCGGAGTACAGAGGACTGGCGCAGGACTTTGTGGAACCACCTCCTCATCAACGCGGGGAAGACCAAGGAGATGGTGGTGGATTTCCGCAGACGCCACCCCACTGCCCCCTCACCAGTGAACATCCAGGGACGGGACATTGAGAGAGTGGACTCATACCAGTACCTGGGTGTTCATCTGAACCACAAACTGGACTGGACTCACAACACGGACGCACTGTACAGGAAGCGCCAGAGTCGGCTCTACCTCCTGAGGAGACTCAGGTCTTTTGGAGTGACAGGGCCACTCCTGAAGACCTTCTACGACTCTGTGGTGGCATCAGCCCTCCTGTACGGTGTGGCCTGCTGGAGCAGCAGCATCACAGAGAGGGAGAGGAAGAGGCTGGACAGAGTCATCAAGAAGTCCAGCTCCGTCCTGGGCTGTGCTCTGGACTCGGTGCAGGAGGTGGGGGACAGGAGGGTCCTGGCTAGATTCACATCTATGCTGGACCATGAGTGTCGCCCCCTGCAGGACACTCTCTCCGCTCTGGAGAGCAGCTTCAGTGAGAGACTGATCCACCCTCGCTGTGTGAAGGAAAGGTTTCGTAGGTCTTTCCTTCCTGCTGCTGTCAGACTTTATAACAAAAACTGTTAGTACTGAACACTCGCAATACAGACCTAACCTAATACTGATGTGCAATTCTGTCATATGTGCAATTGCTGTTGGAATTCATGTGCAATTCATGTGCAATTACTATGAAATTCATGTGCAATCTATGTGCTGTCGTGACACATATTCATGTGCAATTACTGTCGGGATCACATGCAATGGTATTTATTTATTTATTTGTCTATGGGAGTTTTTATTTATTTATAGGAGATCTTCTACTGAAAGTGTTTTTCAGACTTCCTATAAGTGATCTGTTCTTCTGGATCTACCTCTGGATCTACCTGCGTTGCACCAATGAAATTTCCCCATGTGGGACAATAAAGGAATATCTTATCTTATCTTATTATTATGTTGCTAATTAACCGCTTATTACTAATTAAGGAGCAACTCTTTTTATGGGAACTTTGCATTTTCTGATAGTCCTGACTACCATGGATCTAAATCTAGTGGATTTATCTTGCACAAACTCAAAAACTAAGAGCTGAACAGTTTTTGCCCCAGTAAGAGGACAGTAGCTGCTGGGATGAAACTGTCTATATCTTTTGGTCCTGCATTTTAGCACGACCAGTCTTGGCCCCGATGGCAGGTCCTGAAACAGCGTTCAGGGCGCGGCTCCGGTCCTGCATGACACTGGAGCTTAGTCTCTGCAGTCGGCTGGAGTAAATAGACTCCGAGCTTTGTTGTGGCCAATCGATCAGCTTCAGCCCATTTCACAATCTGACAAACGTGCATTTTTGTTCTTCACAGACACGTTTCCAAACCGAGATGACGCGCAGAAGTCTGAGATGGACTCAAGGGAAGCAGCATAAAACAAAGACATAAGACCCTTCTGCACACGGCCTTATAGTGGGTCACCAGCTCCAGTCTGACCATTGACTGTGACCGCTTCATAAGTGAGTGTTTTTTCCATATATTTAGCTTTGTTCACATTAAAGCAGCGAAGACTCCTTCAGCTTATGTAAGGATGAACCTGTCATAATGGCTCCAACACACTGGGAAACAGGATGAACAACTAAGGTGACAGGACACGCCCTTGTGGTGAGCCAGTAGAACTACAGCCCGGGTCAGACCAGTCCATTGACCCTAACTTGGTGTTTATTGATAGTGGGGGGGTCAAAAGTTAAACATTTTCTCGATCAAACATTAACGATGGACAGAGGGCGGTGAAGTTGTGCCACATTTTAAAATCAAACCCAAAGATCAACAGTGTTTCCCAAAGTCTTTAAGAACAAGATCCTGAAGCTAATTAACAGAAACATTCAACTCTTCTGCACAACGACCATGTGTCATGAGTCATGTGACCATGTGTCATGTGACCATGTGTCATGAGTCATGTGACCATGTGTCATAAGTCATGTGACCATGTGCTCCATGTGACAACCAACCCCATATAGGTGACAGTTGATAGAAAGGAAACAGCATAGTAACTGAAAGTATAATTACGTTGAATGGTTGTACATGTGTGTGTACATGTGTGTGTACATGTGTGTACATGTGTTTGTACATGTGTGTACATGTGTTTGTACATGTGTGTGTACATGTGTGTGTACATGTGTGTACATGTGTTTGTACATGTGTGTACATGTGTTTGTACATGTGTGTGTACATGTGTGTGTACATGTGTGTAAATGTGTTTGTACATGTGTGTGTACATGTGTGTGTACATGGTTGTACATGGTTGTACATGTGTGTGTACATGTGTGTGTACATGGTTGTACATGTGTGTGTACATGTGTTTGTACATGTGTTTGTACATGTGTGTGTACATGTGTGTACATGTGTGTGTACATGTGTGTGTACATGGTTGTACATGTGTTTGTACATGTGTGTGTACATGGTTGTACATGTGTGTGTACATGTGTGTGTACATGGTTGTACATGTGTTTGTACATGTGTGTGTACATGTGTGTGTACATGTGTGTGTACATGTGTGTGTACATGGTTGTACATGTGTTTGTACATGGTTGTACATGGTCGTACATGTGGTTGTACATGTGTGTGTACATGTGTGTGTACATGGTTGTACATGTGTTTGTACATGTGTGTGTACATGGTTGTACATGTGTGTGTACATGTGTGTGTACATGGTCGTACATGTGTTTGTACATGTGTGTGTACATGTGTGTGTACATGTGTGTGTACATGTGTGTGTACATGGTTGTACATGTGTGTGTACATGGTTGTACATGTGTTTGTACATGTGTGTGTACATGGTTGTACATGTGTTTGTACATGTGTGTGTACATGTGTGTACATGTGTGTGTACATGGTTGTACATGTGTGTGTACATGTGTGTGTACATGGTTGTACATGTGTGTGTACATGTGTGTGTACATGTGTGTACATGTGTGTGTACATGGTTGTACATGTGTGTGTACATGTGTGTGTACATGGTTGTACATGTGTGTGTACATGTGGGTGTACATGGTTGTACATGTGTGTGTACATGTGTGTACATGTGTGTGTACATGTGTTTGTACATGTGTGAACATGTGTGTGTACATGTGCGTGGACGTGTGTGTGTACACGTATGTGGACACGTATGTGGACATGTGTGTGTACACGTATGTGGACATATGTGGACACGTGTATGGACGTATGTGTGTACATGTGCGTGGACATGTGTGTGTGTGTGTGTGTACACGTATGTGGACACGTGTGTGGACATGTGTGTGTACACGTATGTGGACATATATGTGGACATGTGTGTGGAGATTTTGGACAAATATTGCAATCACAACACTTCTTCTTCATGGTTCTTTTATTTTCCATATTTGAACAGCTATAGTAACAGTTATTTCGGTTGGAGGCACTGTGTTTGTATTTTAAAATTGGCTTTATAGCTAACGTGAACAAATATATAAAACTTGGGATTGTACAAAAAACAAATGGGATGTGATAAAGCTCTTATTTTGAAAGACCACTTCCTTTGGCAAGCGCGCCGGTTTGGATACAGGCTTTAATTGTGACGGGTTCAGTCTTCTCCTCCACACAGGATCAGCAGAGTCTTACGGTAGTCTCCGGAAGTGTCGCCCTGGAAACAGAGGACAAAGACATTACAGTTAAGATAAGATAAGATAATCCTTTATTGTCCCACATGGGGAAATTTCATTGGTGCAACGCAGGTAGATACAGAGGTAGATACAGAAGAACAGATCACTTATAGGAAGTCTGAAAAACACTTTCAGTAGAAGATCTCCTATAAATAAATAAAAACTCCCATAGACAAATAAATAAATACCATTGCATGTGATCCCGACAGTAATTGCACATGAATATGTGTCACGACAGCACATAGATTGCACATGAATTTCACAGTAATTGCACATATGACAGAATTGCACATCAGTATTAGGTTAGGTCAGTATTGCGACGGGATAACGTGACGATCTCCGGGTAAGACGACTGTTCTCCGCAGTTTCATGAGTTCCTCCTTTGTGGAAACGCGGTACGGCGCCGGCCGGGGGGCGGGGCCGGAGCCGGGGGGCGGGGCCGGAGCCGGGGGACTCAGAGCCAAAACACATCGCAACGACACGACGAAAACACTCAATCCAGCCGAATAAAGTCAAAACAAGTTAATTTAAAGCGATTCCAGTGCGTGTCCCGATCGTTCGTGAAGTTCCTCTTTCATATAAACGTGTATATAAACGTGTACCGACGACACGCCGTACTTTAGCGCGGCCGGAGGGCGCGGGGGGGGGGGGGGGGGGGCTGGTGGGCTCGCTCGGAGCTAGCTCACGTCACAACAACACAACGAACGCAACGAAAAACGCTCAAATCCAGCCGAAAAAAGTCAAAAACAGTTGAATTAAAAAAACTATTCCAGCGCGTGTCCCTATCGTATAGTTAGCGGTACTAAACACATTTAACATGAATATAGTTAGCGGTACTAAACACATTTAACATGAATCTGGTCTTTTAAAGTACTGTAATTTAAAGTACTGCACTTTTAAAGTACTGTTAAAATAGAAAGGAAACAGCGTAGTAATTAAAAGTGTCAACCAAACTGAACTGACTGAGGATGTAGTACCACCACCTGCCTAAAGGGGGTGGTGTTTTAGCGCGTTTAAACATTGATACATAATCTTAAGTTCGGAGCAGTGACCAGGAGCTGTAATTGGATACAAAGACACATTCATTAAAGGAGACGTATCGTGTTTTTCTTTCCAGCTACTTCGAGCGACATTTTGTTCATTGTAAACCTGAATATTGCTCTAAAACGACTTTAGGAACAGGTTCATTGACTTCCTGTTCAAAACTGCAGAACTGATAAGCCCCGCCTCTTTATAGTGACATATTTCACTGTAAGAAGCAGCAGATTGTCATTTGCATGTTTTGATTTTTGAAAAGTGGCCACTTGACCATTGTAACGGTAAAGACCATTTGTCCCCTTTTTATGGTTTTTGTTTTCTTCCTGGTTCTCTGTCGCCGACCAATCAGACGGCACATACAAGCAGGAAGTGGGAATTTCCTTAACAATTGTCCACAGGAAGTCACCAGCCAAACACAGAAACGTATAGAATATATGAGACAAAGACAAACAACAGCTTAAGTGTGGACAACTGGACCAGACAGCACCCGTGTGGACAGGGACAGACAGCACCCGTGTGGACAGGGACCAGACAGCACCCGTGTGGACAGGGACCAGACAGCACCCGTGTGGACAGGGACCAGACAGCACCCGTGTGGACAGGGACCAGACAGCACCCGTGTGGACAGGGACCAGACAGCACCCGTGTGGACAGGGACCAGACAGCACCCGTGTGGACAGGGTGAGGGCGTAATGTGTGACGCACGTTGTATTAAAGGGGCACTATGTAACCTTTCTGGTGGAGGGTCCATCACCTGCTTGTCTGGAGTAGGTGACCAGATAAAAGCAGATGGTGGAGCAAAGTCCAGTGTTGCATTTTCAAATATTTTGTTCAAAAAGTGCATCACAAAAAAGTTTGATTAAAAAAAAAGAAGAAAAAAAGCCAGTTTCAAAATGGACCATAAACATTTCTACAAAGCCACAAATGTATTAAACAATTACAAATTATATTTTTAATCATTATTATTTTGAGGACCCTTGACAGAATACGAGTGTGGAAGAGGACGAGTGTGGAAGAGGACGAGTGTGGAAGAGGACGAGTGTGGAAGAGGACGAGACGAGTGTGGAAGAGGACGAGTGTGGAAGAGGACGAGTGAGGAAGAGGACGAGTGAGGAAGAGGACGAGTGAGGAAGAGGACGAGTGAGGAAGAGGACGAGACGAGTGTGGAAGAGGACGAGTGAGGAAGAGGACGAGTGTGGAAGAGGACGAGTGAGGAAAAGGACGAGTGTGGAAGAGGACGAGTGAGGAAGAGGACGAGTGTGGAAGAGGACGAGTGAGGAAGAGGACGAGTGTGGAAGAGGACGAGTGAGGAAGAGGACGAGTGAGGAAGAGGACGAGTGTGGAAGAGGACGAGTGAGGAAGAGGACGAGTGAGGAAGAGGACGAGTGTGGAAGAGGACGAGTGAGGAAGAGGACGAGTGTGGAAGAGGACGAGTGAGGAAGAGGACGAGTGAGGAAGAGGACGAGTGAGGAAGAGGACGAGTGTGGAAGAGGACGAGTGTAGAAGAGGACGAGTGAGGAAGAGGACGAGTGTGGAAGAGGACGGATGAAAACATTGTTAACTCGGACGAGGATGAGTCTGATCTACAGGAGGTGGAGCGAGGACAACCTGGAGTTCAACGTCCAGAAGACAGTGGAGATGACCCCCAGCCCCCCTCACCACCACAGACCCCCCCATCTCCACTGTAGACTCCTCCCACTTCCTCTGCACCACCATCACCAGGACCTCAAGTGGGAGGAGCCACCATCACCAGGAGGAGCCACCATCACCAGGAGGAGCCACCATCACCAGGACCTCAAGTGGGAGGAGCCACCATCACCTGGACCTCAAGTGGGAGGAGCCCACCATCACCAGGACCTCAAGTGGGAGGAGCCACCATCACCAGGACCTCAAGTGGGAGGAGCCACCATCACCAGGACCTCAAGTGGGAGGAGCCACCATCACCAGGACTTCAAGTGGGAGGAGCCACCATCACCAGGACCTCAAGTGGGAGGAGCCACCATCACCTGGACCTCAAGTGGGAGGAGCCACCATCACCAGGACCTCAAGTGGGAGGAGCCACCATCACCAGGACCTCAAGTGGGAGGAGCCACCATCACCAGGACTTCAAGTGGGAGGAGCCACCATCACCAGGACCTCAAGTGGGAGGAGCCACCATCACCTGGACCTCAAGTGGGAGGAGCCACCATCACCAGGACCTCAAGTGGGAGGAGCCACCATCACCAGGACCTAAAGTGGGAGGAGCCACCATCAGCTCCTCATCATGAAGCTCCAGCAGAGGATGAACTTCCTGCAGCAGCTGAGGAAAGACAAACTGATGATGGAGCAGTTCTACACGGCCATCATTGAGTCCTCACCTCCTTCATCACCTCCTCCATCACCTCCTCCATCACCTCCTCCATCACCTCCTCCATCACCTCCTCCATCACCGTGTGGTACGCTGGAGCCACAGCCAGGGACAAACAGAGACTACAGCGCCCTCTGTTGAGAAGGTGATCGGCTGCAGACTTCCATCTCTGCAGGAGGCCACTCCCCTCTGGCAGGAGGCCACTCCCCTCAGGCAGGAGGCCACTCCCCTCAGGCAGGAGGTCACTCCTCCTGCAGGCCACTCCCCTCAGGCAGGAGGCCACTCCCCTCAGGCAGGAGGCCACTCCCCTCAGGCAGGAGGCTACGGTCCATCAGGACCAGAACCTCCTGCTATAAGAACAGTTTCTCTCTCTCTGCTGTTGGACTCATGAACACTTCTTAAACACTGTCACTTTAACCATCATTTAATCACTTTCTGCACTTTCTGTAAATTCAACTGTACATTTGTGTACATAGTGAGCCTATTTTTATCCTATAGCAGATTTAAATCGTTTTTCTTTTTGACTTATATAGGTTGTTTTATCATTGTTCACTGTTTTGTGAATTCTGTTCATTGACAATGGCAATAAAACAAATCTGATTCTGATTCAATGGATTTTACATTTTTATTGCCAAGAAATACAAAATCTTTAAATTGTGGCAAACTAAGGGCCCCAAATAAGCTTAAACATTATGTACAGCCCCCAGTGCTTTAAGTGGACAAACGACTATTATAACATTAGTAAAAATGTGTGGGTGTAATCCCTCATTCGTCCAGGCGTGTTCCATAGTAGAAAAAGCTTCAGTTGTAGTCATCTGGACTCAGTTTGAAAAAATAGACGTTTCTATTCTCCAAACAGAAATGGAGGGCTAAGGTTTAATCTTCCTGTTATTTATAATGGGTTACTGAACCCCTGGAAAGGTAGAGGACATTCAGATGCTAATCAGGTACTCAGGGTGGTTGAGCCAGGGTCTCACAAAGACAAAGAGGATTCTAACAGCCCATTAAGATTCTGAATAGGCTCGGTAGATACAAGGGGGAGTTTCTGTTGAAACAAACAACTCTTTCTACTTCAGGAAGGCTCCGCCCAATGGGCGGGTCTTACCACAGAACAGTATTAATATCGGAGTTCTCGACCTAAATTCTTTTATTGACAATGACTCTTGGATGAGAGTCGAAACGTCTAATTTTTCAAACTGAGTCCAGATGACTACAACTGAAGCTTTTTCTACTATTAGTAAAAATGATGCGCTTTACAAATGTAATTTACAGTTTAGATGAATAATCTGCCTTCGTGTCTGAACACGTGATCTCATTCTGAGATCAAACCTCTGCACATGCGCTTCACAATGATGAGACGATCAGCACCTCAGGACAAACACACGTTTACAGTTCAAACTCAGAGGAGGAGGAGCTACAGCTTCAGTCACATGTCAGAGGGTTGGACATGAGCTTGTGTCACAGAAATACAAGCTCCTCCCCCTAAACATAAATCCTCACCGTGAGCAACAACAACACAGTTTATACTTTAGGAGACATATTAATATTATTATTACTCTTACTTTAGCTCAGCTTGAACTGATGAATACATCTCAATGTCCAATCAAACGCAAGCACAAAGTAACCAATGACAGCATGAGTGAAGCAGGACTTGAGACACAGGATCCAATCAGAGACACAGGATCCAATCAGAGACACAGGAATATGTCACTGACAGTCAGAGCAGCCAATCAGTGAAGAGGAAAGAAGGCCGTGCTCAGATCACAGAAAGACTGGAAAGTGCAGACGTTAGCTCAATGCAGCGCACGGGTCAGTTACAGCCTGAGGAGAACCTGCTCCGGAGACCGCTCAGGAGAAGCTGCTGACCGCTCAGGAGAAGCTGCTGACCGCTCAGGAGAAGCTGCTGACCGCTCAGGAGAACCTGCTGACCGCTCAGGAGAACCTGCTGACCGCTCAGAGAGGCGGGGTCATTTAGAAGTGAGTACCGGTGCGTCCCGCCCACTTAAAGCACTGCAGCCCCCTCAGAACATAATGGTTTTAGCCACGCCCTGTTGTTAGCGTACACATGTTAGCAAACAGATATGCTAACAGATATGTTAGCATAGAAACAGTTAGCAGGCCAGAGAGAGTTGTTGTTAGTAGAGACTTACGATGAGGCTCTCTACCTGGATGAAGTCGTGCAGAGAGGAGTCGTGCGTGTCCTTAAACTCCTTCCTGATGTTGAACATGTCCACCTCACTGCGGGACACCATGATCCGGATCAGGGCGCGGTCATCTGTGCCCAGGCCCTGCCCACCAAACAAACCACTGTTAGCATTGTTTATACAGTTTATGAAGTTTTTCCATATTCACATGCAGGGGCGACACGGGCAGGGGCGACACGGGCAGGGGCGACACGGGCAGGGGCGACACGGGCAGGGGCGACACGGGCAGGGGCGACACGGGCAGGGGTGACAAGGGCAGGGGTGACAAGGGCAGGGGCGACACGGGCAGGGGCGACACGGGCAGGGGCGACACGGGCAGGGGCGACACGGGCAGGGGCGACACGGGCAGGGGCGACACGGGCAGGGGCGACACGGGCAGGGGCGACACGGGCAGGGGCGACACGGGCAGGGGCGACAAGGGCAGGGGCGACACGGGCAGGGGCGACACGGGCAGGGGCGACACGGGCAGGGGCGACACGGGCAGGGGCGACAAGGGCAGGGGCGACACGACACGGGCAGAGCCCGTCCAGATTTATGTTGTGTAAAAGTCAGTGTGACACTTCAGTCTGACAGATCCAGGATAAGTCCCTGATCTCAGATCAGACCAGGAGATCAGCACTGAAAAACTGTTCCGTATGTTTAAAAATAAAATGTACATAAGAATATGAAATATATGTGAGTATTTGTAATTAGTTACAGTGACATTCACGTGAGGAACTTTGTGAGTCGATGGTATTTGAGGGACTCGTTTTATTTCTCCAAACTTGAACTTGTAACTTGCACTATATTTGGACATATTTTTATATTATATATATATCTTTAAGAACATTTCCTGCTTTGTGGAACCTTCTTTATAAGACACTCTAGAGCAGGCATGTCCAAACTACGGCCCGGGGGCCAAATGCGGCCCGCAGACCAATTTTTGTTGGCCCCCCGACTTCTAAGTTGGTCCAAACAACAAAAGTATGTCATAACAACCTATTATTAATGTCCCAAGTATTATTAAAGGTGTGGAGGCTCATTTTGAAGTATTCACTTTCACATTCAACATTGTGGGGTTGTTTGCTCTGCTCCATCGAAGTCTCAAAATGCAGTCTTGAGTGAAAAAGGTTTGGACACTCCTGCTCTAGAGTATTGAGTATTATAATGTATTCTTTGTACACATCGGGTCAGATTTTACCTTCATGGCTTTGTACAACCGGTCTGCGAAGTAAGACGGCTGGTTCTTCACGCTGCTCACTGAAACAAACGTTCAGATATGAAATAGAAAATAAACCTTAAGCTTCAGGATTAAACCAAGACAAAACAGGACGATGTCTTCGTTACCGATGGCGTAGAAAGCGTTCTTCACGTCTCCGGACATCTCCTTCTTTATGATCTGCTCGATGTCTTTGTTGGTGAATCTCACAAACTCCTGGAAAACTGAAGTCAAACACAAAGCAGACGATGTATTTTAGATGGTTTATTATTGAAATGTGTTTTGTTGCTTTACCTCGGCGGAGATGAGGGAAGCTGCGGGTGCAGAGGATACTCATGAACTTCATCTCCATGTCGTCCGACTCGGCGTTACAGGCCTCAGCCAGTTCCTCAAACACAGAGAGAAGAAGAACATGTCAAAATGTTTAAGTTGTAGTGTTTCATGCACGTTTTCTCAAATGATGATTTTAAAGTCGCAGTACGTGACATTTACAGCGTCACATTTGTCACATGGTACATTCTGAGCGTGACCAGTGAAAAGGCGATTTTCACAACTTTCAGAGCCCAGAGCAGAGTTTATATTTGTTATATTAGCATGCTAACAGCTCACTTCCTGTTGTGTCTAGAATAAATCACTCTATAATTAGATTAGATATACGTTTACAGTAAATCTCATTAGACAGATACGACTATTTATACTATGTACTATGTAATTTATTAACTTGTTTTAGATTAATATTGTAATTTAAAATGTCACAGATATAAAATAATGACCCACAGGTGTGATTATAACTATCATGCTTTACTATTAAGCATTTACACTACATTATGTACAGATTGTATGATATGTTTCGCTCTAATGTGAAGTTTTAAACAGGATGTTGTAAATGTGTGATCAGAACATGGAGCGTTACCTGGGCATCTGACTCTGCTCGCTCCACATCTGCAGGACCCTCTTCTCTCGACCCCTGACACAGGCACAAACATCATGTACAATTCAGTTTTGAAATGTCACCTACGATGAAGGATTTATTAAAAAAACATTTAAATTATGTTCAAAATATAATATATATATCTATATATATATAGATTTATAATTAAATTGAAAACACAAAACAACACAAAACACAATTGAACAATATATTTAATTCAGCTATAAAGGTCTTTCAAATACACCAATTTTTGAAAACATACACATATAAATCTTTTTCAATAACAAAAAACACATTGGAAGAAGAACATGATTATATGTTACTATATACTTAATATTCATGCTATAAATAACTTCTTATATTACATTGATGATATTCTTTAACTGTATATTTTCTCTACCTGGACCAAAGAGGTGAGGATGCGGCAGAAGTGTCCTGACGTCTCAGACTGGACGGCGTCCTCCAAAGACTTCTTATAACCTACGAAACACCATCATATCCACATCAGACTGTGTGTGCATTACACAGCAGGGGGTCTCAAAGTGCGGTAGGCGTCCCACTCAGACCACATGGGACACTTAAAGGACACGTGTTAAACGTACCGTGCAGGTAGGTGTCCCACTCAGACCACATGGGACACTTAAAGGACACGTGTTAAACGTACCGTGCAGGTAGGTGTCCCACTCAGACCACATGGGACACTTAAAGGACACGTGTTAAACGTACCGTGCAGGTAGGTGTCCCACTCAGACCACATGGGACTCTTAAAGGACACATGTTAAACGTACCGTGCAGGTAGGTGTCCCACTCAGGCCACATGGGACTCTTAAAGGACACATGTTAAACGTACCGTGCAGGTAGGTGTCCCACTCAGACCACATGGGACACTTAAAGGACACATGATAAACGTACCGTGCAGGTAGGTGTCCCACTCAGACCACATGGGACACTTAAAGGACACATGTTAAACGTACCGTGCAGGTAGGTGTCCCACTCAGGCCACATGGGACTCTTAAAGGACACATGTTAAACGTACCGTGCAGGTAGGTGTCCCACTCAGACCACATGGGACACTTAAAGGACACGTGTTAAACGTACCGTGCAGGTAGGCGTCCCACTCAGACCACATGGGACATTTAAAGGACACGTGTTAAACGTACCGTGCAGGTAGGTGTCCCACTCAGACCACATGGGACATTTAAAGGACACATGTTAAACGTACCGTGCAGGTAGGTGTCCCACTCAGACCACATGGGACACTTAAAGGACACATGTTAAACGTACCGTGCAGGTAGGCGTCCCACTCAGACCACATGGGACATTTAAAGGACACATGTTAAACGTACCGTGCAGGTAGGTGTCCCACTCAGACCACATGGGACACTTAAAGGACACGTGTTAAACGTACCGTGCAGGTAGGTGTCCCACTCAGACCACATGGGACTCTTAAAGGACACATGTTAAACGTACCGTGCAGGTAGGTGTCCCACTCAGGCCACATGGGACTCTTAAAGGACACGTGTTAAACGTACCGTGCAGGTAGGCGTCCCACTCAGACCACATGGGACATTTAAAGGACACATGTTAAACGTACCGTGCAGGTAGGTGTCCCACTCAGACCACATGGGACATTTAAAGGACACGTGTTAAACGTACCGTGCAGGTAGGTGTCCCACTCAGACCACATGGGACACTTAAAGGACACATGTTAAACGTACCGTGCAGGTAGGCGTCCCACTCAGACCACATGGGACACTTAAAGGACACATGTTAAACGTACCGTGCAGGTAGGTGTCCCACTCAGACCACATGGGACACTTAAAGGACACGTGTTAAACGTACCGTGCAGGTAGGTGTCCCACTCAGACCACATGGGACACTTAAAGGACACGTGTTAAACGTACCGTGCAGGTAGGTGTCCCACTCAGACCACATGGGACACTTAAAGGACACTTGTTAAACGTACCGTGCAGGTAGGTGTCCCACTCAGACCACATGGGACACTTAAAGGACACATGTTAAACGTACCGTGCAGGTAGGTGTCCCACTCAGACCACATGGGACACTTAAAGGACACATGTTAAACGTACCGTGCAGGTAGGTGTCCCACTCAGACCACATGGGACACTTAAAGGACACATGTTAAACGTACCGTGCAGGTAGGTGTCCCACTCAGACCACATGGGACACTTAAAGGACACATGATAAACGTACCTTGCAGGTAGGTGTCCCACTCAGACCACATGGGACACTTAAAGGACACATGTTAAACGTACCGTGCAGGTAGGTGTCCCACTCAGACCACATGGGACACTTAAAGGACACATGATAAACGTACCGTGCAGGTAGGTGTCCCACTCAGACCACATGGGACACTTAAAGGACACATGTTAAACGTACCGTGCAGGTAGGTGTCCCACTCAGATCACATGGGACACTTAAAGGACACATGTTAAACGTACCGTGCAGGTAGGCCTCGTTCATGGCGTGGATTTGCTCGTTGTTTCGAGTGACGAGGATTTCGATCAGAGCGTGTTCGTCTGTCCCTGCGCCCTGGAAGACACAATCACAAATCTCACTACTACTACTCCTACTACTACTACTACTACTACTTGACCCAAAACAAAAGTCATACAAAGTCACCCCAGAGCCTTCTCCAGCTCGTCACAAACACTATCACTGGTCCGAAGCTGAAGTAGATTAGTTTCTTCTTCTTCTCAGATGTTTATCTCGATGCCAATGATTTGACCCTTCTCAAAAACAGTGACATCTTTTCCATGACCCGGGGATTTGTCTTTCCACATGGTTGTTTCAGAAATGAGAAGCCACTTACTGCATCAGTCGGGTTTAAATACTGTGATGCACCTGAAAGATCATCACTTATTGATGGAATAAAGCACAGGTCTTATCATTTGTATCAATATATAACCATGAAAGTATACAACCTCATATCGATCTGTTCTTCTTTATCTACCTCTGTATCTACCTGCGTTGCACCAATGAAATTTCCCCATGTGGGACAATAAAGGAATATCTTATCTTATCTTATCTTATATAACCTCATATCGATATATAACCATGAAAGTATACAACCTCATATCGATATATAACCATGAAAGTATACAACCTCATATCGATATATAACCATGAAAGTATACAACCTCATATCGATATATAACCATGAAAGTATACGTCATATCGATATATAACCATGAAAGTATATAACCTCATATCGATATATAACCATGAAAGTATACAACCTCATATCGATATATAACCATGAAAGTATATAACCTCATATCGATATATAACCATGAAAGTATATAACCTCATATCGATATATAACCATGAAAGTATACAACCTCATATCGATATATAACCATGAAAGTATATAACCTCATATCGATATATAACCATGAAAGTATACAACCTCATATCGATATATAACCATGAAAGTATATAACCTCATATATGTGTATTTGTATTCGTCACTGCAGTAACAATGGCCGGAACGATCCAGAGCAGAAGAGATATGATGCTGTGTTTGGTCTGAGCCGAGATGGAAACGGATCTTTCTGTTTAAACACGTGAGACGTAACATTGCGTGTGCTTAATCTTGTGACGCACACGCCAAGAGTCCAACCATATGTGGAGCGTTTAACATGTAATGTAAACTTTTGAACACCAATCGGCCCGGAGGCCTCAGATCTGACTGAGATCCCTCCTCTCCATGTGAGTTAAACTTCCTCCCTGTGTCCTTCTTGTTGTATGGAATGTTTTAAGTCTAAGTCTGACACTGATGCACCGTCATTGAGTAGGAGGCTCGTACTACTGCTGCTGGAGAGATAACCCCGGACTGTGTGGCCTTCAGGTGCTGGTTCAGGTGTGTAACTGTGGAATGGGAGAAAATGGGTCATGTCATGTGACCGAGAGACTCACTTATTGCCTGGTTACCCTTTACTTGATCATTGTTTACAGGAAACTGCCGTAACAACTGTCACTACTAAAGGCCCTGGTGGGTGGAGACAATGAGGAGACACGGGGACGGGCTCAGGAGCTTTATTGAACCTTACAGGTACACAGATCGCTTTATGATTCTCTGAACGTTCTTGGATCCTGCTCTGATTCCTCCCTGATCTGTCTGATCCATCACTGCCTGGATGGACCGTTTGCAAACTTGCACTGTTCAAGCACATCTCTGAAGCCTTCACTGAATTTGAAATCGCTCTGAGTCTGGGCAAACTCAATGAACTGTTGGAGCTCATGCGAACAGGTCTGCGGAGCCTGCTGCGGCCGAGCCTGGTAGGGCTCCTGGGAAGTGACGTCAGGCCTTGCAGGCTCAGATTGTCCTTCGCTGAAACCTGCGGTCATGGCATGACCAAGGGTGTGGCCCACTGCTGAACCCACGGTCACACCAGCGGCTGTAGTCGCCATCTGGACAAACATACCGGGCTGCCTAGGAGCTGCTGGAGCCCCGGCGGCTGAAGGAGGTGGCTGCATAGGAACAGGGGCATGGGCAGGA
>NW_027315823.1:586969-709469 GCF_026437365.1 Eucyclogobius newberryi
ACACACATTACACACAACACACACATTACACAACACACACACATTACACCACACAACCATTACACACATTACACAACACACACATTACACACTACACACATTACACACAACACACACATTACACACAACACACACATTACACACTACACATTACACACTACACACAACACACATATTACACACAACACACACATTACACAACACACACACACATTACACAACACACACATTACACAACACACACAACACACACATTACACAACACACACATTACACACAACACACACACATTACACAACACATACACATTACACAACACACACATTACACAACACACACATTACACAACACATACACATTACACAACACACACATTACACAACACATACACATTACACAACACACACATTACACACAACACACATTACACAACACACACATTACACAACACACACATTACACAACACACACACATTACACAACACACACATTACACACTACACACTACACACAACACACACATTACACAACACACACACTACACACTACACACACATTACACAACACAACACACACATTACACACAACACACACATTACACAACACACACACATTACACCACACAACCATTACACACATTACACAACACACACATTACACACTACACACATTACACACTACACACATTACACACAACACACACATTACACATTACACACTACACACTACACACACATTACACAACACACACATTACACAACACATACACATTACACAACACACACATTACACACTACACACTACACACTACACACACATTACACAACACACACATTACACAACACACACATTACACAACACACACATTAGTGTAAACGTCCTCACCCGTCCCAGCAGAGACTTGAAGACTTGTCTGATCTCTTGTCTTTGAGCGTTGCTTCTCTTCGCCACAATCTCAATGATGGAATCTTCATCGGTTCCTACGGCACAGAAACAACTCCATCATCTCCTGCCGCGGCTGCATGAACACATTACAGATGGAACCGGCAGAAGTCAAAGTTGTGTGTACAAGTCTAAAAACTGCTCTCCTTCCGTTTGTTTTCACCGTTTCTTTATAATGACAAACGATCAGAAATGTGGACTGACCGAAACCCTTCATGGCCTTCCTGAGCGCCTGGGCATCAGCGGCAGGGTCAGAATCGGAGGCAGGACGGACTGTCGGTCTCAACTGACAAATGAAAAGAAAACAAATATATAGAGACATTACAAAGAAGCTAAACACAAGAGCAGCATTAGCATAGCATTGAGGCTAATTAGCTGCTTTGACTGACTCAGGATCAGACCGTTTTAAAGGAGATGAAATGTTTGACTTATTTTGATCCTTTTTAGATTGCTTTGTGATATATTCGATGATAGTACTTTGACGTGTGTACAATCATAGATACACGTGTACAATCATAGATACACGTGTACAATCATAGATACACGTGTACAATCATAGACACACATGATTCAGGACCAGGACTGACCTGAACTTTGGTGCTGGCGCTGATCTCCCACATCTTATATGCAATCTGAGCCGCTTCAGGGAAGAACTCTCCTGCCAGACTGGACACAGCAGATGTGCATTTGTGACAGAAGTAACAGTAGTAACAGTAGCAGTAGTAACAGTAGTAGTAATAATAGTAGTAACAGTAGTAGTAGTAGTAATAATAGTAGTAGCAGTAACAGTAGTAGTAACCGTAGTAGTAGAATACTACTACTAATAATAGTAGTAGCAATAACAGTAGTAGTAACAGTAGTAGTAGAAGTAATAATAGTAGTAGCAGTAACAGTAGTAGTAACCGTAGTAGTAGAATACTACTACTAATAATAGTAGTAGCAATAACAGTAGTAGTAACAGTAGTAGTAGAAGTAATAATAGTAGTAGCAGTAACAGTAGTAGTAGAAGTAATAATAGTAGTAGCAGTAACAGTAGTAGTAACCGTAGTAGTAGAAGTAATAATAGTAGTAGCAGTAACAGTAAAATATGATAAAAACATGGTTAAAGTTAGATAAATACATCATTATTAATCTCCTCAAAGTGGTTTTAGCAGGAGAAACATTCCCAGTAGAAGAGGCAGTGGTTCAAGTAGTAGTAGTTTGTTATTTGCATTAGTATTAGTAGTCTTGCTCCTGTCTGCTACTGCGTGTGGACATAATGTAGTCATCTGTATGAAGGGTGGACACACTGGCGTCCCCCAGAGGACACTCACTCGTCGTCTCCGCCGCACAGGTTGAGCAGAGTCCTCTTGTAGTCTCCTGAAGTGTCGTCCTGAACACACAAAACAGATGATCACAAGCTGAGCTCCAAGCGGACCGAGAGGGGCCCCATATCCACAAGACCAGGGGCCCCATATCCACAAGACCAAGGGCCCCATATCCACAAGACCAGGGGCCCCATATCCACAAGACCAAGGGCCCCATATCCACAAGACCAGGGGCCCCATATCCACAAGACCAGGGGCCTCCAGAGCTGAACGTGAATCCAATCTGACTTTTTTATTGCCTGGAAAATACAAAATATCTCTCTGTATTTTTCTACAGATCGATATCAGTCTGGTCACTCCCTAATCTCCATGAGTTCAGATGGGCGTGATTGACGGCTGGATTAGCCAATCAGGGACACGCATGGTCCGTCTGCATCAAAACAAACATGGTCGCTTACGAAGACAAAATATCACTGGAAAAACATTTTCTGCAGAATCAATGAGCGCAGCACAGAACAGTCAATCTGAGGTGAGAGAAGTTTGATTTAGGTCTAAATGACAAAAGACCAACGAGAGGCTCTTTTTTACCTGCCTCACAGAAATAAACACTTCTGATTGTAAGATACGCTCTGAGTTTGACCCGAGGCGCAACGGAAGAGTGTGACCAGACTGAGAAGAAAGAACTGGTCTCAAAGTGCTGCACAGAGTGAACAACATAACACATAAAATAACATTACTAAATAAGAAAAAAATCATAAAAGGTCAATTAAAAACCCCATAGAATGTAGTAAATTAAAATCAGTTTTGCTCCAGTGCAGACATCTTGTAAAAGCAGGTCAAAATGAGACTGCTGTGTGCTGTCTGCATCGTGTGCGTTGTTAACAGGCTAGTTGTCGTTAGCTTAAGGGCTATACTCATGTTGTCCTCTTTGCCGTAATTAATTAAGATTCTAGGAACGTGTGAGAAATACATTTGGGCCGTTGCAAACATTTTACTAAATTAACATGAACTAACAATCAGGTTCAGCTCCTTTAATAAGAGTTATTAAACACATTGTTCCACTGCTTATGCTAATGCTAATACCATCACTACGACAGTGTTACCCGCACACTCTCGCTCTCTTTAATCAAAAATATCGGAAATGTCTACTCCTTTTTGTGACGCATTATGGGACATTTTGAGAGCGTTCTTTGCAGTCGTTGGACAAGTGGTCACTACAAAAAGGACATGGACCCTGTGTAGCAAGGGCAGGCCGGGGACAAGGGTGGAGACTTAAACACGGTCCTGGGATGGAGACGTCTTTATGAACGTGTGAGTGATGTTCAGACCCACAGACTTGTTTGGGTCAGTCCATAGCAGAGGACAGATGCCTTGTTTGGGTCAGTCCACAGCAGAGGACAGATGTCTTGTTTGGGTCAGTCCACAGCAGAGGACAGTATTGTTTGGGTCAGTCCACAGCAGAGGACAGATGCCTTGTTTGGGTCAGTCCACAGCAGAGGACAGTATTGTTTGGGTCAGTCCACAGCAGAGGACAGATGCCTTGTTTGGGTCAGTCCACAGCAGAGGACAGATGTCTTGTTTGGGTCAGTCCACAGCAGAGGACAGTATTGTTTGGGTCAGTCCACAGCAGAGGACAGATGCCTTGTTTGGGTCAGTCCACAGCAGAGGACAGTATTGTTTGGGTCAGTCCACAGCAGAGGACAGATGCCTTGTTTGGGTCAGTCCACAGCAGAGGACAGATGTCTTGTTTGGGTCAGTCCACAGCAGAGGACAGTATTGTTTGGGTCAGTCCACAGCAGAGGACAGATGCCTTGTTTGGGTCAGTCCACAGCAGAGGACAGATGTCTTGTTTGGGTCAGTCCACAGCAGAGGACAGTATTGTTTGGGTCAGTCCACAGCAGAGGACAGATGTCTTGTTTGGGTCAGTCCACAGCAGAGGACAGTATTGTTTGGGTCAGTCCACAGCAGAGGACAGATGCCTTGTTTGGGTCAGTCCACAGCAGAGGACAGATGCCTTGTTTGAGTCAGTCCACAGCAGAGGACAGTCTTGTTTGGGTCAGTCCACAGCAGAGGACAGTCTTGTTTGGGTCAGTCCACAGCAGAGGACAGATGCCTTGTTTGGGTCAGTCCACAGCAGAGGACAGATGCCTTGTTTGGGTCAGTCCACAGCAGAGGACAGATGTCTTGTTTGGGTCAGTCCACAGCAGAGGACAGTATTGTTTGGGTCAGTCCACAGCAGAGGACAGATGCCTTGTTTGGGTCAGTCCACAGCAGAGGACAGTATTGTTTGGGTCAGTCCACAGCAGAGGACAGATGCCTTGTTTGGGTCAGTCCACAGCAGAGGACAGATGTCTTGTTTGGGTCAGTCCACAGCAGAGGACAGTATTGTTTGGGTCAGTCCACAGCAGAGGACAGATGCCTTGTTTGGGTCAGTCCACAGCAGAGGACAGATGTCTTGTTTGGGTCAGTCCACAGCAGAGGACAGTATTGTTTGGGTCAGTCCACAGCAGAGGACAGATGCCTTGTTTGGGTCAGTCCACAGCAGAGGACAGATGCCTTGTTTGAGTCAGTCCACAGCAGAGGACAGTCTTGTTTGGGTCAGTCCACAGCAGAGGACAGTCTTGTTTGGGTCAGTCCACAGCAGAGGACAGATGCCTTGTTTGGGTCAGTCCACAGCAGAGGACAGATGTCTTGTTTGGGTCAGTCCACAGCAGAGGACAGTATTGTTTGGGTCAGTCCACAGCAGAGGACAGATGCCTTGTTTGGGTCAGTCCACAGCAGAGGACAGTATTGTTTGGGTCAGTCCACAGCAGAGGACAGATGCCTTGTTTGGGTCAGTCCACAGCAGAGGACAGATGTCTTGTTTGGGTCAGTCCACAGCAGAGGACAGTATTGTTTGGGTCAGTCCACAGCAGAGGACAGATGCCTTGTTTGGGTCAGTCCACAGCAGAGGACAGATGTCTTGTTTGGGTCAGTCCACAGCAGAGGACAGTATTGTTTGGGTCAGTCCACAGCAGAGGACAGATGCCTTGTTTGAGTCAGTCCACAGCAGAGGACAGTCTTGTTTGGGTCAGTCCACAGCAGAGGACAGTCTTGTTTGGGTCAGTCCACAGCAGAGGACAGATGCCTTGTTTGGGTCAGTCCACAGCAGAGGACAGATGCCTCGTTTGGGTCAGTCCACAGCAGAGGACAGTATTGTTTGGGTCAATCCACAGCAGAGGACAGTCTTGTTTGGGTCAGTCCACAGCAGAGGACAGTCTTGTTTGGGTCAGTCCCCAGCAGAGGACAGTCTTGTTTGGGTCAGTCCCCAGCAGAGGACAGATGACAGAGGACGTGCTCTCACCTGGATCATGTTGTAGAGCGACTTCTCGTAGCGCAGGCGGAAACACTCCCTGATGTCCAGCATGTCCAGCTCCGAGCGGCAGATCATGATCCGGATTAGGGTGTTGTCTGCAGTGCCCAGGCCCTGGACGCACACAGTTATTCACACACAGTTATTACACAGTTATTACACAGTTATTCACACACAGTTATTACACAGTTATTACACAGTTATTCACACACAGTTATTACAGTTATTCACACAGTTATTCACAGTTATTCACACACAGTTATTACACAGTTATTACACCGTTATTCACACAGTTATTCACACAGTTATTACAGTTATTCAGTTATTCACACAGTTATTACACATTTATACACACAGTTATACACACAGTTATTCACACAGTTATTCACACAGTTATTCACACACAGGTATACACACACAGTTATTACACAGTTATTCACACACAGTTATTCACAGTTATTCACACACAGTTATTCACACACAGTTATTCACACAGTTATTACACACAGTTATTCACACACAGGTATACACACACAGTTATTACACAGTTATTCACACACAGTTATTCACACAGTTATTCACACACAGTTATTCACACAGTTATTCACACAGTTATTACACACAGTTATTCACACAGTTATTCACACACAGTTATTCACACAGTTATTCACACAGTTATTACACACAGTTATTCACACAGTTATTCACACACAGTTATTCACACAGTTATTCACACACAGTTATTCACATACAGTTATTCACACACAGTTATTCACACAGTTATTCACACAGTTATTCACACACAGTTATTCACACAGTTATTCACATACAGTTATTCACACAGTTATTCACACAGTTATTCACACACAGTTATTCACACAGTTATTCACATACAGTTATTCACACAGTTATTCACACAGTTATTCACACACAGTTATTCACACAGTTATTCACACAGTTATTCACACAGTTATTCACACACAGTTATTCACACAGTTATTCACACAGTTATTCACACAGTTATTCACACACAGTTATTCACACAGTTATTCACATACAGTTATTACACACAGTTATTCACACACAGTTATACACACAGTTATTACACACACAGTTATTACACAGTTATACACACTCCAGGTGTGTTTTTGATGAGGGCAAAATGTTGGAACATCAAAAGAGTCAGTTAAGCATACACATCCTTTAAATGTCATTGTTTTACATTTGTTGTTGTTTTATTGATAATTAGAATGTAAAACTAGCATCTGAGCTAAAGGCTAACTAACTTTAAGATGAGATTTTGGATGTTGTGCTTCTGTAAGAATCTAAACCTTTAAACCCACTAAACCGCCTCTTTTACATGTTACTGGTGAGGAGCAGATAAATCATATATTTATAGTTATATACTATAGGGACTGGCTTCACTGTTCATTAGTAAGTTTGATTTGATGTCATTCTTACCTTCATGGACTTGTAAAGACGTCTGGCAAAGAACATGGGGACACTTCGGATGCATTGGACTGAGTAGGAAAAAAAAGATCAATTCATTTAATAAATACAATTCATCTAAACAAAACAGTGTATTTCATGTCAGTGTTTGAGTTTGCGTCTTACCGACAGCCAACATGAGCCGCTCAAAGTCCCCTGACAGCTCGTTCTTGATACTGTCCTCGATAGTTGTCTCGTAGGCTTTCTCATACTCATCGAAAACTAGAACAAAACAAATACAATAAAAAGAGACTTGGTGCGTTCTAGTTCTGGTTTAAACCTTTTGAGCCATAAGAAGCGACAGGAGCAACGTAATGAGCCACGTTTCCACTGGTTTGACCTAAAGTGTCTCCTCTGTCTTAAGTGGAATGTACTGACCCATCCAAAGTGGACCATGAGAGGCGGAGGACTGTCCAGGACTGTCCAGTGAGCAGAGACGTTCCATGGTCCAGTTTGCAGAGTCATGGAACAAAACAAGCTGAAAGAGCATTTTGTGCATTTGCAATTACTACTACAGCCACCACTACTACAGTACTACTACTACTACTACTACTACTACAGCCACCACTACTACAGTACTACTACTACTACTACTACTACTACAGCCACCACTACTACAGTACTACTACTACTACTACTCCTACTACAGCCACCACTACGCCGGTACTACTACTACTACTACTACTACTACTACTACTATTATAGCCACCACTACTACAGTACTACTACTATTACTACTACTACAGCCACCACTACTACAGTACTACTACTACTACTACTACTACTACTACTACTACTACTACTACTACTACTACTACTACTACTACTACTACTACTACTACTACTACTACTACTACTACTACTACTACTACTACTACTACTACTACTACTACTACTACTATAGCCACCACTACTACTACTATAGCCACCACTACTACAGTACTACTACTACTACTACTACTACTACTACTACTACAGTACTACTACTACAGTACTACTACTACTCCAGAGCGTTGGGCCTGTGTGTCTGCTCCTGTTTGTCCTTCCAAACCATGAATGCTTCAGATGTCTCAGACGGGTGTTACAAGTGGAACCAGCAGCAGCAGCAGCAGCTGCAGCAGTATTAGTATTACTTCGTAGCAGTGTTTGGTAGCATTACTTTTAAAAGTTACATCGTTACTGCCCTGGAAAACGCGTTACGTTACTGTGCTACTGTGTTATAAAAATAAAGCATTAGAGTACTCTTGCATGACCAATAATTATCCTTATTGTATAAAATTTCCTTTTGTGTAGTTCATTCACGAACAGCAAAACAGAGTCTTTAACTGGTTTGGAACGTTCTCTGAACACGAGGCTCTCATTACACTCAACTTTCAACACTACTGATGCAAAAACTAAACCTAACACTAGGGGGCGTGCCTCTGACGGCTTGGCTTTCCTACACACACAGTGACATAATCATTAAAATATCGAGTAAACAAGCAAAGTAAATGTGTTTGACTGGGCTTTATTCATCTTTTATGTTGACAGTTTACCACAATATAATGCAACAGAATAAACACGTGGCGGCCTCAAACCATGAAAAACATTGTTTTTCAAAAAGGTGCATCTGAAAGTTTATTTCTCTTTGGCGTGAGGACAAGACTCCCAGTCACTAGATGGCGCTAGTGTGCTCACAACATGTCGAGATGAGACCGGCAAAGAGATGATGACGTGACCAAAACTAACGCGTAAGTGAGTTGAAGATGGTGCGGGGGGAAGTCTAAAGAATGAAGTCTAAAGTCTAAGACGTATGACAACAGTAGGTGGCGGTAATGGAACAGTTGGATAACAACCGTCATAAAACAACGAAGAAGAACCGAATCTAAGAAGAAGTAACTTGAGGAGTACAAGATTACATGCAAAAAACTAACGCTTTATGTTACTAAAGTAATTTGAGTACTCCAACGCTTTTCCAGCTAACGCATTTCAAGCTAACGCATTTCCAGCTTACGCATCTCCAGCTAACGCATTAACAGCTAACGCATTTCCAGCTAACGTATTTCAAGCTAACGCATTACCATCTAACGCATCACCAGCTAACGCATCACCAGCTAACGCATCACCAGCTAACGCATCTCCAGCAAACGCATCACCAGCTAACGCATCTCCAGCTAACGCATCACCAGCTAACGCATCTCCAGCTAACGCATCACCAGCTAACGCATTTCCAGCTAACACATTTCCAGCTAACGCACTTCCAGCTAACGCATCTCCAGCTAACGCATTTCTAGTCAACGCATTTCCAGCTAACGCATTACAAGCTAACGCATTTCCAGCTAACGCATTACAAGCTAACGCATCACCAGCTAACGCATCACCAGCTAACGCATCACCAGCTAACGCATCACCAGCTAACGCATCACTAGCTAACGCATCTCCAGCTAATGTATTACCAGCTAACGCATTATCCGCTAACGCATTTCCTGCTAACGCATTACCCGCTAACGCATTACCCTCTGCTTAGCATTAGGATAAGTAGTACTTCTTACCTTTGCGCAGGTGAGGAATACTGCGGTTTCCCAGGATCATGATGAACTTGGCCTCGTCCGTGCCCCACTGCTCTTCTCCTGCAGCGTACAGGTCCTACAAGAACTTCACCAATTAACTATCCAGTCCTTCAATTAGCACAAGCAAACCAACCAAATTAATCTGGAGGGATTGGATCATGACGAATTTATGTTGCAGACTTGAGTAAACTTCAGCAGCGGTAGAGACATTCAGCATTTGGGTGGCAAAATAAAACAGAATAATTACTACTACTACTACTACTACTACTACTACTACTACTACTACTACTACTACTACTACTTATCTAAATAAAGGTTCTTTAACATAACTTTAAGTCTAGTAGAAGTGGAAGATGTATCCAAACAAATTATGATATTCTGAGATATGAAAATTTGAATATGTGTGTCTACAATTAATACTAGTGTCTACAATTAATACTATTAAAATGACTTTTAAAAGAGCCAAAAATGTCTAGTCCAAACAAAGGTATAAAGTCATATTTCAGGTTAATTTGATTATACCGGTATTTCCATTTACATCCGTGCACATTCCTATTGTGAAAACATCCTTTGAATAGTGTCATTGAGCTCAAACTCGCTTGTCAAGCAAGCGAGTTTATTGATTTTTTATTGAAGTCATGTGGACAGAAAATGTGCTTATGTCCGGACTTTTCAGCCCGGCTCAGACTGGTTCAGACAGGGCTCAGAGTCCTAGTTTAGTCCTAGTTTAGTCCTAGTTTAGTCCTAGTTTAGTCCTAGTTTAGTTGTGGCGATTGCCTTGTCACATGACACAAATATAAACCCATAGTAAAAGTGAAATACTGCAGTACTCAAGACTCACCTGGACGTCCTCTGCAACTAAATCCTCTTCCACTGCTCCAGACTCATCCCTGGTCCCCTGCAAAGTGACACATATTACTACCACCAATACTACTACAATAAACTACTACTACAAATACTACTACTACTATTACTACTACAACTACGACTACAACTGCTACTGCAACTGCTACTGCAACTACTACTACTACTACTACTACTACTACTACGACTACTACTGCAACTGCTACTACAACTACTGCGACTACTACTACTACTACTACTACTACTACTACTACTACTACTACTACTACTACTACTACTACTACTACTACTACTACTACTACTACTACTACTACTACTACTGACCTGAAGCAGAACAACCAGCATCTTCTGAAAATGTCCTGAAGTGTCTGCGATGATGTCCTCCTCCATTTCTCTGCCATATGCTGAAATGAAAGTTTAGATCTGGTTTAGTCCCGGTTTAGTTTGGATTAAGACCGGATAATCCTGGTTCAGACCCAGTTCTCGATGTAAGAAGTTCTAGTTTAGACTCAAGGCAAGTCACGTTTGGACTGGCTCAGGTGCCTCAGACCCGTTCACTTCAGAGCGCTTTGGAACAGTTCTGTTAACGGCAAAATGTGTCTCTCACTTATGTTTTCTTATTAAATAAAACCTAAATTATATCTGAATGATACTTTTTAATCACAAGGCCGATCTCAGCGATTCTGTTGAGTAATTCTGAGTTTGTGTCACTGTGAGCTGTGGCTAAAGCTAGCGTGGACAAGAAAATACATCTATTTGATTCTCAGCTTTGTCTGCATTTATTTCACGATGCTGAGGTGTGCTTGTCCAATCATCTCGCTCTGGGGTGTGGCCAGTCTCGCCAGGTCCTCAAAACAAAACCAGAAAAATGTGTAATGCACAAAAACTGCCAAAACATTAGAAAACTTGCTTGAGCAAAGTCGTTCATTTAACATTATATTATTGTCATAGTCACCGTCTGTCTGGTGATGTATAGTTTTGTCTTGTTTTACTCACGGTGTTTCTGTCTCTGCTCCTCTTCGTTTCCCCCCTCCCTCCTTGTTCTCCTCTCTGGTTACCGCCCCCTTGTCTCTCTGGTTACCGCCCCTTTGTCTCTCCGGTTTCCACCCCCTTGTCTCTCCGGTTTCCACCCCCTTGTCTCTCTGCTCATCACAGGCTCTCCTCACCTGTGCGTGGGTTCACAGCTGTATCTGCTTGTTAATCACTGGGTGTAGTATTTTAGGGGTTTGTTTCCGCTGCTTCAGTGTGAGATTGTCTGCGTTGCCCTGTTCTGCCCCAGCATTCGAGCGGTCTGATTTTGATTCCTGTTCTGACTCTGACTTCTGATTTTTGCCTGCTCCTCGTGATCCTGTTTGCCGTCATCGACCTTGGACCGTCCTGAGTATTCCTTCTGCCTGACCTCTGACATTGCTGTTTGTCCGTGCACCGAACCTGGAACGGATTTATGACTACGACTCTCGCCTGCTCTCTGACCCCCGCTGTATGCTGGCTCTGACCGCCGCTGTATGCTGGCTCTGACCCCCGCTATATGCAGGCTCTGACCGCCGCTGTATGCTGGCTCTGACCCCCGCTATATGCAGGCTCTGACCGCCGCAGTATGCAGGCTCTGACCGCCGCTGTTTGCTGGCTCTGACGTCTCTGTATGCAGGCTCTGACCCCCGCAGTATGCTGGCTCTGACCGCCGCTGTATGCTGGCTCTGACCGCCGCCGTATGCAGGCTCTGACCGCCGCTGTATGCTGGCTCTGACTCCCGCTATATGCAGGCTCTGACCGCCGCAGTATGCTGGCTCTGACCGCCGCTGTATGCCGGCTCTGACCGCCGCTGTATGCCGGCTCTGACCGCCGCTGTATACCGGCTCTGACCCCCGCTATATGCAGGCTCTGACCGCCGCTGTATGCAGGCTCTGACCGCCGCAGTATGCTGGCTCTGACCGCCGCTGTATGCTGGCTCTGACCGCCGCTGTATGCTGGCTCTGACCGCCGCTGTATGCTGGCTCTGACCCCCGCTGTATGCTGGCTCTGACCGCCGCTGTATGCTGGCTCTGACCCCCGCTGTATGATGGCTCTGACCGCCGCTGTATGCTGGCTCTGACCCCCGCTGTATGCTGGCTCTGACCCCCGCTGTATGCTGGCTCTGACCCCCGCTGTATGCAGGCTCTGACCCCCGCTGTATGCTGGCTCTGACCGCCGCTGTATGCTGGCTCTGACCGCCGCTGTATGCCGGCTCTGACCGCCGCTGTTTGCCAGCTCTGACCGCCGCTGTATGCCGGCTCTGACCCCCGCTGTATGCCGGCTCTGACCGCCGCTGTATGCCGGCTCTGACCGCCGCTGTATGCCGGCTCTGACCCCCGCTGTATGCCGGCTCTGACCGCCGCTGTATGCCGGCTCTGACCCCCGCTGTATGCCGGCTCTGACCCCCGCTGTATGCCGGCTCTGACCGCCGCTGTATGCCGGCTCTGACCGCCGCTGTATGCTGGCTCTGACCCCCGCTGTATGCAGGCTCTGACCGCCGCTGTATGCAGGCTCTGACCCCCGCTGTATGCTGGCTCTGACCCCCGCTGTATGCTGGCTCTGACCCCCGCTGTATGCCGGCTCTGACCCCCGCTGTATGCTGGCTCTGACCCCCGCTGTATGCTGGCTCTGACCGCCGCTGTATGCTGGCTCTGACCCCCGCTGTATGCAGGCTCTGACCGCCGCTGTATGCAGGCTCTGACCCCCGCTGTATGCTGGCTCTGACCCCCGCTGTATGCTGGCTCTGACCCCCGCTGTATGCCGGCTCTGACCCCCGCTGTATGCCGGCTCTGACCGCCGCTGTATGCCGGCTCTGACCGCCGCTGTATGCCGGCTCTGACCGCCGCTGTATGCCGGCTCTGACCGCCGCTGTATGCCGGCTCTGACCGCCGCTGTATGCCGGCTTTGACCCCCGCTGTATGCCGGCTTTGACCCCCGCTGTATGCAGGCTCTGACCGCCGCTGTATGCTGGCTCTGACCCCCGCTGTATGCTGGCTCTGACCCCCGCTGTATGCTGGCTCTGACCCCCGCTGTATGCTGGCTCTGACCCCCGCTGTATGCTGGCTCTGACCCCCGCTGTATGCTGGCTCTGACCCCCGCTGTATGCTGGCTCTGACCCCCGCTGTATGCAGGCTCTGACCCCCGCTGTATGCTGGCTCTGACCCCCGCTGTATGCTGGCTCTGACCCCCGCTGTATGCAGGCTCTGACCCCCGCTGTATGCAGGCTCTGACCCCCGCTGGAAGGATCTTCCCTTGTCGTCCAGCCATTACCAGTGACTTTGTACATTTCTGCTTCGTTCTATTAAAGACTGTTTAATCATCGCCTGTTTCCAGCTCCATTCTGCCGTTCGTGACAATTATAATATATTTTTGTTACAGCTTGTAATAAAAGCATTTACATCATATCTCACTTGCTTTGTTGTGTCTCTGCTCTGTTTCGCTAACTCTTTTTGATACGAGCACTGGCCCCTCTAAGAATGTTTGTTTTTGCCGTTCTCCACTCTGGATCTACTGTGGTGTAACTCCTTTCCCTGAAGTCTCTACTGTGAAGAGAGGCTACAGTGGACACGATTTGTAGCTCCTCCTTTGCACCTCCTTTACTTTGGATTACCCCAAATAAATTGTCTGTTTGCTGTAACCTGACCCAACTTTTTTCAAGTGGGTCGGTCGGTAAATTCTTATTTTTTTTACTTTGAAGGTAAAGAAAAAGATCATAATTTTGCCATTTTTGACTCTGAGTGACCGCCAGGGGTCAGGCTTCAACAGTCAATGGCGGAAAACGTCAGACTAAATCTCCCGATTTTAAGATATTTCAATCGACCTTTTGTATGCCGTTATCCTTTATTTTGGTAGCGAAGGTGAGCGGGGGGAACATGCGGGGGATGTGATGACGCTGCTGGGGGTGTTTCCCACCCAGAATGCAATGCGCAAGTCTAATTTAAATGAAGTCACACCATGACACAGAACAATATGAGCGGTGGCCAGGGCAGTGGAGCTGACAGAGCTTAATCAACACATAGAAGACATTATAGATTCCCTTCTGCCTGATCTGTTTCATAAAGAAGCATATGGAGGGCTGAAAATGTAGAAGTATATGCGTTGTACAATATGTTCTTTGTCCCTTGGGATGAAACATAGATTTACCAAAGCTATAAAATTATTCTACACGGTGCTTTAGGAAAGTCTGGTTGGTGAGTCGGTGAAATATTTGAAAAATAAAGTTAGGCTAGTTTTATACCGGGTCAGTCGGGTTACGGCAAACAGACATATTATTTTGCTCAGTCTTAAGGTTAAGATTTTAGACCAACTTGGACCATTTGGATTGGCTGTGACTCACCATCTCTGTAGGCTGCGACCATGTCATGAATCTGCCGGTTGTTTCTTGAAGCCAGAATTTCGATTAAACATTTCTCGTCCGTTCCCGCTCCCTTTGAACACACCCGACAACGTTTAAGCATTAAAAACAAAAAGAGGTTTAAAATGAGGACAAAGAAGAAGACATGATGGAGTCTCACTTTAATGGCGTCGTGGATTTCTTTGGCGTCGTGATAAGGAGGACTCCTCATCAAACTCACGATGAGGCGCTCGAACTTCCCCGTCAGCTCGTACTTCAGGTCTTCTATCAGGTCCTACAGCAGGAAACATTCACAACCAAATGAAGGAAGCATCTTTCGGAGACTTCTTTCTGCTGTTCAGTTTTGTAGGGTGTGAAAAATAATCTAATTTCTTTTGGTCGAGCGTCTGATGAAAGAAAGTATCAAGCTCCTGGGAAGGGAAAGCATGAGACGCTGTAACTACTGTATTTTCTGTAAGAACCAGGATCAGTTTGAACCACAAACCCATGAATTCAAAAACAAGCCTAAAATTCACAAACTTTTAATTCTACCTGAACTCTTTTTTTTTTTTTTTTTTTTCTTAAAGGTTGAATGGACGATTTTTTGGGCCCAAATCTGAGTCTTATTTCCTCGTGGCGTGGACTGTTGATTAGTCCTGCCACGTATCAATCATAAAACGCACCTGCTGCTCACCTGCAGCCGCGTGCGGCTCGTCCCCATGAGAGCAGCACGTTTCCGCGTTTCTTTAAGCGCATTGATCTATCATAATATAGTTCCCTCAGTGTACGGGACAAAATGAAGACGGGGAAAGACAGTTCGAGCTGTCTCAGAAGAGACGGAAATCTACGGGAGACGAGAGATGCGATGCGATCCGTCGCGCTAATAAACAAACGCACGTGTGTGTTGTATCAGTCCACACGGGGGAGTGGCATGTGCGCGGGGGAGTGGCATGCGCACGGGGGAGTGGCATGCGCACGGGGGAGTGGCATGTGCACGAGGGAGTGCGCCTGAGTTCTCAAATCGCCGAAAAATCGTCCATTGCGCCTTTAACGTCAAGTCTCTAAATCTTTTTGATATTGGCTTAAGCTTTGAACCCAACAAAGTCTCAGTGGAGTGTCAGTCCAAACCTCCAACAGCAGCTTTACTCCTGCAGATACAGGATCTAAAGTCTGGAAAAACTGATTTTCCTCTGGGCAGAGCTTGTTTCTGGTGTTATGTTCCGTGTTCATTTCAAGCTGCCTGTCTCAGCTTGTTGTATACTTGGAATTCATGACTATAATAAGAATAAGATATGCAATAGGAATAAAAATAGTCGGAAAAAAAAAATCTATTAAATTGAAATTGGCCTTGAAAATTGGCATCGGCCATAGAAAACCCCACAAGGGTCGACCTGGAGGAGAGACTGTGGCGCTGCTGTTACAGGAGGCGACAGACACAAGGACGACACAAGAAGCTCACACTTTGGTCTGAGAAATAATCTAAATAAAACAGGACATTTACAGGATGTTAAGGTGTGAAGGCTGATTTTACTCTATTAAAGACTAATCATACAACAGCCTAAACACAGTGCTATCAAAGCTGTTCCTTTTTCCTCCAAATGAAGTGTATTAAGTGTTCTAACTGGTTCTGTCCAGAATGAATTAGTTTACAGTAATATTTATTTGTTTTAAATGCCGTATTTTCCGGACTATAAGTCGCACCTTTTTTCATAGTTTTGGCTGAGGTGCGACTTATACTCCAGAGCAACTTATATGTGATATTATTCGTTATTTTCACACTGGCAAACACAAGAGGGCGCTCTAGGCTCCAAGCGACGCAGAAGAAGAATCGGCACTTGTTAGCATGTTGTTTATGCTATAGTTATCTGAATAATTGTTAATATGTTACGTTAACATACCAGACACTTACCACAGTTCTGTCTGTGCGTCATGTAGCTGAAGGTGTTAGCGTTAGCATACGTACACCTTGTTCTTTCATCTGTTATTATCTTAAACTGCATTTCAAGATTACATTTCTGTTCTTGTTCTTGTATTTTATCAAATACATTTCCTTAAAAAATGCGACTTATAGTCTGGAAAATACGGTATTCAAAAGTGTAGAGAAAATACAAATAAATACAAATCTTTAAAAGAACCAAACAACGTATACAAAAAAGCTGTTAATATTGGTTAACTGAATCTGTAACTGTGTCTAAAATGTAAAATCATGATTTCATATGTTATAGTTTTCTTAAATACCAAACAAAATCATCGGATGTCTTCTTTCCGTTTGACCCTGAATCCAAAGCTGTACCTTCCCAAAGTTCCCCTTGTAGGCAGTGATGACTTCCTGTCTCTGGGCGGCGCTTCGTGATGTCACCAGATCCAAGATGGCGTCTTTGTCACTGCCTGGAATGAATAGTTTCACCAAATGAATGTTTGAGCTTTAAACTATTAACTAAAATAATATGTCTGTTTGTCGTAACCCGACCCACCCAGAATAAAACTGGCCGACTGATCTAAAATTATTTAATTTTGCTGACTCACTGCCCGTATTTTCCTAAAACGCCATGTAGAACAATTTTTTCACACTGATGAACTTACTTTTCATTCTAAGGGACAAATAGCGCATTGCACAATGTACATACATTTACATTTTCAGTCCTCCATTTGCTTCTATATGTAACAGACCATGTAGGAGAGAACCCATACTGTCAGCACCACTGGTCTGCCCACCGCTCATGCCGTTCTGCGTCATGGTGTGGCTTCATTTAAATTTGACCTGCGCTTTGCATTCTGGGATTGAAACACCCCCAGCAGCATCATCACAACAAACATGGCGGCGCCCGTGTCCCCCGCATGTTCCCCCCGCTCGCCTTCGCTACCAAAATAAAGGATAAAGATGTACAAAAGGTCGATTAAAATATCTTAAAATCTGGAGATTTAGTCTCATGATCGGGTTGATCGAGACGTTTTCCGTCATTGACTGTTGAAAACTGACCCCTGGACTGTTGAAGCCTGACCCCTGGTGGTCACTCCGAGTCAAAAAATTGCTTTTTTTTTGCCTTCAAAGTGAAAAAAATAAGCATTTACCTACCGACCCACTTGAAAAATGTTGGGTTGGGTTACAGCAAACAGACAATTTATTTGGGGCAGCCTTACTTAAAAAAAATAGACATTTGATTTTCATAAACCTGCAAATTTCCAGAATCAAGATAAACAGGTTCCAAATTAATTTAACTTCTACTGATTTATTCTCACTTAAATTACCACCTTTCTTTTCATCTTAAAAATAAACATTGATTATCTTCAATATTTATCACTCCCAGTAAGTTCAGAAGGTCTTAAGTGCTTGAGCGTAACAAGAGTAGGCAAGCACTTCTCATAGATCTACTATGAAGAAACCATTCATCATTGTATTGACCGAGAAGGATCATGTTCTTTCTGAGAGCACCCTCGGGTGCTGATGTGGGCGCACACAGGTCTGAGTCAGGGTGCCAATAGACTCACTGTAGGTTTAATGAAACTGTCACAGCTCGACACAGGTATCGATCTTTTGAAGTGGAAGTGAAAGCGAGGCATCACCAGATTTAGTGGGAATCCAAATAAAAAGTCTTGCATTTTACACAACTATTTATTTGGAGAAGAAACTGAAAGAAGGTCATTTCAGTTTAAAGACAAGGACACGACAGCATCTGAGGGAAGGACTGAGATTACCACAAGGTGGAAAGAATACAATTCACATTATCACAGGAGTATTCCACATAACTCTGTCAGACCACGCGGCCCTGGCAAAGTGACCCTGTGACGGAGCCAGTCCGTCTTTAACTGGTGTCGGCGCTTATTTGCTGAGCAACCGCGCGGCCCTTCATGCCCGCGCGCACTTTCCAACACACACTCATACATTCCCCGCTCCCCGCGTTGCCCTCTGTTTCATTCATTCGCATCAGACGCTACACACGCATCTTTCCCCTCACTCCTCCCTCACTCCTCCACAGGGTGCACACTTGCGCGCGCTACGTTCATTCTAATCACATACGCCAGTTTTTACCTGTTTTGTCACGAAGCCGCGCTCCGCCAATGCGTCGCGTTGGGTCAAAACCGAGCCAGGACTTCCTGGAAGTTTAAATAGGCGCTGTTCACACCGTGGTGCTGACCATGTGAAACCGGGTATTTTATGTGTTTGTATTGCTTTATTTTGAACATGTGTATATAATTAATGATGTATTATGTTGTAGGAAGAGGCCACAACAGTTTATTGTCAGTTTATTTGCGATTTGAATTATCTAGTTATTTTGCTCAGTGGGAGGGGCAAGTGGGGAATAAAGGCGAGCCGCTCTTGGCTGTGGGAGGAGTCTGTCTCCAACAACAGAGAAGTTAACAGTGTGAGAGAGAGAGTCAAAGAGAGAGCGTGAAAGAGAGAGCAAGTTAAAGTTGAACTCAAAGTTGGAACTCTGTAAATATATGTATTTTGGATTTTTGGACCTTTTTGCTCACTGTATATATTTTTGCACTGTTGCACTATTTTTGCACTTCGGTTTTGGCACAATAAATCCACCTGAGCACTTGAAATCTGACTTCGCCATTGTTTTGAGAGAGAGCCCCGCTACAGACTCAAAGCAAAGAGGGCCCAGGTGATGAGTCAGAGGTCAAAGGTCACCGCAGTGAAAGAGAAGGTGCAAACGGGCCGAATAGTAGTGCAAAGTACCTGCTGGTGATGGGCAGAATATGTTCAGTTGTTTAATAAATTATGCTTGTTTTTGTGATAATTTTTATATATTTTAGGTTTTCTGTACATAAATTTACTATTCAAATACAGGTTGAAAGAAAATAACAACGGTCAATGTAATATAGTTAATACATTTTAGCCAAGTACAAAACTCATTAGCATCACATTGAACCAAGAATCCACAGTAAAGTCCATCACCAGTAACTGGTCATTTTATCTAGGAACTTTGTTTTTTAAAACAAATCTGAGGAAACACATTCCAGGTCATGTTCTCACTTTAAACTGTAGCTGGTTATAGGACTTTGAGCTGTTCTTTTGAGTCATAGTTGCACCATGACTGATGTGAGCAGATAAAAGTGACTTGTCAGTGTAAATGTTGCATCTTATGTTCATACTTTATCCTTACTGAAAGTATACAAGAGGTCATGGTGTGCCCATGAGTCAGAGGAGTTACACCACATGTGACTCTGCTCCACGCAGTAGATTTATTCTAAAGAAACTCCTTTCTCATCACATGTGGCAAAGGTCTCTTTATGCTCAGTGAGGAAGTGCAATGCTGCACCAGTCATATCTGAAGGAAAGTGAGGAAGAGCAGCTCATGTTTGTGTCATATTAACGTCACTCAGGGATATGGGCGGAGCCAGGCCCTGGCTTTGGGGCTTGAGCCGTGGATCCTTTAAAAATGCAGTCTGACACAACTAAGTGATTAGCGCAGTAGAGCGTGGGGATGTGACGCAGGGGACCGGGGTCTGAATCCAGCAGTGGCTTCACTTTTATCATGTCGTTCTTTTCACATTAAAATGTTTTCAAAGTGAAACTCGTCATTTGTGCAGAGGGAGGGTCACGCTCCTCCAGCTCTGATTGGATGCTTGTTCTCTTCACCCGTTTCATTGGTCATTTTTGTTGAATTGGTGTATGATTGGTTGCATGTAGAAAGTGGGCGGGAGCGTATAAAGTGGGCGGGGTTACAGCACGTCATGTGATCTGACCATGGAGCTGACGTAAAGGTCTTTTCTATCATTTAACTGAGGTTTTGCAAAAAGTGAAGGGCATAAATAAGAGCAGATCGACTGGAAAAAAGAGACATTCAGAACATGTGCTGAAAAACAAAGTTTATCTAACGTAGAAGAGACGACAGCACATGATCGTTCAAACCATGAAGTCATTGTGGTTGTAGCAGTGGCTCAGGTTTTATTCATCTAAAAAGCAGAGAAACTACAGGACAAACAGCTCACTGAGGCAGGCGTCTGCTAAAGGTAAGACTGACTTTTACTTTCTACATGTTTTTCATATTTGTTTTGTCACTGATTGTTTTAAAGAACACCAAGATGTACAATTTCTTGAATAACTAAATGTTACCTCTGCTGTTCTGTTCAAGGTTTTTTGGAGGGAGGAGCTCTCTCAGAAGGCAAAAAGTCTGTCTTTGCCTTTGGAGGGTCACTGTCTGTAACTGCACTAAAACCACATCATATTGGCCAGAATGAACCCCCTCCCTTTCTTTTTGGGCTAAGCCCCGGATGTTTAGAATGTCTGGCTCCGCCTCTGCTCCAGGGCCTTTAGAACAAAGACAGTTCAGTGTTTATTATTTGGTCACAGTCTTTAGTTTGTCCTCTATCTGAACCCGAGCTGTTCTGCTCTTCTTCTGTGCGAGTCACAGTTTGTCAAGAACACAAAGAAGATGAGGCACTATGTGAGTTTTCTGGTGGGGTCCGCCACCTGCTCATCTCCATGGAGATTTTATTGCTTTACCTGGAATGTTGCACAATCTGGCATTAAGCTTATCCATCTAAAATGGCCTGGTGGTGTCACTTTCTCATCTCCATGGAGACAGAGAAGTTTAATGCTACTGTGAAACGAAGCACGTGTCATTCCTGCTGTAACAAAGCCAGAGGACTCACCGAGGCCCTTCATGGCCGTGTACAGGGCCTCTGCGTCCGAGGACGGGTCGAAGTCCGGAGCAGCAGTGATCGTCCCTCTGAACACCTGCAAGAGCAAACACAAGCCTTCAGCTGAACAGTCGCAGTGAGAAGAGCACATGGCCTTCACCATGCAGCAGTTCAGGCTGGTTTCACCAGCTCCGTCCACTATAGAGCGGATCAGGGCGGGGCCTGGTCAGGATTTACTCTTGTGTCTTTAGGCAGGACACGTCCCCCAGCGTGTATTTAACGGTGAAGTACTGGTACATGAGTATTTGTGATGTGTGCTGGTACATGAGTATTTGTGATGTGTGCTGGTACATGAGTATTTGTGATGTATGCTGGTACATGAGTATTTGTGATGTATGCTGGTACATGAGTATTTGTGATGTGTGCTGGTACATGAGTATTTGTGATGTGTGCTGGTACATGAGTATTTGTGATGTATGCTGGTACATGAGTATTTGTGATGTATGCTGGTACATGAGTATTTGTGATGTGTGCTGGTACATGAGTATTTGTGATGTGTGCTGGTACATGAGTATTTGTGATGTGTGCTGGTACATGAGTATTTGTGATGTATGCTGGTACATGAGTATTTGTGATGTGTGCTGGTACATGAGTATTTGTGATGTATGCTGGTACATGAGTATTTGTGATGTGTGCTGGTACATGAGTATTTGTGATGTATGCTGGTACATGAGTATTTGTGATGTGTGCTGGTACATGAGTATTTGTAATGTTTGCTGGTACATGAGTATTTGTGATGTATGCTGTACATGAGTATTTGTGATACATGAGTATTTGTGATGTGTGCTGGTACATGAGTATTTGTGATGTATGCTGGTACATGAGTATTTGTGATGTATGCTGGTACATGAGTATTTGTGATGTGTGCTGGTACATGAGTATTTGTGATGTATGCTGGTACATGAGTATTTGTGATGTGTGCTGGTACATGAGTATTTGTGATGTATGCTGGTACATGAGTATTTGTGATGTATGCTGGTACATGAGTATTTGTGATGTATGCTGGTACATGAGTATTTGTGATGTATGCTGGTACATGAGTATTTGTGATACATGAGTATTTGTGATGTATGCTGGTACATGAGTATTTGTGATGTATGCTGGTACATGAGTATTTGTGATGTGTGCTGGTACATGAGTATTTGTGATGTGTGCTGGTACATGAGTATTTGTGATGTATGCTGGTACATGAGTATTTGTGATGTGTGCTGGTACATGAGTATTTGTGATGTATGCTGGTACATGAGTATTTGTAATGTTTGCTGGTACATGAGTATTTGTGATGTGTGCTGGTACATGAGTATTTGTGATGTATGCTGTACATGAGTATTTGTGATACATGAGTATTTGTGATGTGTGCTGGTACATGAGTATTTGTGATGTATGCTGGTACATGAGTATTTGTGATGTATGCTGGTACATGAGTATTTGTGATGTGTGCTGGTACATGAGTATTTGTGATGTATGCTGGTACATGAGTATTTGTGATGTTTGCTGGTACATGAGTATTTGTGATGTGTGCTGGTACATGAGTATTTGTGATGTATGCTGTACATGAGTATTTGTGATACATGAGTATTTGTGATGTGTGCTGGTACATGAGTATTTGTGATGTATGCTGGTACATGAGTATTTGTGATGTATGCTGGTACATGAGTATTTGTGATGTATGCTGTACATGAGTATTTGTGATACATGAGTATTTGTGATGTATGCTGGTACATGAGTATTTGTGATGTATGCTGGTACATGAGTATTTGTGATGTATGCTGTACTCACAAGTACATCAGTGTTTACAGTGTGTTTATCATCTATGGTCTTGTAATGCAACATTAATAATATTCATATTAAAACATATTAATGCCTTTATATTGATCATAAAAAAGGCATCTGATTCTGATTCATGTATCAGTTTTGAACTCACATTCAGCCTCACCTGCCCCGGGGCAGGTGAGGCTGCACCCTCAGCCCCTCTGACCACCACAATTATATCATCTATTGTGAAGAGACTTATACATTTTATACTGACTGAGACACTTGAAAGTATCTTCCCTTTCAAAATCACACTTAAAATGTATCAAATAAAAACTAAACTTCAGTATTCTTCTTATGAGCCGAGCAGGAACAAACCCAGATCTGAGCAGATCCAGAAAAACACTTTCAGTATCGTCTGTTCTTATTCATACATTTCCCACAGTCAAAATGTTTCAGGAGCTGAAGCACCTTTCAGGTGTTCACCACCATCAACACATTCATCGCTCTATTGACCAGGAAGAATCATGCTGTGGCTGTGGGTGCTGCTGTGGCTGTGGGTGCTGCTGTGGGTGCTGCTGTGACTGTGGGTGCTGCTGCTGTGGGTGCTGCTGTGGGTGCTGCTGTGGCTGTGGGTGCTGCTGTGGGTGCTGCTGTGGCTGTGGGTGCTGCTGTGGCTGTGGGTGCTGCTGTGACTGTGGGTGCTGCTGTGGGTGCTGCTGTGACTGTGGGTGCTGCTGCTGTGGGTGCTGCTGTGGGTGCTGCTGTGGCTGTGGGTGCTGCTGTGGGTGCTGCTGTGGCTGTGGGTGCTGCTGTGGCTGTGGGTGCTGCTGTGACTGTGGGTGCTGCTGTGGGTGCTGCTGTGGCTGTGGGTGCTGCTGTGGGTGCTGCTGTGGGTGCTGCTGTGACTGTGGGTGCTGCTGCTGTGGTGCTGCTGTGACTGTGGGTGCTGCTGTGACTGTGGGTGCTGCTGCTGTGGTGCTGCTGTGACTGTGGGTGTTGCTGTGGGTGCTGCTGTGGCTGTGGGTGCTGCTGTGGGTGCTGCTGTGGGTGCTGCTGTGGCTGTGGGTGCTGCTGTGGCTGTGGGTGCTGCTGTGGCTGTGGGTGCTGCTGTGGGTGCTGCTGTGGGTGCTGCTGTGGCTGTGGGTGCTGCTGTGGGTGCTGCTGTGGCTGTGGGTGGTGCTGTGGGTGCTTCTGTGGGTGCTGCTGTGGCTGTGGGTGCTGCTGTGGGTGCTGCTGTGGCTGTGGGTGCTGCTGTGGGTGCTGCTGTGGCTGTGGGTGCTGCTGTGACTGTGGGTGCTGCTGTGGGTGCTGCTGTGCTGTGGGTGCTGCTGTGGCTGTGGGTGCTGCTGTGGGTGCTGCTGTGGCTGTGGGTGCTGCTGTGGCTGTGGGTGCTGCTGTGGCTGTGGGTGCTGCTGTGCTGTGGGTGCTGCTGTGGGTGCTGCTGTGGCTGTGGGTGCTGCTGTGGCTGTGGGTGCTGCTGTGGGTGCTGCTGTGGCTGTGGGTGCTGCTGTGGCTGTGGGTGGTGCTGTGGGTGCTGCTGTGGGTGCTGCTGTGGCTGTGGGTGCTGCTGTGGGTGCTGCTGTGGGTGCGGCTGTGGCTGTGGGTGCTGCTGTGGGTGCTGCTGTGGCTGTGGGTGCTGCTGTGGCTGTGGGTGCTGCTGTGGGTGCTGCTGTGCTGTGGGTGCTGCTGTGGGTGCTGCTGTGGCTGTGGGTGCTGCTGTGGCTGTGGGTGCTGCTGTGGGTGCTGCTGTGGCTGTGGGTGCTGCTGTGGGTGCTGCTGTGGCTGTGGGTGCTGCTGTGGGTGCTGCTGTGGCTGTGGGTGCTGCTGTGGCTGTGGGTGCTGCTGTGGGTGCTGCTGTGGGTGCTGTGGGTGCTGCTGTGGCTGTGGGTGCTGCTGTGCTGTGGGTGCTGCTGTGGGTGCTGCTGTGACTGTGGGTGCTGCTGCTGTGGGTGCTGCTGTGGGTGCTGCTGTGGCTGTGGGTGCTGCTGTGGGTGCTGCTGTGGCTGTGGGTGCTGCTGTGGCTGTGGGTGCTGCTGTGACTGTGGGTGCTGCTGTGGGTGCTGCTGTGACTGTGGGTGCTGCTGCTGTGGGTGCTGCTGTGGGTGCTGCTGTGGCTGTGGGTGCTGCTGTGGGTGCTGCTGTGGCTGTGGGTGCTGCTGTGGCTGTGGGTGCTGCTGTGACTGTGGGTGCTGCTGTGGGTGCTGCTGTGGCTGTGGGTGCTGCTGTGGGTGCTGCTGTGGGTGCTGCTGTGACTGTGGGTGCTGCTGCTGTGGTGCTGCTGTGACTGTGGGTGCTGCTGTGACTGTGGGTGCTGCTGCTGTGGTGCTGCTGTGACTGTGGGTGTTGCTGTGGGTGCTGCTGTGGCTGTGGGTGCTGCTGTGGGTGCTGCTGTGGGTGCTGCTGTGGCTGTGGGTGCTGCTGTGGCTGTGGGTGCTGCTGTGGCTGTGGGTGCTGCTGTGGGTGCTGCTGTGGGTGCTGCTGTGGCTGTGGGTGCTGCTGTGGGTGCTGCTGTGGCTGTGGGTGGTGCTGTGGGTGCTTCTGTGGGTGCTGCTGTGGCTGTGGGTGCTGCTGTGGGTGCTGCTGTGGCTGTGGGTGCTGCTGTGGGTGCTGCTGTGGCTGTGGGTGCTGCTGTGACTGTGGGTGCTGCTGTGGGTGCTGCTGTGCTGTGGGTGCTGCTGTGGCTGTGGGTGCTGCTGTGGGTGCTGCTGTGGCTGTGGGTGCTGCTGTGGCTGTGGGTGCTGCTGTGGCTGTGGGTGCTGCTGTGCTGTGGGTGCTGCTGTGGGTGCTGCTGTGGCTGTGGGTGCTGCTGTGGCTGTGGGTGCTGCTGTGGGTGCTGCTGTGGCTGTGGGTGCTGCTGTGGCTGTGGGTGGTGCTGTGGGTGCTGCTGTGGGTGCTGCTGTGGCTGTGGGTGCTGCTGTGGGTGCTGCTGTGGGTGCGGCTGTGGCTGTGGGTGCTGCTGTGGGTGCTGCTGTGGCTGTGGGTGCTGCTGTGGCTGTGGGTGCTGCTGTGGGTGCTGCTGTGCTGTGGGTGCTGCTGTGGGTGCTGCTGTGGCTGTGGGTGCTGCTGTGGCTGTGGGTGCTGCTGTGGGTGCTGCTGTGGCTGTGGGTGCTGCTGTGGGTGCTGCTGTGGCTGTGGGTGCTGCTGTGGGTGCTGCTGTGGCTGTGGGTGCTGCTGTGGCTGTGGGTGCTGCTGTGGGTGCTGCTGTGGGTGCTGTGGGTGCTGCTGTGGGTGCTGCTGTGGCTGTGGGTGCTGCTGTGCTGTGGGTGCTGCTGTGGGTGCTGCTGTGGCTGTGGGTGCTGCTGTGGCTGTGGGTGCTGCTGTGGGTGCTGCTGTGGCTGTGGGTGGTGCTGTGGGTGCTGCTGTGGGTGCTGCTGTGGCTGTGGGTGCTGCTGTGGGTGCTGCTGTGGGTGCTGCTGTGGCTGTGGGTGCTGCTGTGGGTGCTGCTGTGGCTGTGGGTGCTGCTGTGGCTGTGGGTGCTGCTGTGGGTGCTGCTGTGGCTGTGGGTGCTGCTGTGGGTGCTGCTGTGCTGTGGGTGCTGCTGTGGGTGCTGCTGTGGCTGTGGGTGCTGCTGTGGCTGTGGGTGCTGCTGTGGCTGTGGGTGCTGCTGTGGGTGCTGCTGTGGCTGTGGGTGCTGCTGTGGCTGTGGGTGCTGCTGTGGGTGCTGCTGTGGCTGTGGGTGCTGCTGTGGGTGCTGCTGTGGCTGTGGGTGCTGCTGTGGGTTCTGCTGTGGGTGCTGCTGTGGCTGTGGGTGCTGCTGTGGCTGTGGGTGCTGCTGTGGGTGCTGCTGTGGGTGCTGCTGTGGCTGTGGGTGCTGCTGTGGCTGTGGGTGCTGCTGTGGGTGCTGCTGTGGGTGCTGCTGTGGCTGTGGGTGCTGCTGTGGGTGCTGCTGTGGCTGTGGGTGCGGCAGTGCTGTGGCTGTGGGTGCTGCTGTGGGTGCTGCTGTGGCTGTGGGTGCTGCTGTGGCTGTGGGTGGTGCTGTGGCTGTGGGTGCTGCTGTGGCTGTGGGTGCTGCTGTGGCTGTGGGTGCTGCTGTGGCTGTGGGTGCTGCTGTGGCTGTGGGTGGTGCTGTGGCTGTGGGTGCTGCTGTGGCTGTGCTGCTGTGGCTGTGGGTGCTGCTGTGGGTGCTGCTGTGGCTGTGGGTGCTGCTGTGGCTGTGGGTGCTGCTGTGGCTGTGGGTGGTGCTGTGGCTGTGGGTGCTGCTGTGGCTGTGGGTGCTGCTGTGGCTGTGGGTGCTGCTGTGGCTGTGGGTGCTGCTGTGGCTGTGGGTGCTGCTGTGGGTGCTGCTGTGGCTGTGGGTGCTGCTGTGGCTGTGGGTGCTGCTGTGGCTGTGGGTGCTGCTGTGGGTGCTGCTGTGGCTGTGGGTGCTGCTGTGGCTGTGGGTGCTGCTGTGGGTGCTGCTGTGGCTGTGGGTGCTGCTGTGGCTGTGGGTGCTGCTGTGGGTGCTGCTGTGGGTGCTGTTGTGGCTGTGGGTGCTGCTGTGGGTGCTGCTGTGGCTGTGGGTGCTGCTGTGCTGTGGGTGCTGCTGTGGCTGTGGGTGCTGCTGTGGCTGTGGGTGCTGCTGTGGGTGCTGCTGTGGCTGTGGGTGGTGCTGTGGGTGCTGCTGTGGGTGCTGCTGTGGCTGTGGGTGCTGCTGTGGGTGCTGCTGTGGGTGCTGCTGTGGCTGTGGGTGCTGCTGTGGCTGTGGGTGCTGCTGTGGGTGCTGCTGTGGGTGCTGCTGTGGCTGTGGGTGCTGCTGTGGGTGCTGCTGTGCTGTGGGTGCTGCTGTGGGTGCTGCTGTGGCTGTGGGTGCTGCTGTGGCTGTGGGTGCTGCTGTGGCTGTGGGTGCTGCTGTGGCTGTGGGTGCTGCTGTGGGTGCTGCTGTGGCTGTGGGTGCTGCTGTGGCTGTGGGTGGTGCTGTGGGTGCTGCTGTGGGTGCTGCTGTGGCTGTGGGTGCTGCTGTGGGTGCTGCTGTGGCTGTGGGTGCTGCTGTGGGTGCTGCTGTGGCTGTGGGTGCTGCTGTGGGTGCTGCTGTGGGTGCTGCTGTGGCTGTGGGTGCTGCTGTGGCTGTGGGTGCTGCTGTGGGTGCTGCTGTGGGTGCTGCTGTGGCTGTGGGTGCTGCTGTGGGTGCTGCTGTGGCTGTGGGTGCGGCAGTGCTGTGGCTGTGGGTGCTGCTGTGGGTGCTGCTGTGGCTGTGGGTGCTGCTGTGGCTGTGGGTGCTGCTGTGGCTGTGGGTGGTGCTGTGGCTGTGGGTGCTGCTGTGGCTGTGGGTGCTGCTGTGGCTGTGGGTGCTGCTGTGGCTGTGGGTGCTGCTGTGGCTGTGGGTGGTGCTGTGGCTGTGGGTGCTGCTGTGGCTGTGCTGCTGTGGCTGTGGGTGCTGCTGTGGGTGCTGCTGTGGCTGTGGGTGCTGCTGTGGCTGTGGGTGCTGCTGTGGCTGTGGGTGGTGCTGTGGCTGTGGGTGCTGCTGTGGCTGTGGGTGCTGCTGTGGCTGTGGGTGCTGCTGTGGCTGTGGGTGCTGCTGTGGGTGCTGCTGTGGCTGTGGGTGCTGCTGTGGCTGTGGGTGCTGCTGTGGGTGCTGCTGTGGCTGTGGGTGCTGCTGTGGCTGTGGGTGCTGCTGTGGCTGTGGGTGCTGCTGTGGGTGCTGCTGTGGCTGTGGGTGCTGCTGTGGCTGTGGGTGCTGCTGTGGCTGTGGGTGCTGCTGTGGGTGCTGCTGTGGGTGCTGTTGTGGCTGTGGGTGCTGCTGTGGGTGCTGCTGTGGCTGTGGGTGCTGCTGTGCTGTGGGTGCTGCTGTGGGTGCTGCTGTGGCTGTGGGTGCTGCTGTGGCTGTGGGTGCTGCTGTGGCTGTGGGTGCTGCTGTGGGTGCTGCTGTGGCTGCTACTGTGGGTGCTGCTGTGGCTGTGGGTGCTGCTGTGGGTGCTGCTGTGGGTGCTGCTGTGGCTGTGGGTGCTGCTGTGGGTGCTGCTGTGGCTGTGGGTGCTGCTGTGGCTGTGGGTGCTGCTGTGGGTGCTGCTGTGGGTGCTGCTGTGGCTGTGGGTGCTGCTGTGGGTGCTGCTGTGCTGTGGGTGCTGCTGTGGGTGCTGCTGTGGCTGTGGGTGCTGCTGTGGCTGTGGGTGCTGCTGTGGCTGTGGGTGCTGCTGTGGGTGCTGCTGTGGCTGTGGGTGGTGCTGTGGCTGTGGGTGCTGCTGTGGGTGCTGCTGTGGCTGTGGGTGCTGCTGTGGGTGCTGCTGTGGGTGCTGCTGTCGCTGTGGGTGCTGCTGTGGGTGCTGCTGTGGCTGTGGGTGCTGCTGTGGCTGTGGGTGCTGCTGTGGGTGCTGCTGTGGCTGTGGGTGCTGCTGTGGGTGCTGCTGTGGCTGTGGGTGCTGCTGTGCTGTGGCTGTGGGTGCTGCTGTGGGTGCTGCTGTGGCTGTGGGTGCTGCTGTGGCTGTGGGTGGTGCTGTGGCTGTGGGTGCTGCTGTGGCTGTGGGTTCTGCTGTGGCTGTGGGTGCTGCTGTGGCTGTGGGTGCTGCTGTGGCTGTGGGTGGTGCTGTGGCTGTGGGTGCTGCTGTGGCTGTGGGTGCTGCTGTGGCTGTGGGTGCTGCTGTGGGTGCTGCTGTGGCTGTGGGTGCTGCTGTGGCTGTGGGTGCTGCTGTGGCTGTGGGTGCTGCTGTGGGTGCTGCTGTGGCTGTGGGTGCTGCTGTGGCTGTGGGTGCTGCTGTGGGTGCTGCTGTGGCTGTGGGTGCTGCTGTGGCTGTGGGTGCTGCTGTGGCTGTGGGTGCTGCTGTGGCTGTGGGTGCTGCTGTGGGTGCTGCTGTGGCTGTGGGTGCTGCTGTGGGTGCTGCTGTGGCTGTGGGTGCTGCTGTGACTGTGGGTGCTGCTGTGGGTGCTGCTGTGCTGTGGGTGCTGCTGTGGCTGTGGGTGCTGCTGTGGGTGCTGCTGTGGCTGTGGGTGCTGCTGTGGCTGTGGGTGCTGCTGTGGCTGTGGGTGCTGCTGTGGCTGTGGGTGCTGCTGTGGGTGCTGCTGTGGCTGTGGGTGCTGCTGTGGCTGTGGGTGCTGCTGTGACTGTGGGTGCTGCTGTGGGTGCTGCTGTGCTGTGGGTGCTGCTGTGGCTGTGGGTGCTGCTGTGGGTGCTGCTGTGGCTGTGGGTGCTGCTGTGGCTGTGGGTGCTGCTGTGGCTGTGGGTGCTGCTGTGGCTGTGGGTGCTGCTGTGGGTGCTGCTGTGGCTGTGGGTGCTGCTGTGGGTGCTGCTGTGGCTGAGGGTGCTGCTGTGACTGTGGGTGCTGCTGTGGGTGCTGCTGTGCTGTGGGTGCTGCTGTGGCTGTGGGTGCTGCTGTGGGTGCTGCTGTGGCTGTGGGTGCTGCTGTGGCTGTGGGTGCTGCTGTGGCTGTGGGTGCTGCTGTGGGTGCTGCTGTGCTGTGGGTGCTGCTGTGGGTGCTGCTGTGGCTGTGGGTGCTGCTGTGGCTGTGGGTGCTGCTGTGGCTGTGGGTGCTGCTGTGGCTGTGGGTGGTGCTGTGGGTGCTGCTGTGGGTGCTGCTGTGGCTATGTGTGCTGCTGTGGGTGCTGCTGTGGGTGCTGCTGTGGCTGTGGGTGCTGCTGTGGGTGCTGCTGTGGCTGTGGGTGCTGCTGTGGCTGTGGGTGCTGCTGTGGGTGCTGCTGTGGGTGCTGCTGTGGCTGTGGGTGCTGCTGTGGGTGCTGCTGTGGCTGTGGGTGCTGCTGTGCTGTGGGTGCTGCTGTGGGTGCTGCTGTGGCTGTGGGTGCTGCTGTGGCTGTGGGTGCTGCTGTGGCTGTGGGTGCTGCTGTGGGTGCTGCTGTGGGTGCTGCTGTGACTGTGGGTGCTGCTGTGGGTGCTGCTGTGCTGTGGGTGCTGCTGTGGCTGTGGGTGCTGCTGTGGGTGCTGCTGTGGCTGTGGGTGCTGCTGTGGCTGTGGGTGCTGCTGTGGCTGTGGGTGCTGCTGTGGGTGCTGCTGTGCTGTGGGTGCTGCTGTGGGTGCTGCTCTGGCTGTGGGTGCTGCTGTGGGTGCTGCTGTGCTGTGGGTCCTGCTGTGCTGTGGGTGCTGCTGTGGGTGCTGCTGTGGCTGTGGGTGCTGCTGTGGGTGCTGCTGTGGGTGCTGCTGTGGCTGTGGGTGCTGCTGTGGGTGCTGCTGTGGCTGTGGGTGCTGCTGTGGCTGTGGGTGCTGCTGTGGGTGCTGCTGTGGGTGCTGCTGTGGGTGCTGTTGTGGCTGTGGGTGCTGCTGTGGGTGCTGCTGTGGCTGTGGGTGCTGCTGTGGCTGTGGGTGCTGCTGTGGGTGCTGCTGTGGCTGTGGGTGCTGCTGTGGCTGTGGGTGCTGCTGTGGCTGTGGGTGCTGCTGTGGGTGCTGCTGTGGCTGTGGGTGGTGCTGTGGGTGCTGCTGTGGGTGCTGCTGTGGCTGTGGGTGCTGCTGTGGGTGCTGCTGTGGGTGCTGCTGTGGGTGCTGCTGTGGCTGTGGGTGCTGCTGTGGGTGCTGCTGTGGCTGTGGGTGCTGCTGTGGCTGTGGGTGCTGCTGTGGGTGCTGCTGTGGGTGCTGCTGTGGCTGTGGGTGCTGCTGTGGGTGCTGCTGTGCTGTGGGTGCTGCTGTGGGTGCTGCTGTGGCTGTGGGTGCTGCTGTGGCTGTGGGTGCTGCTGTGGCTGTGGGTGCTGCTGTGGGTGCTGCTGTGGCTGTGGGTGCTGCTGTGGCTGTGGGTGGTGCTGTGGGTGCTGCTGTGGGTGCTGCTGTGGCTGTGGGTGCTGCTGTGGGTGCTGCTGTGGGTGCTGCTGTGGCTGTGGGTGCTGCTGTGGGTGCTGCTGTGGCTGTGGGTGCTGCTGTGGCTGTGGGTGCTGCTGTGGGTGCTGCTGTGGGTGCTGCTGTGGCTGTGGGTGCTGCTGTGGGTGCTGCTGTGGCTGTGGGTGCTGCTGTGCTGTGGCTGTGGGTGCTGCTGTGGCTGTGGGTGCTGCTGTGCTGTGGCTGTGGGTGCTGCTGTGGCTGTGGGTGCTGCTGTGGCTGTGGGTGGTGCTGTGGCTGTGTGTGCTGCTGTGGCTGTGGGTGCTGCTGTGGCTGTGGGTGCTGCTGTGGCTGTGGGTGCTGCTGTGGCTGTGGGTGCTGCTGTGGCTGTGGGTGGTGCTGTGGCTGTGGGTGCTGCTGTGGCTGTGGGTGCTGCTGTGGCTGTGGGTGCTGCTGTGGCTGTGGGTGCTGCTGTGGGTGCTGCTGTGGCTGTGGGTGCTGCTGTGGCTGTGGGTGCTGCTGTGGCTGTGGGTGCTGCTGTGGCTGTGGGTGCTGCTGTGGCTGTGGGTGCTGCTGTGGGTGCTGCTGTGGCTGTGGGTGCTGCTGTGGGTGCTGCTGTGGCTGTGGGTGCTGCTGTGGCTGTGGGTGCTGCTGTGGCTGTGGGTGCTGCTGTGGCTGTGGGTGCTGCTGTGGGTGCTGCTGTGGCTGTGGGTGCTGCTGTGGCTGTGGGTGCTGCTGTGGCTGTGGGTGCTGCTGTGGGTGCTGCTGTGGCTGTGGGTGCTGCTGTGGGTGCTGCTGTGGCTGTGGGTGCTGCTGTGCTGTGGGTGCTGCTGTGGCTGTGGGTGCTGCTGTGGGTGCTGCTGTGGCTGTGGGTGCTGCTGTGGCTGTGGGTGCTGCTGTGGCTGTGGGTGCTGCTGTGGGTGCTGCTGTGCTGTGGGTGCTGCTGTGGGTGCTGCTGTGGCTGTGGGTGCTGCTGTGGCTGTGGGTGCTGCTGTGGCTGTGGGTGCTGCTGTGGCTGTGGGTGGTGCTGTGGGTGCTGCTGTGGCTGTGGGTGCTGCTGTGGGTGCTGCTGTGGGTGCTGCTGTGGCTGTGGGTGCTGCTGTGGGTGCTGCTGTGGCTGTGGGTGCTGCTGTGGCTGTGGGTGCTGCTGTGGGTGCTGCTGTGGGTGCTGCTGTGGCTGTGGGTGCTGCTGTGGGTGCTGCTGTGGCTGTGGGTGCTGCTGTGCTGTGGGTGCTGCTGTGGGTGCTGCTGTGGCTGTGGGTGCTGCTGTGGCTGTGGGTGCTGCTGTGGCTGTGGGTGCTGCTGTGGGTGCTGCTGTGGGTGCTGCTGTGACTGTGGGTGCTGCTGTGGGTGCTGCTGTGCTGTGGGTGCTGCTGTGGCTGTGGGTGCTGCTGTGGGTGCTGCTGTGGCTGTGGGTGCTGCTGTGGCTGTGGGTGCTGCTGTGGGTGCTGCTGTGCTGTGGGTGCTGCTGTGGGTGCTGCTCTGGCTGTGGGTGCTGCTGTGGGTGCTGCTGTGCTGTGGGTCCTGCTGTGCTGTGGGTGCTGCTGTGGGTGCTGCTGTGGCTGTGGGTGCTGCTGTGGGTGCTGCTGTGGGTGCTGCTGTGGCTGTGGGTGCTGCTGTGGGTGCTGCTGTGGCTGTGGGTGCTGCTGTGCTGTGGGTGCTGCTGTGGGTGCTGCTGTGGCTGTGGGTGCTGCTGTGGCTGTGGGTGCTGCTGTGGCTGTGGGTGCTGCTGTGGGTGCTGCTGTGGCTGTGGGTGGTGCTGTGGGTGCTGCTGTGGGTGCTGCTGTGGCTGTGGGTGCTGCTGTGGGTGCTGCTGTGGGTGCTGCTGTGGGTGCTGCTGTGGCTGTGGGTGTGGGTGCTGCTGTGGGTGCTGCTGTGGCTGTGGGTGCTGCTGTGGGTGCTGCTGTGGGTGCTGCTGTGGCTGTGGGTGCTGCTGTGGGTGCTGCTGTGCTGTGGGTGCTGCTGTGGGTGCTGCTGTGGCTGTGGGTGCTGCTGTGGCTGTGGGTGCTGCTGTGGCTGTGGGTGCTGCTGTGGGTGCTGCTGTGGCTGTGGGTGCTGCTGTGGCTGTGGGTGCTGCTGTGGGTGCTGCTGTGGGTGCTGCTGTGGCTGTGGGTGCTGCTGTGGGTGCTGCTGTGGGTGCTGCTGTGGCTGTGGGTGCTGCTGTGGGTGCTGCTGTGGCTGTGGGTGCTGCTGTGGCTGTGGGTGCTGCTGTGGGTGCTGCTGTGGGTGCTGCTGTGGCTGTGGGTGCTGCTGTGGGTGCTGCTGTGGCTGTGGGTGCTGCTGTGCTGTGGCTGTGGGTGCTGCTGTGGCTGTGGGTTCTGCTGTGCTGTGGCTGTGGGTGCTGCTGTGGCTGTGGGTGGTGCTGTGGCTGTGTGTGCTGCTGTGGCTGTGGGTGCTGCTGTGGCTGTGGGTGCTGCTGTGGCTGTGGGTGCTGCTGTGGCTGTGGGTGCTGCTGTGGGTGCTGCTGTGGCTGTGGGTGCTGCTGTGGCTGTGGGTGCTGCTGTGGCTGTGGGTGCTGCTGTGGGTGCTGCTGTGGCTGTGGGTGCTGCTGTGGCTGTGGGTGCTGCTGTGGCTGTGGGTGGTGCTGTGGCTGTGGGTGGTGCTGTGGCTCTGGGTGCTGCTGTGGCTGTGGGTGCTGCTGTGGCTGTGGGTGCTGCTGTGGCTGTGGGTCCTGCTGTGCTGTGGGTGCTGCTGTGGGTGCTGCTGTGGCTGTGGGTGCTGCTGTGGGTGCTGCTGTGGGTGCTGCTGTGGCTGTGGGTGCTGCTGTGGGTGCTGCTGTGGCTGTGGGTGCTGCTGTGGCTGTGGGTGCTGCTGTGGGTGCTGCTGTGGGTGCTGCTGTGGGTGCTGTTGTGGCTGTGGGTGCTGCTGTGGGTGCTGCTGTGGCTGTGGGTGCTGCTGTGCTGTGGGTGCTGCTGTGGGTGCTGCTGTGGGTGCTGCTGTGGCTGTGGGTGCTGCTGTGGCTGTGGGTGCTGCTGTGGCTGTGGGTGCTGCTGTGGGTGCTGCTGTGGCTGTGGGTGGTGCTGTGGGTGCTGCTGTGGGTGCTGCTGTGGCTGTGGGTGCTGCTGTGGGTGCTGCTGTGGGTGCTGCTGTGGGTGCTGCTGTGGCTGTGGTGCTGCTGTGGGTGCTGCTGTGGCTGTGGGTGCTGCTGTGCTGTGGCTGTGGGTGCTGCTGTGGCTGTGGGTGCTGCTGTGGCTGTGGGTGCTGCTGTGGCTGTGGGTGCTGCTGTGGCTGTGGGTGCTGCTGTGGGTGCTGCTGTGGCTGTGGGTGCTGCTGTGGCTGTGGGTGCTGCTGTGGCTGTGGGTGCTGCTGTGGCTGTGGGTGCTGCTGTGGGTGCTGCTGTGGCTGTGGGTGCTGCTGTGGCTGTGGGTGGTGCTGTGGCTGTGGGTGGTGCTGTGGCTGTGGGTGCTGCTGTGGCTGTGGGTGCTGCTGTGGGTGCTGCTGTGGCTGTGGGTGCTGCTGTGGCTGTGGGTGCTGCTGTGGCTGTGGGTGCTGCTGTGGGTGCTGCTGTGGCTGTGGGTGCTGCTGTGGGTGTGGGTGCTGCTGTGGGTGCTGCTGTGGCTGTGCAAACAGGAAACACACTGATATTGTGTGTGTTTTTTCATCTAAACATCATTATGGAACAGTGTGTGAACAAATCAGTGTGAGTCAGAGTTACGCAAGACAAGATGAGGAAATGGTTGTGATGAAATGCATTCTGGGAACATCCAGTGTCCCCATGAGTGTCCCCTTGACATTTCACTGACATCACCATCTGAATGTCTTAGTGTAAAGAACAATAAAAGACCTGATTTTATTTGGTTTGAAACATGTGGGAATTATTTTAAGAGTTTTATTGTGAACGTAAAATAAAAAAAGAGCAGGATCCAGAGGGAATCCTGTCTCTTGTCCCCTGAGCGGTCCAAACATTCACTCTTTCACTCAGAATCTATGGAAAACAAATGATGACATGATTGGATCAGTTTGTAGTCAATTGAAAAGATAGATTTTCAGCCATTTACAACATGAAACTAACTCAATATATCACAATATCACAATATCACAATATCACAATATATCAATATATCAATATATCAATATATCAATATATCAATACTTTAATGACCAACATGAAGTAAAGATGCAGCGCTTTCAGTCAATAATGGACACGCTCTCTGCCAGGACAGGAGAGGGACAGGAGAGAGACAGGGACAGGAGAGGGACGGGAGAGGGACGGGAGAGGGACAGGAGAGGGACAGGGACAGGAGAGGGACAGGGACAGGAGAGAGACAGGGACAGGAGAGAGACAGGGACAGGAGAGAGACAGGGACAGGAGAGAGACAAGGACAGGAGAGAGACAGGGACAGGAGAGGGACAGGAGAGGGACCGGAGAGGTACGGGAGAGGGATGGGAGAGGGACAGGAGAGGGACAGGGACAGGAGAGAGACAGGGACAGGAGAGGGACAGGGACAGGAGAGAGACAGGGACAGGAGAGAGACAGGGACAGGAGAGGGACAGGGACAGGAGAGGGACAGAGACAGGAGAGGGACAGGGACAGGAGAGAGACAGGGACAGGGACAGGAGAGAGACAGGGACAGGAGAGGGACAGGGACAGGAGAGAGACAGGGACAGGAGAGAGACAGGGACAGGAGAGGGACAGGGACAGGAGAGGGACAGAGACAGGAGAGGGACAGGGACAGGAGAGAGACAGGGACAGGAGAGAGACAGGGACAGGAGAGGGACAGGGACAGGAGAGAGACAGGGACAGGAGAGAGACAGGGACAGGAGAGGGACAGGGACAGGAGAGGGACAGAGACAGGAGAGGGACAGGGACAGGGACAGGAGAGAGACAGGGACAGGAGAGAGACAGGGACAGGAGAGAGACAGGGACAGGGACAGGAGAGAGACAGGAGAGAGACAGGAGAGGGACAGGAGAGAGACAGAGACAGGAGAGGGACAGGGACAGGAGAGAGACAGGGACAGGGACAGGGACAGGAGAGAGACAGGAGAGAGACAGGAGAGGGACAGGAGAGAGACAGGGACAGGAGAGAGACAGGGACAGGAGAGGGACAGAGACAGGAGAGGGACAGAGACAGGAGAGGGACAGAGACAGGAGAGGGACAGGGACCAGAGAGGGACAGGAGAGACAGGAGAGTGACAGGAGAGACAGGAGAGAGACAGGGACAGGAGAGAGACAGGGACAGGAGAGGGACGGGAGAGGGACGGGAGAGGGACGGGAGAGGGACAGGGGAGGGACAGGAGAAGGACAGGAGAGGGACAGGGACAGGAGAGGGACGGGAGAGGGACGGGAGAGGGACAGGAGAGGGACAGGAGAGGGACAGGAGAGGGGCAGCACTGGACATCCACTCCGCCACACCCTGTGATTTATGATTGAAAAGTCCTAGTGTCCCGGTGGTGGAGTGGTTATGGCACAGCACACATACCGACTCCAACAATGTACTGCGTGTCCTCCCTTCTCTCATCCCCATTTCACGCTGTCCTTTCCTGACTCATAAATAACATATGAAGCCCAGATGGACAAGGGCCAGTGAACTATTTGTCTCCTTAAGAGTGGATCCACTTGAAGCTATTTCAAGAAACCAAACATATACATTACAAATACATTACATATACATTACAAATATATTACATATACATTACAAATATATTACATATACATTACAAATATATTACATATACATTACAAATACAGGAAATATTGTGTCTTCTCTCCTCAGCTGTGGAAACACTGCTGTAGTTTGTTATATCGTTGTCTCCTGGGAGATTAGGGGCTTTTTATTGTAGTTTTGTATGTTTTATATTGTTGGTTTGCGTTTGTCAGTTGTTGTTGTTGTTGCTTTTTACTATGGACCACGTGCCCGAAACAAAGACATTTATCTATAATCAAATATTTGTAAAAATGGACTATCATGTTATTTTATGTAACATCCATGTACTTCTTCAGTTACAGACAAAGCCCCAAATAAGCCCCAGAGAAGCGACGTCCACAACCAACTACCGAGACGTGCAAACGGCGACATATTCATCGAACGCCACAGATAAATGTGGATGATGTCAGCCGAAAACAGGCTCCTCCCCCTGCACCGCCGCTCACAGCCCGGACTGCAGCTGCTCAGCTCTGCACCAGGGCAAAGGGCCAAAATACTACACCTCGCTCCCCCTTCTGCACATGCTCAGTACGTCTCCTCTGTCCCTGGAACCTGTCACTCGTCTGGACAGCTGTAAGGCCTGGCACACCCGACAACAGGCAAACAAAAACCCTCTGGCAACGCAACCGAACGACCACCCACCCACTCACTACTTTGTCCCTGTCCTATATTCACAGAACTAATGCAATACTATCAATGAAAAGTGTCTAAAGAAGTAACTAACCAAGACTTAAAGGAGTTGTACCTGGTGTTTTTCCGTGTAGTTTATCATAGTGCGTAGGTTATAAGTATAGCAGACTAATATCTTCTTTAATATGGAATGACATCACGTGACAGGGGCATGAGGAGCGGCAGGTGCGACAGAAGACTGAAACTCGACACTTCAAAACTCCAAACACAAAGACTCCTGCCCCGTGGTCACTTTACATGTTTAATTACACTCTTTTACACCAGTTACATGTGATTGGGCTCATGTTTATACCAAATGCCCTTACATGCACCGTAACTTGAATTTAAGAACTACAGTAATGTCATTTTAAAGTAGCAATTATAAGTTCAGTAAAAACAAAAGACAAGAAAATCTACCCCAAGAACCATTGTAAGAGTAAGAGTACTTCTCCAGCAGTGACGAGTGGATCCTCCTGACATACTGCATACTGCATACTACTGTTACTACTACTGTTAGTACTACTGTTACTACTACTGTTACTACTACTATCGCCTCGGCACGTTTCCACTGGTTTGATCTGGAGCAGATCCACTGGCCAGAGCGAGATGATTGGATAAAACACGAATCAAGAGAGCAAAAAGCAGAAATCAACAGAAGATAATCATTTCTCACCAAACACTGAGATAAACCTTTATTTTCAGTGATGCTAACTTAAGTAGCATAGCATAACAAAGCTAGCACACGTTAGCATCAGCTGTTTCCTGTTTATCGACACACAGCACTCGGGTCAAGAGTCATTTAGAGTTACCAATTTTGCCTCACACATCATGTCTTTGGACGGCGGGAGGAGCCAGAGAACCCACGGTAACACGGGGAGAACATGCAGACTCCAGAGAGATCATGTGATGTTGGTCCGGGAATCGAACCCATGATCTCCTTCTTGGGAGGCACCGTGCACCCCTTTTCTGATTCTGAAAATGTATAATTCAGGCATCTTCAGATTTGATTTCGTTTGGGTGACGTCAGTTTGAGACGCTCCAGCGCTGCAAACTCAGTTAGAGTGAAAAGTGTGTTCAACACTCTTTGCGTTGCTTTTGCACGTTTCTGTTACACAATTTTTTTCCAGGAAAGTGAATTTCATCAAAACACTCACTTCTGAACGTGTCTGTAATGTAGGCGACATTATAGTATATAATATATACTGTATAAAGAAGTCTATGGTCGTGTGGTGGACGTCTGTGGAGCAGGATCTCTTCACTGTGGAACTCCTCCAGGTTTCTGCTTCTCCCAAAGTGTTCTGTAGTTTGTAGCAGAAGGAGGTCTAAGGATGGGGGATGTTTGCGCTTTCACTGTCGCCCTTCGAGGCCACTGCTGTTGTGATTTCAGGTGTTGCAAAATTGAATTGAATTAGGAAAAAGGGGGGTTTGGGGGGAATTATTGTCTATAGTATTTTGGAAGGTAAATTAAGCGTGATACTCAAATATGGTTCTCAGAAAACTTAAGAAGTCTTCACTTGAGACTCTGTGCCTGGTTTATCCTGAAGGAGCCTTTCACTTCACCTCCTTCACTGTTTGAACACTATAAACAGCCTAAATGTTGACACTGAACTGTGGACAGCAACTTTTTGGTTACAATTTCAACAAAAACGTGAATTCCTTAAATCAGTTGAAATGATTCATACAAAAAGCAGTGGAACAAAGATAAGAAGAAGAATAGTAAGAATTTTGATCCAGTTGATTTTGCTGGTTGATTTGGTCTTTAGTCCTGGTTTAGCCCTGGATTAGTCCTGGTTTAGCCCTGGTTTAATCCTGGTTTAGTCCTGGATTAGTCCTGGTTTAGTCCTGGTTTAGTCCTGGATTAGTCCTGGTTTAGTCCTGGTTTAGTCCTGGATTAGTCCTGGTTTAGTCCGTACTCACCATTTTTATTGTTGAGGTGGAATTTTGGTTGAATCACAAGATCTGAAAAACAAAAGCATGACAAGTCAGCACTGTTAGCCACTGTTAGCCACTGTTAGCCACTGTTAGCTACTGTTAGCCACTGTTAGCCACTGTTAGCCACTGTTAGCCACTGTTAGCCACTGCAGACATCCATCCATTTTCTACCGCTTGTTCCCTTGTTCCCTGCAGACATCAATACAGCTAATATTACACTGCAGTATGACTCCATATAATGTGTCTATGGGGACCTCACTGTGGGACCTCACTGTGGGACCTCACTAGGGGACCTCACTAGGGGACCTCACTGTGGGACCTCACTATGGGACCTCACTGTGGGACCTCACTATGGGACCTCACTAGGGGACCTCACTGTGGGACCTCACTAGGGGACCTCACTATGGGACCTCACTGTGGGACCTCACTGTGGGACCTCACTATGGGACCTCACTAGGGGACCTCACTGTGGGACCTCACTGTGGGACCTCACTGTGGGACCTCACTGTGGGACCTCACTAGGGGACCTCACTGTGGGACCTCACTATGGGACCTCACTAGGGGACCTCACTGTGGGACCTCACTGTGGGACCTCACTAGGGGACCTCACTAGGGGACCTCACTAGGGGACCTCACTGTGGGACCTCACTGTGGGACCTCACTAGGGGACCTCACTAGGGGACCTCACTGTGGGACCTCACTAGGGGACCTCACTATGGGACCTCACTGTGGGACCTCACTGTGGGACCTCACTATGGGACCTCACTAGGGGACCTCACTGTGGGACCTCACTGTGGGACCTCACTGTGGGACCTCACTAGGGGACCTCACTGTGGGACCTCACTATGGGACCTCACTGTGGGACCTCACTATGGGACCTCACTAGGGGACCTCACTATGGGACCTCACTAGGGGACCTCACTAGGGGACCTCACTAGGGGACCTCACTGTGGGACCTCACTGTGGGACCTCACTGTGGGACCTCACTATGGGACCTCACTAGGGGACCTCACTGTGGGACCTCACTGTGGGACCTCACTGTGGGACCTCACTAGGGGACCTCACTGTGGGACCTCACTATGGGACCTCACTAGGGGACCTCACTGTGGGACCTCACTGTGGGACCTCACTAGGGGACCTCACTATGGGACCTCACTGTGGGACCTCACTGTGGGACCTCACTATGGGACCTCACTAGGGGACCTCACTGTGGGACCTCACTGTGGGACCTCACTAGGGGACCTCACTGTGGGACCTCACTGTGGGACCTCACTGTGGGACCTCACTAGGGGACCTCACTGTGGGACCTCACTGTGGGACCTCACTAGGGGACCTCACTATGGGACCTCACTGTGGGACCTCACTGTGGGACCTCACTATGGGACCTCACTAGGGGACCTCACTGTGGGACCTCACTGTGGGACCTCACTATGGGACCTCACTAGGGGACCTCACTAGGGGACCTCACTAGGGGACCTCACTATGGGACCTCACTAGGGGACCTCACTATGGGACCTCACTAGGGGACCTCACTAGGGGACCTCACTAGGGGACCTCACTATGGGACCTCACTGTGGGACCTCACTAGAGGACCTCACTAGGGGACCTCACTAGGGGACCTCACTAGGGGACCTCACTTATGGGCCCTCACTAGGGGACCTCACAAAGTGTGGTCTGATAGCTGTTTTTAATGAAACATCATTTTAAATGTTTGTAGTAGAGTGATCCTCGTTTATCGCGGGGTCACGTTCCAAAAAGAACCCGCAATAGGCGAAATCCGCGAAGTAGAAACCTTTATTTTTTTACAGTTATTGTACAATAAAATACTCCATAAAACATTGAAGCTCACGTGCTCTCACCGGCCTCACAAACTTCAATTTGGCGGTTTTACGTACGTGTCCATATGAATCCATAACGTTATTGAAGACGCGGAGAGACTGTTTAGCCAATCAGAATGCAGAACACAATGCATGATGCAAATCCGTGAAGCAGCGAGAGCGTGAAAAGTGAACCGCGATATAGCGAGGGATCACTGTATTACACTTGGTTTTGACCATAACAAGTCTTTGTTACTTCTGGGTCACGTCGGCCGAGTTATTGATTAGACCTGGGTTAGTTCTAGTTTAACGAGAAAGTGTTAATGACTGTGACACTAAAACAGCCCATTTTAGTCTGTATTTCAATGTTTCCAGACAATTAATCATAACCAACTACTTCAACTCATGCATGTGTAGGATATTAGTTTAAACTGCATATTTCTGTATTCTGTACTTTATTAGGCCCGAGCGCCACAAGCTGGAGAGAGGCCTATTTGTCCCGTAAGACCGTGCGAAGCACTTTCGGCTGTGAAAGTGCTTAGTGCTCGCCCACTTCCAAACACTCACTAACGCTCTCCTCCTCACGCTCGCCCCGTGCACACATTTACTCTAAGAGTCAAGGAGCCATTTCCCTTCATATGTGAAGCAAAGGGGGGAAGACGCGACAGCGTCACGATTCAGCAGTCGGTCTAATTAAAGGTAAATTGCCTCCTCTTGTGGCGGTGGCGGCGAGGGCCGATCATTGCCGCTTGCGGCTAAATTTCTTATTCCTATTATAAGCTAGTTAGAAATATAGCTAGAAATGACATCCAAGTTTTTGATGGGTGGGATTGACAGACGTATTATCCAATCAGAGAAATGCAAAGTTTGAAACATGACAAAAATTTAAAAAAATTAAAAACAAAAAGGAATTGTGATTTACTGCACTATTTTCTTTCTAAATCCAAGCTAAATTTTTCGTGGAACAGCCAATAACTGACACAATTACACTGTTAGTAAGAGTGGAGATGTTCTACTGCCTGGAATGTTGAAATGTTCCACAGTTGCATTAACGTATCAAGCAGGTGTTCAGGGCAAGTTATAGGTCAGATCTGTGGAAAGGCGAACGGGCAGCTCACAGTTAGAACGTAATACTGTGTGAGATCTTATATGAATAATAAAAAAACAGTATTTGAAATACAAGTTGGATACATTGTTGGAGATAACTCTGAACTGTGTGGACAGGAGTGTTACTTGTCCTGGTGATTCGATGCAACACAAACATCAAAACATTGAACAATGAATAGCTCCAGATATATAAAAAAATAGGTAAGTAAAGTTAAAATAAGGTTGATGTTATGTACATAAATAAAATATGTGGTGCAATAAGAAGTGAAGAGAGCAGTGAGTGCAAGGAGGTGATGGAAGAGGTGATGGAGGAGGTGATGGAGGAGGTGATGGAGGAGGTGATGGAGGAGGTGATGGAGGAGGTGCTGGAGGAGGTGACGGAGGAGGTGATTGAGGAGGTGATGGAGGAGCTGCTGGAGGAGGTGACGTAGGAGGTGACGGAGGAGGTGCCGGAGGAGGTGCCGGAGGAGGTGATGGAGGAGGTGATGGAGGAGGTGATGGAGGAGGTGCTGGAGGAGGTGACGGAGGAGGTGACGGAGGAGGTGCTGGAGGAGGTGACGGAGGAGGTGACGGAGGAGGTGACGGAGGAGGTGACGGAGGAGGTGATGGAGGAGGTGCTGGAGGAGGTGATGGAGGAGGTGATGGAGGAGGTGATGGAGGAGGTGACGGAGGAGGTGACGGAGGAGGTGCTGGAGGAGGTGCTGGAGGAGGTGACGGAGGAGGTGGTGCTGGAGGAGGTGATGGAGGAGGTGACGGAGGAGGTGACGGAGGAGGTGCTGGAGGAGGTGCTGGAGGAGGTGACGGAGGAGGTGATGGAGGAGGTGATGGAGGAGGTGATGGAGGAGGTGATGGAGGAGGTGCTGGAGGAGGTGACGGAGGAGGTGACGGAGGAGGTGATGGAGGAGGTGACGGAGGAGGTGATGGAGGAGGTGATTGAGGAGGTGATGGAGGAGCTGCTGGAGGAGGTGACGGAGGAGGTGACGGAGGAGGTGCCGGAGGAGGTGCCGGAGGAGGTGATGGAGGAGGTGATGGAGGAGGTGATGGAGGAGGTGCTGGAGGAGGTGACGGAGGAGGTGACGGAGGAGGTGACGGAGGAGGTGATGGAGGAGGTGCTGGAGGAGGTGATGGAGGAGGTGATGGAGGAGGTGATGGAGGAGGTGACGGAGGAGGTGACGGAGGAGGTGCTGGAGGAGGTGCTGGAGGAGGTGGTGCTGGAGGAGGTGATGGAGGAGGTGACGGAGGAGGTGACGGAGGAGGTGCTGGAGGAGGTGCTGGAGGAGGTGACGGAGGAGATGACGGAGGAGGTGACGGAGGAGGTGACGGAGGAGGTGCTGGAGGAGGTGATGGAGGAGGTGATGGAGGAGGTGACGGAGGAGATGACGGAGGAGGTGACGGAGGAGGTGACGGAGGAGGTGCTGGAAGAGGTGATGGAGGAGGTGATGGAGGAGGTGACGGAGGAGGTGTGATGGAGGAGGTGATGGAGGAGGTGATGGAGGAGGTGCTGGAGGAGGTGACGGAGGAGGTGACGGAGGAGGTGCTGGAGGAGGTGACGGAGGAGGTGACGGAGGAGGTGACGGAGGAGGTGCTGGAGGAGGTGATGGAGGAGGTGCTGGAGGAGGTGATGGAGGAGGTGATGGAGGAGGTGACGGAGGAGGTGCTGGAGGAGGTGCTGGAGGAGGTGCTGGAGGAGGTGATGGAGGAGGTGCTGGAGGAGGTGCTGGAGGAGGTGACGGAGGAGGTGTGATGGAGGAGGTGATGGAGGAGGTGATGGAGGAGGTGAAGGAGGAGGTGACGGAGGAGGTGACGGAGGAGGTGCTGGAGGAGGTGACGGAGGAGATGACGGAGGAGGTGACGGAGGAGGTGCTGGAGGAGGTGCTGGAGGAGGTGATGGAGGAGGTGATGGAGGAGGTGACGGAGGAGGTGACGGAGGAGGTGCTGGAGGAGGTGCTGGAGGAGGTGACGGAGGAGATGACGGAGGAGGTGACGGAGGAGGTGACGGAGGAGGTGCTGGAGGAGGTGATGGAGGAGGTGATGGAGGAGGTGCTGGAGGAGGTGACGGAGGAGGTGTGATGGAGGAGGTGATGGAGGAGGTGATGGAGGAGGTGCTGGAGGAGGTGATGGAGGAGGTGCTGGAGGAGGTGATGGAGGAGGTGATGGAGGAGGTGATGGAGGTGATGGAGGAGGAGATGGAGGAGGTGATGGAGGAGGTGCTGGAGGAGGTGATGGAGGAGGTGCTGGAGGAGGTGACGGAGGAGGTGATGGAGGAGATGGAGGAGGTGACGGAGGAGGTGCTGGAGGAGGTGATGGAGGAGGTGATGGAGGAGGAGACGGAGGAGGTGACGGAGGAGGTGACGGAGGAGGTGACGGAGGAGGTGACGGAGAAGGAGATGGAGGAGGAGATGGAAGAGGTGCTGGAGGAGGTGATGGAGGAGGTGCTGGAGGAGGTGATGGAGGAGGTGATGGAGGAGGTGCTGGAGGAGGTGATGGAGGAGGTGATGGAGGAGGTGATGGAGGAGGTGACGGAGGAGGTGCTGGAGGAGGTGATGGAGGAGGTGCTGGAGGAGGTGATGGAGGAGGTGATGGAGGAGGTGACGGAGGAGGTGCTGGAGGAGGTGATGGAGGAGGTGATGGAGGAGGTGCTGGAGGAGGTGATGGAGGAGGTGATGGAGGAGGTGATGGAGGAGGTGATGGAGGAGGTGATGGAGGAGGTGCTGGAGGAGGTGATGGAGGAGGTGATGGAGGAGGTGCTGGAGGAGGTGATGGAGGAGGTGCTGGAGGAGGTGACGGAGGAAGTGACGGAGGAGGTGATGGAGGAGGTGATGGAGGAGGTGATGGAGGAGGTGACGGAGGAGGTGACGGAGGAGGTGACGGAGAAGGAGACGGAGGAGGAGATGGAGGAGGTGATGGAGGAGGTGATGGAGGAGGTGTGATGGAGGAGGTGACGGAGGAGGTGCTGGAGGAGGTGACGGAGGAGGTGCTGGAGGAGGTGATGGAGGAGGTGATGGAGGAGGTGATGGAGGAGGTGCTGGAGGAGGTGATGGAGGAGGTGATGGAGGAGGTGATGGAGGAGGTGTGATGGAGGAGGTGACGGAGGAGGTGCTGGAGGAGGTGACGGAGGAGGTGCTGGAGGAGGTGATGGAGGAGGTGATGGAGGAGGTGATGGAGGAGGTGCTGGAGGAGGTGATGGAGGAGGTGATGGAGGAGGTGATGGAGGAGGTGCTGGAGGAGGTGATGGAGGAGGTGACGGAGGAGGTGACGGAGGAGGTGACGGAGGAGGTGCTGGAGGAGGTGATGGAGGAGGTGATGGAGGAGGTGCTGGAGGAGGTGATGGAGGAGGTGATGGAGGAGGTGCTGGAGGAGGTGATGGAGGAGGTGATGGAGGAGTTGATGGAGGAGGTGACGGAGGAGGTGCTGGAGGAGGTGATGGAGGAGGTGCTGGAGGAGGTGATGGAGGAGGTGATGGAGGAGGTGACGGAGGAGGTGACGGAGGAGGTGACGGAGGAGGTGCTGGAGGAGGTGATGGAGGAGGTGATGGAGGAGGTGCTGGAGGAGGTGATGGAGGAGGTGATGGAGGAGGTGATGGAGGAGGTGTGATGGAGGAGGTGACGGAGGAGGTGCTGGAGGAGGTGACGGAGGAGGTGCTGGAGGAGGTGATGGAGGAGGTGATGGAGGAGGTGATGGAGGAGGTGCTGGAGGAGGTGATGGAGGAGGTGATGGAGGAGGTGATGGAGGAGGTGCTGGAGGAGGTGATGGAGGAGGTGACGGAGGAGGTGACGGAGGAGGTGACGGAGGAGGTGCTGGAGGAGGTGATGGAGGAGGTGATGGAGGAGGTGCTGGAGGAGGTGATGGAGGAGGTGATGGAGGAGGTGCTGGAGGAGGTGATGGAGGAGGTGATGGAGGAGTTGATGGAGGAGGTGACGGAGGAGGTGCTGGAGGAGGTGATGGAGGAGGTGCTGGAGGAGGTGATGGAGGAGGTGATGGAGGAGGTGACGGAGGAGGTGCTGGAGGAGGTGATGGAGGAGGTGATGGAGGAGGTGATGGAGGAGGTGCTGGAGGAGGTGATGGAGGAGGTGATGGAGGAGGTGCTGGAGGAGGTGATGGAGGAGGTGCTGGAGGAGGTGACGGAGGAAGTGACGGAGGAGGTGATGAAGGAGGTGATGGAGGAGGTGATGAAGGAGGTGATGGAGGAGGTGATGGAGGAGGTGATGGAGGAGGTGATGGAGGAGGTGATGGAGGAGGTGCTGCAGGAGGTGATGGAGGAGGTGCTGGAGGAGGTGACGGAGGAAGTGACGGAGGAGGTGATGAAGGAGGTGATGGAGGAGGTGATGAAGGAGGTGATGGAGGAGGTGATGGAGGAGATGATGGAGGAGGTGATGGAGGAGGTGATGGAGGAGATGATGGAGGAGGTGAAAAAGGAGGTGATGAAGGAGGTGATGGAGGAGGTGAGGACTCAATGATGGCCGTGTAGAACTGCTCCATCATCAGTTTGTCTTTCCTCAGCTGCTGCAGGAAGTTCATCCTCTGCTGGAGCTTCATGATGAGGAGCTGATGGTGGCTCCTCCCACTTTAGGTCCTGGTGATGGTGGCTCCTCCCACTTGAGGTCCTGGTGATGGTGGCTCCTCCCACTTTAGGTCCTGGTGATGGTGGTGGTGAGGAAGTGGGAGGAGTCTACAGTGGAGATAGGGGGGTCTGTCAGGGTGAGGGGGGCTGTGACTTTCCTGAAGTCCACGATCATCTCCACTGTCTTCTGGGCGTTGAGCTCCATGTTGTTCCCGCTGCACCAGGACACCAGCCGCTCCACCTCCTGTAACAGACTCATCCCCGTCTGAGATGAGCCCGATGAGGGTGGTGTCGTCATGGTGATGAGGGTGGTGCCGTCCGCAAACTTAATTAGTTTTACAGAGTCGTGACTGGAGGTGCAGCAGTTTGTCACAGGGAGAAGAGCAGGGGAGAAAGTACACAGCCCTGTGGAGCTCCTGTGCTGATGGTCCCAGTGTCTGAGACGTTTTTGATTCTTCAGCAATGATCCTGATCCTTTCAGTTCTGCTTTGAGTCTGAGCAGCTCAGTTTATAACATCCACCATAAAGAGCACAACATCCTCTCTATCCACGACCAAGGTATTCTCATTCATTCTGGAACCTTCACACTTGGAACCTTCACACTTGGAACCTTCACACTTGGAACCTTCACACTTGGAACCTTCACACTTGGAACCTTCACACTTGGAACCTTCACACTTGGGAGCAGCGCTGGCTTCTCTCACGAGAAAGAAACAGACAAGAGTCCATATATGGTCTTGTGACGTTCTTCTTTGGTGTTCCAGCAGGTGGAGCAATGGACTCTGAATTGGGGGTTTGAACTGTCCGTACAGAAGTCTCAAGTGATTGGTTTCTTCAATGGGCATAAGGACGTCTCCCTTAGACTGCATGGGCAGGTGCGTGAACAGGTCAGGGAAGTGAGGTTCTTGGGAGTCATCTTGACGAGAGGCTTAGTTGGCGACAGCACATTGATCAGGTCAGTGGTAAATGCAAAAAGGTGAATAAGCTGCTTCGTTGTCTGTCCGTCCAGGACTGGGGGGCCAGGACTGGGGGGCCAGGACTGGGGGGCCAGGACTGGGGGGCCAGGACTGGGGGGCCAGGACTGGGGGGCCAGCAGAAGGTTGCTCCTGAGTATTCATCGGGCCATCATGAGGGACATTATGGCTGTATAGTCTACATGTCTGCGGCTGAGACTAACTTAATGAAGCTTGATGTGGAGCCCGGGCCTTGTGCATCTGCTGCAGGACTTTCAGGACCTCCCCTGACTCGGCGCGGCAGGTTGAAATTTGAACATAGTTGCACTTTATATTTTTACGAACTCCTGCTTTGGCATTAGCACGATTAACCTGGAATTTGGTGAGACTCATCTTCATGAGTGGACCATCAAAAGTTATGCACATTTTATTCTAAGCTTCACGATTCCCCGATAATTTAACATTAAACGACTCTTTGAGTCGGGGCAAAAAAAAATAAATTACAAAATGTATCAAATTTTGCACAAAATTCTATTTTGACAATTGCCAATAAAAAAGCCCAAAACACCCATGTCATATTTGTAGCCGATTTTCAATTCGATTCAATTTATTTTTGTAACGCCCAAAATCACAACAACGGTTTCCTCTGAGGGCGACAGTGAGAAACGGATTAAACGATGTCTGTGGGACGAGGGACGATCCATGTTATTCCAATGGTGAAATCGCTTACAATTAAAGGTGGTATGGACGATTTTTTTTCAGAACATTTTTTATCATATTTCCTCGTGGCGTGGATAAATCATTTGTCCTGCCACGTATCAATCATAAAACGCACCTGTCGCTCACCTGCAGCCGCGTCAGGCTCGTCCACACGTTTCCGCGTGCCTAAGTGCATGGATCTATCATAATATAGTTCCCTCAGTGTACGGGGCAAAATGAAGACGGAGAAAGACAGTTCGAGCTGACGCAGAAGTGGACAGAAATCTACGGGAGACGAGAGATGTGATGAGATCTGTTGCGCTAATAAACAAACGCACATGTGTGTTGTATCAGTCCGCACGGGGGAGTGGCATGAGCACGGGGGAGTGGCATGAGCACGGGGGAGTGGCATGAGCACTTCCACCTGCGTTCTCAAATCGCCCAAAAATCGTCCATACCGCCTTTAACGAACTCTTTGGGCCGATTAACCTGGAATTTGATGTGAATCATTTCCAGATTTTTATTTTAAGTTTCACGGACTTTGTTCGGCGAAGCTGCAAACTTCTCCTTTTATATGAAAGTCTCTTGTGTTGTCGGGCGGCAGTGGCGAGGGCCGATCATCGCCGCTTGCGGCTATATTTAGGCCCGAGCGCCACAAGCTGGCGAGAGGCCTATCAATCTCGTAAGGCCGTGCGAAGCACGGCTGCGAAAGTGCGCACGTAGTGCGCACGAAATCGAGCGCGAAGCGCTTGCCCACTTCCAAACACTCACTAACGCACTCCTCCACTCATGCACGCCCCGTGCATACTAATTAGTTGTAGGAAAATGGAACATTACCGTTGTAAACGGGCGAAGCCCGTGCAAAAGTTCGCACTAAACGAGCACTTTACATTGGGATGACGACCGCGAAGCGGTCGTCATCCCCATATAAAGCACTCATTTGCGCTAAGTAGCTCACGAATACGTTCCCCATCTCTTGCATGTTCCGTGCATATAAACATGTGATGCAAAAATTGAACATTATTACTGTATAGAGGGCCAAAAACACAAAGTGGGCGGAGCCCACTCAAAATTAACGAAAGTACCCGTCAGTGACCAGGGACCCACACCATGAGGTAGGAAAGCGCGAGCGCTTTCCGAAAATGTATAGTTTATGATATTTGAAAAATGGGAAACATTGTTTTCGCATCGGAATATTCTTCTTCTTCTTCTTCTTCTCGGGACCAACCCCCCTATTTTTCACCCAGTGAACATTGACGAAAAGTCACAAAAATGTTCACACCTCTAAAAATCGTGCCTCTCTACATTCTGGCTATTTCCCTTTTCTAAAATAAAAAAAATTGGCGCGTCAGCGCCCCCAAATGTACCAAAAATGCATTGAGAGATGGGAAATGACCCAAAAAAAATCTGATCGTAGAATCATGAAATTTGGTGCAGAGGTAGATGGTGACAAGAGAAGTAAAAAATATTATTACGGCAACGCCGTCCACCCAACCAAATGTCGGCCATATTGCTTCAAAAATGGCTAAACATGATTTTGGAGTTTTTCCAAACGTTGTACTTTTACGAACTCCCCCCAGGGCGTTGGCCCTAAAAAGCTGAAATTTGGTGAAAATGCTACTGAGGAGTGGGACATCAAAAGTTATCCAAATTACATTGATACCTCTCACGGTCTCTGTGCGGCGAAGCCGCAAACTGTAGCTAGAATTTCAGAAATCTCCCAAATTTAACATTTCTGCCGTTTGCGCAGATAAAGTCCGAATTGCGTCAAATTAGAATCAGTTGTTAAACTCTTTGCCCTAAACCTACTTGAAGTTAAATAAATTCATTTGGCGCCACAGCGCCCCCTACAGATTTTATATGGAGGTTAAATGTTTAGTTTTGAGAAATTATATGAAATTTGACACACAACTCAATTTTAGCATCCCCATCAAAAAAGTCAATGAGACCCATGTCATAATTGTTATGGCGTTGCCGTAACGATGACCGAAACCTTCCATGTTATTCCAATGGGGAAATCGCCAGAACATGTTTACACTTTAGACTTTCACAAACTCCTCCCCCTCAGGGCGTCAGCCCTATTAACCTGAAATTTGGTGAGACTCATCTTCAGGACCATCAAAAGTTATCCACATTTTTATTCAAAGAGCCACGGTGTCTGTGCGGCAAAGCCGCACATTTTGCCAAGAATTCAAAATAAAATTGCTTTTTGATGTAAAACAAAGGGGAGAAGATGTGACAGCGTCACAGATTCAGCAGTAGGCGTAATAAAAGGACAATTTGGGCGCGTTAGCGCCCCCTCCTCTTGCGGTGTGGCGGCGGCGTGGCGAGGGCCGATCATTGCCGCTTGCGGCTATATTTATTATTATTATTATTAATAATATTATTATTATTAATAATAATAATTTAATTATTATCATTATTAACATTATTTGTATTATTATTATTAACATTATTATTATTATTAGTGTAGAAATAGATTCAGTACTTTTACTCAATGAAAGTAAAACGTACATGAAAAATACTGCACATGTGTTTACAATGAGACTTTGTTAATAAGAGGTTATAATAAAGAGGTTAAAAGGCTATAATATTGATAAATGGACTAAACTCTTATATCTCCATCTCCTCCTTATGTATTACATTTATATATAATATAACAATATAATTTATTTTATAATTTACATTTACATTTGGAATGATTGATACACTTTATAAATATACTTTATAATTACACTTTAGTGCTTTTCTTTTCCATCCACTGAAAGGGAAAGTGTTTCTAAGGAACTTGTCACATTCTATTTCTCACATTTATTTCATTTTCTTTGAGGCGTGATTAGAATTATGTTTGTTAAAGTTGGACTCGTTCTTAAAATAGCCCGTTACATTTGGACAAGGCCGGACACGCCCGGGGACACGTCCGGGGACACGCCCGGGGACACGCCCGGGGACACGCCCGGGGACACGTCCTTCAGGAAGACAACTTCAGAACATGATCCAATGAAAAGTCACTTTAAACTAAGAACTTATGTTTTTACCACATTTTCAACAAGTTTCATTCCCACTTTTGGGACAAACGTCCCAAACTCACGCATGACGTACACATGTTCCCTATAATGTCCCCGCATGACGTCCACATGTCCCACATGCGCAGGACAAGCTCCAACACGTCTCTGTAAAAAGCTGTGTTTGACCCGGTTTGGGGCTTACCGTGTGTCACGTGTGTCCCGGAGGCTCCGAGCCGCAGAGTCCAGAGCGTCCAGTGTCCCGTTAACCCGGTGTGGGAGGAGCCGCTGCGTCACACGGGTGAACTGCAACCCGGAGTCTGCGCCGACAGGACCGCACCCAGAGGACCGCACCCAGAGGACCACGAGGACCACACCGAGGACCACACCGACAGGACCGCGCTGAGAGGACCGCGCTGAGAGGATCACACCGAGAGGACCGCACCCAGAGGACCGCGCTGAGAGGACCGCGCTGAGAGGACCGCTTTCACATGTCAGAACTTTAGTCTTGGTTTATTTGTTTTTTAGGATGAAAAGAGGAGTGAACAGGAGCAGAAGAAGAGCAGGAGAAAACAGACTTTACAATGAATTAACTCCATTTATTTGTAACATCAGCAGTTTCATGTTGTTGTTGTTGTTGTCGTTGTTGTTTTATGGCGGTTGGCATCCAAGGAATATCTTATCTTATCTTATCAATTGTTGCATTACCGCCAGACTAAGGTTCTTTATATAAGACGCAGTGTTTGTCTCCACAGTGCGGCTTTATCTGATGCACAGCGCCCTCTTGTGGACACTTGAGTAATGCACAGGTTTGATGAAGCGTGAGGACCGTTACTTAGGTAAAAGTAAAACCGTTACTTAGGTAAAAGTACAGATACAGAAGCAAAGTAATAGTACTAGTAGTAACACTACTGTAGCACCAGTTCAAAATGTATTTCAAAGTAAAATGTTAAAAATATTTCACACACATTTTGAAATTAACATAAAAACGTCGTGACTTTGATCTGATTTTTAGTCAAAGAAAGAAACTGAATTGATCATTTAATTTATTAATTAGTCCATTATATTCACTTTTTTCACTGTCGGCTCTTGTGTTTGTTGAAGGAGTTCATCATCGATCCAGATACTGAAGTATTTGTACTTGTTCGATCACATGACCATCAACGCTTTTACATATATAATTATCTTCTTCAGGTTTTACAGGAGAGTTGTGCTTGTGGATAAAACAGTCATTGTTTTGGGGAGAGCTAATTTTCTGGTTTCATACGGGTTGTGACCGCCAGGGGGCATTGGCAAGAATGCACTGGGAGAGATGATCCAGGGTTTTCTCTTTATTAAAGGTTTTAGTCAAATAATACTGGTGGTTGGTATTTGCAGAGCAGTTATTGATTATGTAAATACGTGTGTGTTTTTTTTATCACGCACACCAAACAAAAACCACAAGCTCTACACGATGTGGGAGAAAACAACTAAAACGCTGCAAACACGTAGCATCCTCAACCTAACTTGCCTATGCTAACGCGTGATTGGCTACTCGACCTGTCAATCAGGCACCTGGCAGAAACGGGGCGGGTCCTTCGTCACAGTCATATTTCATATTTCCTGCTCCTCCTCACACAGATGTGGCTCGTAAATGTGTTTAACCTGAAGGTGAAATTTAGATCTTCAAAATCCAAGAGTCTGATTAATATCTATGTGCGACTACTGACCCTCTGCACCTTCTGCTCAGTCAGACCCTCCTCTGCACCTTCTGCTCAGTCTGACCCTCCTCTGCACCTTCTGCTCAGTCTGACCCTCCTCTGCACCTTCTGCTCAGTCAGACCTTCTCTGCACCTTCTGCTCAGTCAGACCTTCTCTGCACCTTCTGCTCAGTCTGACCTTCTCTGCACCTTCTGCTCAGTCTGACCTTCTCTGCACCTTCTGCTCAGTCAGACCTTCTCTGCACCTTCTGCTCAGTCAGACCTTCTCTGCACCTTCTGCTCAGTCAGACCTTCTCTGCACCTTCTGCTCAGTCTGACCTTCTCTGCACCTTCTGCTCAGTCAGACCTTCTCTGCACCTTCTGCTCAGTCTGACCTTCTCTGCACCTTCTGCTCAGTCTGACCTTCTCTGCACCTTCTGCTCAGTCAGACCTTCTCTGCACCTTCTGCTCAGTCAGACCTTCTCTGCACCTTCTGCTCAGTCAGACCTTCTCTGCACCTTCTGCTCAGTCTGACCTTCTCTGCACCTTCTGCTCAGTCTGACCTTCTCTGCACCTTCTGCTCAGTCAGACCTTCTCTGCACCTTCTGCTCTGTCAGACCTTCTCTGCACCTTCTGCTCAGTCTGACCTTCTCTGCACCTTCTGCTCAGTCAGACCTTCTCTGCACCTTCTGCTCAGTCAGACCTTCTCTGCACCTTCTGCTCAGTCTGACCTTCTCTGCACCTTCTGCTCAGTCAGACCTTCTCTGCACCTTCTGCTCAGTCTGACCCTCCTCTGCACCTTCTGCTCAGTCTGACCCTCTCTGCACCTTCTGCTCAGTCTGACCTCTGCACCTTCTGCTCAGTCTGACCCTCTCCTCTGCACCTTCTGCTCAGTCTGACCCTCTCCTCTGCACCTTCTGCTCAGTCTGACCCTCTCCTCTGCACCCCTCTCCTCTGCACCTTCTGCTCAGTCTGACCCTCTCCTCTGCACCTTCTGCTCAGTCAGACCTTCTCTGCACCTTCTGCTCAGTCTGACCCTCCTCTGCACCTTCTGCTCAGTCTGACCCTCTCCACTGCACCCCCTGCTCAGTCTGACCTCCTCTGCACCTTCTGCTCAGTCTGACCCTCTCTGCACCTTCTGCTCAGTCTGACCTCCTCTGCACCTTCTGCTCAGTCTGACCCTCTCTGCACCTTCTGCTCAGTCAGACCTTCTCTGCACCTTCTGCTCAGTCTGACCTCTGCACCTTCTGCTCAGTCTGACCCTCTCCTCTGCACCTTCTGCTCAGTCTGACCCTCTCCTTTGCACCTTCTGCTCAGTCTGACCCTCTCCTCTGCACCCCTCTCCTCTGCACCTTCTGCTCAGTCTGACCCTCTCCTCTGCACCTTCTGCTCAGTCAGACCTTCTCTGCACCTTCTGCTCAGTCTGACCCTCCTCTGCACCTTCTGCTCAGTCTGACCCTCCTCTGCACCTTCTGCTCAGTCTGACCTCCTCTGCACCTTCTGCTCAGTCTGACCTCCTCTGCACCTTCTGCTCAGTCTGACCTCCTCTGCACCTTCTGCTCAGTCTGACCCTCCTCTGCACCTTCTGCTCAGTCTGACCTCCTCTGCATCTTCTGCTCAGTCTGACCTCCTCTGCACCTTCTGCTCAGTCTGACCCTCCTCTGCACCTTCTGCTCAGTCTGACCTCCTCTGCACCTTCTGCTCAGTCTGACCTCCTCTGCACCTTCTGCTCAGTCTGACCTCCTCTGCACCTTCTGCTCAGTCTGACCCTCCTCTGCACCTTCTGCTCAGTCTGACCTCCTCTGCATCTTCTGCTCAGTCTGACCTCCTCTGCACCTTCTGCTCAGTCTGACCCTCCTCTGCACCTTCTGCTCAGTCTGACCTCCTCTGCACCTTCTGCTCAGTCTGACCTCCTCTGCACCTTCTGCTCAGTCTGACCTCTGCACCTTCTGCTCAGTCTGACCCTCTCCTCTGCACCTTCTGCTCAGTCTGACCCTCTCCTCTGCACCTTCTGCTCAGTCTGACCCTCTCCTCTGCACCCCTCTCCTCTGCACCTTCTGCTCAGTCAGACCTTCTCTGCACCTTCTGCTCAGTCTGACCCTCCTCTGCACCTCCTGCTCAGTCTGACCCTCTCCTCTGCACCTTCTGCTCAGTCTGACCCTCCTCTGCACCTTCTGCTCAGTCTGACCCTCCTCTGCACCTCCTGCTCAGTCTGACCTCCTCTGCACCTTCTTCTCTCTCATTACATTTAAGAACAAAACAAACACACGTGTCAAGAGTCCAGCATTTAATCAAATAAACGTGATTCCAGAGCGAACAAAGAGAACATTTGTACTTCCTCCTCTAAAGTCCTGGCCCAATCAGGATCCAGCGCACTTGAAACCTCGTCCAATCATAGTACAGCTTCTCCCCAAACCAGGAAGTCCTCTGTTTAAAGCTACAGAAATAAGTTGAACAGAATACAATCATTAAAAGGTAAAGAACATTTCAGAACGAGGATCAGATTCTCTGCAGAAACACAAAAGAGCAATTAACATTATTGACCAATCAGAGCAAAGCAATATTCACATCCATGGAGCAGTTAAAGGTGCACTATGGAATATTCCTGGTGGAGGCGCTACGACCGGCGCGTCTCCGTGTGGATGAAACAGACACAGGTGATAGAATGTTTAAAGCTGCAGCGGGACGTCCCAGAGAAACAACATCTCCATAGAGACCAGCAGGGGGCGGAGCTCCAACAATGAGCCACGCCCTCCAGTTCACTTCAGAGCTCTTTGGTTCTGTTCATACGTCTCCAGAAGCACAGGCTGACGTCACCCAAATATAACTCATGTTTTCTTCACAAATAATACTCTAAATTGTACTTTTTAAACATAAGATCGAGCTCAGCACAATAAACATTCAGCTTTAGCCCGTCTCACAGCGCCACAACCTGGAATGACTAGAGCAAACAGGAAACTATTTCACTTCTGACACGCCGCTACGCCACGTTTGAACTGGATATTAAGAAATTATGCTCTGGAAATATATATTTTTGCTCTTGATTTGTGTGTTTCCTGTGCGTCGATAAACAGGAAACAGCTGATGCCAACATAGCTCTGTTTGGCATGTGGGCTCGACATACCGTTAGCATGATGCAGCGTGTAGACGTTAGCATAATGCAGCGTGTAGACGTTAGCATGATGCAGCGTGTAGACGTTAGCATGATGCAGCGTGTAGACGTTAGCATGATGCAGCGTGTAGACGTTAGCATGATGCAGCGTGTAGACGTTAGCATGATGCAGCGTGTAGACGTTAGCATGATGCAGCGTGTAGACGTTAGCATGATGCAGCGTGTAGACGTTAGCATGATGCAGCGTGTAGACGTTAGCATAATGCAGCGTGTAGACGTTAGCATAATGCAGCGTGTAGACGTTAGCATAATACAGCGTGTAGACGTTAGCATGATGCAGCGTGTAGACGTTAGCATGATGCAGCGTGTAGACGTTAGCATAATGCAGCGTGTAGACGTTAGCATAATGCAGCGTGTAGACGTTAGCATAATGCGTGTAGACGTTAGCATAATGCGTGTAGACGTTAGCATAATGCGTGTAGACGTTAGCATAATGCAGCGTGTAGACGTTAGCATAATGCGTGTAGACGTTAGCATAATGCAGCGTGTAGACGTTAGCATAATGCGGCGTGTAGACATTAGCATAATGCGTGTAGACGATAGCATAATGCAGCGTGTAGACGTTAGCATAATGCGTGTAGACGTTAGCATAATGCAGCGTGTAGACGTTAGCATAATACAGCGTGTAGACGTTAGCATAATGCAGCGTGTAGACGTTAGCATAATACAGCGTGTAGACGTTAGCATAATGCAGCGTGTAGACGTTAGCATAATACAGCGTGTAGACGTTAGCATGATGCAGCGGTTTAGCACGAGATCAAGTCAGCGTTTGGTGAGAAGTCGTTTTTTCTTTTTAAATCTCGCTCCAAAGCTCCAGGAGCCAAAATGAGCCAGAAACAAGTTCAGAGCCACGTTATATACGACTCTTTTACACTTAGATTCTAGTTTAGTCCAAAATCCAGCCTTTATTTAGCCAAAATAATGCAGTATTCTCAGGTTGCAGTATTCTCAGGTTGCAGTACTGCTCCAGGCATGTGAATATTTGTTCCCCGTATTTTAGGCAGTTCTGATCAAATAAAATCACATTCTACTTTCTGTGAGTCCTGGACTGCATTTCCCAGCATGCACCAGGGCTCGGAAAGGCCACCGTTTACATCCAGCAACCGCTAAACTCTAAAACAGTCATCTTTTACATCTTAGTCCAAAAATATATACGTTTGACACAATAAAGGACTTAAACATATTCCAGCATTCTTTGTTTGTCCAGCATGAAGTTTTAACAGTTACGAAAATAATGGAAGCAACTTATTTTACAGGAGTAAATATATCGACACTGCGGGATTTCAAATACACGGCAAAATATACATTCGATAAAGTGTAATTCAAGGATTCAATCTTGATTTATATTAAATGTACAACTAAATTATTATGAGCTATTTACTCTGCCAATGTGGTTTAGGCTTTTATAATGAAACATCCACATTTTAGACTTTTTGGAGCTTTTTAACAATGTTCTAACAATGTTCTCATCAAAAACATCCCTGGAGCTGCGTTTAGCTTCATTCACACACAATTTCTGCCTCAAATCACGCTCATTACAACTGTGTGCTCACATCAGCAGGTCAGGGGCAAGCTAGCTTTTTAGTTTCCCATGGTAATTCCTTCTGCTGCCAGGAGATGGAGCGCTAACACCAGTTAATGACGAGGGAAAACCTGACTGAGGTAAATGTACTTTAGGGGTTCCCCGTCAAGAATTGCATTTGCCAGAAATATTAAGCCCCGCCCCACAAGATCTACGTCCTCTTTGATTGGTCGGATGGGATATTTTGCTTTGAACCATCTGATCAAATATGTGTCTTTTTACTTTGTCCTTTCGTGGAGATGTTTAGGAGTAGAACCAGATAGTCTCCAGATAGTCTCCAGATAGTCTCCAGATAGTCTCCAGATAGTCTCCAGATAGTCTCCAGATAGTCTCCAGATAGTCTCCAGATAGTCTCCAGATAGTCTCCAGATAGTCTCCAGATAGTCTCCAGATAGTCTCCAGATAGTCTCCAGATAGTCTCCAGATAGTCTCCAGATAGTCTCCGTCACATGGACTCGATTTGTTCATGACACATTAAAGGGGCCGTGCAATGACTGATTTATAGTTTTACACCAATAGGCTCTGTGCTAGCTAGCTCAGTGTCTCAAAGCTAATGCTATCCTTTATTAAAATAAACTGCCAATTACATTTTTATATGTAAATTACTTCCATTTGTGGCATTATTTGATGCCTCCACGTAGCATTAGCGTTAGCATTGAGACACAGACCTTTATAAACAGTGACACGTTACATCTGCTGCTCACTGTTCACCTCATCTGTATTTATTCATTTTAGGTGTGACTCTACAAAACACATGGAGATGGAGTAGGACAGGAACCACGGCAACAGTGAGCTGGTCGCCTTTGTGCAGGTCGCCTTTGTGCAGAGCCAATCACACGTCTACAAAGGCACGATGCATTTCACAATCGAACTTCTGCCTGATGAAAATGTGTTCTTCTAAGAACAAAAAGAGGTCAAAAGAAAGTAAAGCAGACAGGATGCAGCGGGCCTGTCGATTGGTCAGCGCTTCCTGAAGTGGGCGGGGCTGAGAAAACACCATTGTAACAAGGATTAAAGTAAACTTTGAGTAAAACCAAATGTGTCAAAATTGGAACCTTTACCATATTCACAGGCCCATATTAAAATAAACTTTTTCTATATATGGATAACACGTTTTAATAAAAAGAAAATATATTTTTTCATTCAGAACTACATAAATCAACCAATCTTAAAAAGTTAGAATCGGTAGTTTAGTCTTGAAACCTTAATAAATGGTTGTGCCAAGCAGAGCATTAAACCATTGTCAAATAAAGATTTCGACGCACATTTAATGCTTATGTTGAAAATATATTGAATCAACCCAATAGTGTCCAATAGTGTGTCCATAGCCGGCTATGTCCACAGCATGTGGACTCGTACACGTCAAACCGCTCATGGCCTCTGATGACCTCATGTCTGATGATGTCATGGCGTTACATGTACTTTCCACAGTAACATTTGTTTTCTTTACCATTTTGTTCAATATATTCAATATATACACATTTGATTTAATCTTGGATTCAGTCTTTACAGCTAAATGAAAATGACAAGTTTACCACCTTTTCCATCAAAACAAATATCCAGATTGTCCTTTATTAGGCACGCCGAGTATTTAAGTCTGGAAGTGTCAATCAAATCCAGCCTCAGAACAAAGAAAGACCAGTTTACGTCCCGGTTTAGTCCTGACACTTCTGCTGAATGTCACGCCAGACATGGAAGTATTGGTTTAGTCCTCGTTCTGTCTTGAGTAAAAACAGAACTATTAAAATAAATAAATAAATCAACCGTATTGAGGTGTAATAAGTGGCTCAGGGTGAATAAAGCGTGCAACATCTTTCTTTACTTCACTATGTTTTACTTTGGCAGGTGAAAACTTTAAGTGCTTCAGTCTTAAACGTAGGAGCACTATATCAATGAAAATGTGACAAAATGGAACTCGTTTTGGTTTCTTTTTCAAACACATTCAACGTGCTGGACCTGATGTCTTCGTGCTCACGTCGTTCATGCGTTCCTGGTTTAGTCCTAATTAGTTTAATACATAAATTCATAAGCACTTTTCACCACTTTTCACACAAATAGTTTGCGCTGTTAGCATGCTAGTTGTTATTAGCATGCTAACAGCGCATTTTTCGGTTTCACGAACGATCATTTGTTTTTATAATTAGACGCGGACAGCACACGTTGATCTCATTTTGACCCTAAGAGCTGATTATCTGTACTTGGGCTTTAAAAAACAAACAAAAAAAACCCATATTGCACAAAACAAAAAATGGGTACAGCACGTTTACTTTTATGTGGTCCATTCTCACTATTCTTATGACACTTTGATTGGTAGAAAAGGGGTAAACATGTTTATTGTACCGTTACAGCCATAAGGGAAAGTAAATCAAATAAAACGACTCCACACAAACATGGTTCAACCACAGTGGAGTAGACCCCGCCCGCCCGGGACCGGCGGAGAGTAAACCCCTCCCGCCCGGGACCAGCGTGTCTAAAACATCAAACATACCCAAAACTGAAGCGGACAATAATCACCCTTCGACTCCTCCCACACACTGTAAAACTAGATCTGAGCAGATGTGAAATAAAAAAATATTACATTCGTTTTGGACAGGAGCAGAGAGCGATTTTGTCAACATTTTAAATAATAATTACCCGCCCACAACTTAAAAAGCACTAAAGCAAAAACAGAACAATGAACAGGTCGTCACTAGAAAAGACTCGTTCAAAACAAAATATTTATCAAAATGCAAACGATAAAGATAAAGGCGATTGAAATAAAGCACACCACTTTTTTTTTTCCAGTTTCAGTTCAAACCAGGACGACAGTCGAAAACCCGCTCACATGTGATTGACCGGTGGCGGCGGCGGCAGCATGGGGGCGGACCTGTCGTTACTTATAGTCCGCCTTAGCGTGACTTGACGAATCATCGACACCATGGATCCGGGTCTGGTCTCCCCTTGGTCTTCATCGTCTTGATCCTGGCTCTGATTGGACGACGACGGCGGCGGCGGTAATTGGGGCTCGTCGCAGACGCTCCCAACCACCGAAATGGCGCTCTCTCCCTGGGATGGCGTTGCCGGCAGGGTCTGTGTCTGGGATGGCGTTGCTGGCAGGGTCTGTGTCTGGAGGTGGTTTTGATGGAACATCTTTTGCCTTTGCTGCTGAGTTCCATTGGGATAGGCCTCGAACAGCGGCGGTTTCGGGGCGGGCATTTGCGGGTGGCTGGGGATGCTGTTGTGATACGTGTTTGCGTGTTCCTGCTGATACGATCCTTGATGAAAAACCTGTTGGAACTGAGCTTGGTTTTGCATCTGCTGCGCTTGGAAATGCTGCAGGTGATGCGGCAGCGGCGGCTTCTGCTGAACCTGCGGCGGACACTTCACTTGCGCGTACGTCGGATTTTGCTGCTGACTTTGTTGGAACTGCTTCAAGTATTGCTGTTGCTTGGCCTGGTTGTTCTCCGGTATGGTCGGGACGGGCACGGGGATCGGCATATGCCCGGGCACTAGCTGATAGTACGGCGACACGTTAGCCGAATGGTGGCTCTGCGGTAGCGCGCACAGGCTTTGGGTGGAAGTGCAGAGCTTGTTGTTCCCCATGACGCCACCGGGGGGAGCGGCGGGTAAGTTTTCGTCACTGAGTTGCGCCTTTAGCGGGACTTGCGGCGTGGAAATGGGAATGGGCACTCCTCCGCTGATGGTCCCTCGGCGGTAGGACGGTTTGGACGAGGGTTTGCGGCGGATGGTGGCCGTGTGCGAGCCGCCGATGGTCTCGCCGTCGGCCAGCAGGCTCACGGTGGAGGCGGGGCGCTTGGACTGGGCGAACTTGCGGAACTGGACGCCGAGGTCGGAGTTACGCGGGATGGTGGAGGATCGGTCAAAGTCGGACTGGCTGAAGCCGTGGTGCAGGTGGTGCAGGGAGACGGAGTCAGCGTCGCCGTGGAGAGAGATGGACTCGTAGTCGACTGAGAGGAAGAGCAAAACAGGAAGCTGGGTTAGATTTAGAGGGAGGGACAAGAAAACACAAACGCTGCTCAGTCTGTGACCGTGTTCAGAGGCCCGTTCAGGCCAAACTGAGCATGTGGAACTTGCAGTACACATTTTCAAAGGGCTTTTGTACGATTGTATTTGTACTAACACTAAAATCATACATTAAGATATCTTACAAAATGCAGACAAACAAAGGGAAAGTATTAAAAAAGGGATGGAAATGAAAGCAAGAAAACGGCAGACAAGACGTACCATAAATAAGAGGAGGTTTCTTCAGAACTGAACAGGAAGACAGGTTCAAGACAGAAAGAGGAAAGACAGGAAACGTTAGACACCACGACACGCCCAGAGACACGCCCAGAGACACGCCCAAAGACACCGAAAAGATGGGACAAATTATAATAAAAGCAGGATAAAAGCAACTGTGACTTAACTGAATATTAATGCACGAGTATAATACATTTCCTGTAATGAATATTTGATTATGTTGAGCAGGTGTATGCTGAGCCCGAGGAGAGCGCCCCCAGAGGAGAGAGCGTACCCCCAGAGGAGAGAGCGTACCCCCAGAGGAGAGCGCCCCCAGAGGAGAGCGCCCCCAGAGGAGAGAGCGCCCCCAGAGGAGAGAGCGCACCCCCAGAGGAGAGAGCGCACCCCCAGAGGAGAGCGCCCCCAGAGGAGAGCGCGCCCACAGAGGAGAGCGCCCCCAGAGGAGAGCGCGCCCACAGAGGAGAGCGCGCCCACAGAGGAGAGCGCGCCCCCAGAGGAGAGCGCCCCCAGGGGAGAGCCTGTGACACTGACCATGTGAGTGGATGGTGTCCTCGGAGCAGGACGGGGTGGTGGTCTGGGTGCTGTATCCACTGGAGCAGTGCAGAGAGTCCCTGCTGCTCCTCGAGGTGTCCGAATGAAGCGCTCCCAAAGTCAGGGCCAGCTGCTCCCGGGCCGAACACGAGGACTGACCACAAACAAACAAACACGTACAGTTACTGTAAGTCTACGGTAACACGGGAAGTTCAAATACAGGCAGCCTTCTGTCAGGCGTGGCCCCCATAAGAAGTGATGGGCAGATATATATATATAGCAATATATTCATACGGACAGAAGGTATCGTAAAGTATTGATACTCTCAAATACCGTTTAGTGCCTGAGACCAGGAAGTAACAGGCCAGCTTCAAATGTTTATGAGATTCTCGAGAGCAACTAAAGGTGCTCGAGAGCAACTAAAGGTGCTCGAGAGCAGGGTTAGACTAATCCTTGAAATTTTAGTTCTGTTCAAGTTGGAGAAAATAATGATTGCAAAGGAAACATGTTGATAGTGTTTCATTTGAAAACACTATGGTGACCCTTGCCATAGTAGTACTGTGCGTCAGTACTACTATGGCAGTACTACTATGTCAGTACTACTATGTCAGTACTACTATGGCAGTACTACTATGTCAGCACTATGTCAGTACTACTATGGCAGTACTACTATGTCAGCACTACTAAGTCAGTACTACTAAGTCAGTACTACTATGTCAGTACTAATAAGTCAGTACTGCTAAGTCAGTACTGCTAAGTCAGTACTCTGTCATCCCTGGCCCCGCCCATCACTGCTCAGGTGTGAGTACTTGAACAGGTGTATTCTGTGATGCACCTTCCCAGAGGCAGACATGGCCCGGGCCCTCTCTCCTGGATGGCTGTACGCGTTGTGGGGAGGAGCCAGCAAGCCGTTTTCTGTGGCCACACCCCCTTCTCCAGTGGAACACAGCTGATTGGTTGAACCCATTGAGTCCTGGAAGAAGACAGCCAATCAGACACAAGTAGTAGCACTTCCTAAATGCTTTGCCATTAGCAATGCTGTTAAGTACTTTAGCAACATTACTAAAGTGCTGTGATTATACTGGATTTACAGGATTGTTCTTCAAATGTAAACTTTTTAACAACCTAATAACATTTGTTTCCTGACCGATAATACACATTTACATTATTAACATGTTTCCATCGAGACAAAAATAAAACAAACAAACAAAAGTGATGTTCCACACAATAAAACAAAGGGAAAATGCCACAGCAAAAAAGATGCAAATATGAAAGGATAAAATATTTCAAACACAGATGTTTGTTTTGGCTCCGGTGAGATGAAACCAGATGAAACTAGATGCAACTGGATGAAACTAGATGCAACTAGATGCAACTAGAAGAAACTAGAAGAAACTAGAAGAAACTAGATGAAACTAGATGAAACTAGATGAAACTAGATGAAACTAGATGAAACTAGATGAAACTAGATGAAACCAGATGAAACCAGATGAAACCAGATGAAACCAGATGAAACCAGATAAAACCAGATGAAACTAGATGAAACTAGATGAAACTAGATGAAACTAGATGAAACTAGATGAAACCAGATGAAACCAGATGAAACCAGATGAAACCAGATGAAACCGGATGCAACTGGATGGAACTGGATGCAACTAGATGAAACTAGATGAAACTAGATGAAACCAGATGAAACCAGATGCAACTAGATGCAACTAGAAGAAACTAGAAGAAACTAGAATAAACCAGATGAAACCAGATAAAACTAGATGCAACTAGATGCAACTGGATGCAACTGGATGCAACTAGATGAAACTAGATGAAACTAGATGAAACCAGATGAAACCAGATGAAACTAGATGAAACTAGATGAAACCAGATGAAACCAGATGAAACCAGATGAAACCAGATGAAACCAGATGAAACTAGATGCAACTGGATGCAACTAGATGCAACCAGATGAAACCAGATGAAACTAGATGAAACTGAAACATTTAAAAGTTTTGTTTTGAAAAAGGAAAAAAGGCAGCACTATGAGATGAGGTCACATGACACGACGGTGGGGGATTGTGGGTAAGTGTCCTCACGGCGGCCGTGTCCCTGCGGCTATAGCGGCGGTCGCCCTGGCGACCGGAGGCGGCGGCGCGGGCAAAGCGGCGGTCGCCCTGGTAACTGTAGGTGCGGCGGGCGTTGCCGTGGCGGGAGGGGGAGTTCCCTTCGCTGAGGGAGCGGCCCGACTCGCAGCCAATCAGGAGGAAGGGGGAGGAGCTTCGCTGAGTGAGGAGAGTGCAGGCTTTTATTGTGAAGGGCACTTGGGTGGAAGTTACGTTTAAGACCGCTCCAGGCACTGCGAGCGGTCAGAGCAACGGTCAAACTGTATCCGGTCGTCTCGGACAGTCCCAGAGCAACAAAACCTCCCTCTTCCACCTCAAATACTCAGATTTAAGTTTGAACATAGTTGGAAGTACAATAAGTGACAATCAAAGGGCAGGTTTGCAGGGAACTAGGCATGTCACGAGAGGCACAGTTAGGGCGGCACAGCAGGCGCAAAAGTCAGATGGGAATTTTCAAAAATAAAAAAAAAGCTTAAAAACACATTTTTTTCCAGATTAGTTATTGATCTTTATATAAACATTTCTTTCTCATTTGAACAGATAAACATGCTATTTTATCATATAATGTGTTGGTGATTTGTTATGTTCATTTGTTTTGAGCTCAAAGACGTGATCGTGTGAGCTCAGATGTTTAAGGCCAAATAGAACACCACGTGACATAAACAATGATGTCTAAAATGGCTTCCTCATAAAGCTCTGGTCGTCGACCTACAGAAGTGTAAAGACCACCTTCAGACGTGTAAAGACCATGTGTAAAGACCACCTTCAGAAGTGTAAAGACCACCTTCAGACGTGTAAAGACCACCTTCAGACGTGTAAAGACTTCAGAAGTGTAAAGACCACCTTCAGAAGTGTAAAGACCATGTGTAAAGACCACCTTCAGAAGTGTAAAGATCACCTTCAGAAGTGTAAAGACCACCTTCAGAAGTGTAAAGACCACAAGACCACTTTCAGAAGTGTAAAGACCACAAGACCACCTTCAGAAGTGTAAAGACCACCTTCAGAAGTGTAAATACCACCTTCAGAAGTGTAAATACCACCTTCAGACGTGTAAAGACTTCAGAAGTGTAAAGACCACCTTCAGAAGTGTGAAGACCACCTTCAGAAGTGTAAAGACCACAAGACCACCTTCAGAAGTGTAAGGACCACCTTCAGAAGTGTAAAGACCACCTTCAGAAGTGTAAAGACCACCTTCAGAAGTGTAAAGACCATGTGTAAAGACCACCTTCAGAAGTGTAAAGATCACGTTCAGAAGTGTAAAGACCACCTTCAGAAGTGTAAAGACCATGTTTAAAGACCACCTTCAGAAGTGTAAAGATCACGTTCAGAAGTGTAAAGACCACCTTCAGAAGTGTAAAGATCACCTTCAGAAGTGTAAAGATCACGTTCAGAAGTGTAAAGACCACCTTCAGAAGTGTAAAGACCACCTTCAGAAGTGTAAAGATCACGTTCAGAAGTGTAAAGATCACCTTCAGAAGTGTAAAGATCACCTTCAGAAGTGTAAAGATCACCTTCAGAAGTGTAAAGATCACGTTCAGAAGTGTAAAGATCACCTTCAGAAGTGTAAAGACCACCTTCAGAAGTGTAAAGATCACGTTCAGAAGTGTAAAGACCACCTTCAGAAGTGTAAAGACCACAAGACCACTTTCAGACGTGTAAAGACCACAAGACCACTTTCAGACGTGTAAAGACCACCTTCAGAAGTGTAAAGACCACAAGACCACTTTCAGACGTGTAAAGACCACAAGACCACTTTCAGACGTGTAAAGACCACCTTCAGAAGTGTTCATTCCCATAAACTCTTGTGAATTCCAGATAATTCTCATGGAAATGTACCAAATTTGCAGCGCTTATTACAATATCGACCAAACGCTCAATAAATAACAGACAGAATAATCTTGTTTTGGAAGTCAATAGTACATTTTCTTTGCATTTGTGGCATTGATTTATTCTCTTTTAGTGCCAGGATAAGATTTGAGCTGTAGCAGGTTGAATAAGTCACTTCTACACTTCATTAAATATATTGTTGCCTTTAAACATTATTGTACATTTAGAAACGGGTTGAGTGGTGTTTTCCTGCTTTAGGATTATTGTAGGTGACGTAGAATAGTCTCAATATTTATCGTGATGTCTTTGTGTAGTAATACATTGCACTTCAAATCGATTTTAGCGACAGGCTAACAGGCTAACGGTGAACTCCAGAGTGTCATAATGTGGAGAATGTGTGTTGAAAATGTAGGAGGGGTGAGGAGTGTTTAGTGATTACCTGGACGTGAAGGCCGTCCACTGCACCGCTGATGGAGTCCAGAGAGGGGACGTGCCTCACTGACCCACACTGGTAATTACTGAGGGGATTAAGAAAGGAAGAGGGTCAGGACAGGGGGACGGACAGAGCAGCGTGTGAGGACATGTTGGGGGACGGTTCATGTTTAAATGTCGTATGTCGTTAGTATTTTATCTTCATTTTGTTGGCGTGTACCTCACTATCGTTTTTTTGTTCTGTTCGTTTAATACGTTTAAATCTTTTTATACATATTTAAATTATTAAAAACAAAAAAACATAATTATAAGTATTTGAATAAAAACAAATAATACATATTTAAATAATTTACATTTTTAAAGTTGAAGCCATGAATATTCCTAAATATTCAAATAAAATTATATTAAAAAAAAAGAAATAAATAAGTCCAGTTCCTGACAACAATTTCTTAGTCAAATAAAGATCAGGCCCAAGGTTATTCACACACTGTATGTTTAGTCTGGGTTTAATGCTTTTGACCGTGTAAAAAAAGGGACTATTATATATTTCTTAATCAAAAACAAACCAGAATCTTATTTTAAATGTATCTTTTGTGGGATGATGAAAGCCAAACCAAATATCTAATAAAAGATGCTTCCGGAGTGTCTCATTTCACCTTCAAAAGTCTCTCACCTGCTGATGCTGCTCTTCCGAGACAAAGAGCTGCTGGGAGAAGCTGGAGGCGTCTGATACGTGTAGTTAAAGTCTGAACCTTTTAAGTCCAAAATCACCTGGAAATTAAAAATAAAAAACAATCAAACATGTAAAATGCTGGGCGAAACGAGCCTGAACTGTTGTGTACCTGTTCGCTGGCCGGGGGCAGTTTGTGTGGCTCTGCGGTCAGGCTGCCGAGGTCTTCTAGAAGGGTCTGCAGATGGGTCACCTCGCCGAGCATGTTGATCTCGTGGTCCTACGAGACGAATCACAAATCATACAGTCGTTACTATTCATTTTGATTCAGTTCATCTCTCAGTCATCTCGCTTATGGGTTTCAGAAGAAGTGACTCAGTGTGTGACGTGTGGGACCAGCACAGGCTTGAGCATGAAGCTGCATTAAAGCCGCAAGATAAAAGAGCGCCAGGAAGTGGTATTCATTGCGCCTCTGCTGGCCAATAGTGAAAAATACACAATATCTGCAATGTATTTTTTTCATGGCGTCTCGAGGAGAATATAACCCATGAGTTTCAAACTAATCAGACAATGTTGAGTTTTTCACACAATGGGTAGGGGGCGCTATAGAGTAGATTTGTTACATGGGTATTAGTCGGTGTAATCCCTCATTCGTCCAGGCGTGTTCCATAGTAGAAAAAGCTTCAGTTTTAGTCATCTGGACTCAGTTTGAAAAAATAGACGTTTCGACTCTCATCCAAGAGTCATTGTCAATAAAAGAATTTAGACGCTAATCAGGTACTCAGGGTGGTTGAGCCAGGGTCTCACAAAGACAAAGAGGTTTCTAATAGCCCATTAAGATTCTGAATAGGCTAGCTCGGTAGATACAAGGGGGAAGTTTCTGTTGAAACAAACAACTCTTTCTACTTCAGGAAGGCTCCTCCCAATGGGCGGGTCTTACCACAGAACAGTATTAATATCGGAGTTCTCGATCTAAATTCTTTTATTGACAATGACTCTTGGATGTGAGTCGAAACGTCTATTTTTTCAAACTGAGTCCAGATGACTGCAACTGAAGCTTTTTCTACTACATGGGTATTAATTATTTCCAATCAGACCATAAAAACACATTAGTGAGTGAAATATGAGCTCCGCAGATCAATTCCATTAGGCGTGATTTGTCCTTGATAAAGATTTAGCCTTTTTTTGAGGGCGTGTTACGCAGGGACAGTAAGGCAGGGGGTTCCAAACTTTTTTCACCGAGAGTCGCATTTTGAAACTTCTATGGAGCAGAGGGCCACAAACAACCCGACAATGTTGAATTTGAAAGTGAATACTTAAAAATGTTGCATTTGGCATTGTTCGATGAGCATCCACACCTTTATTAATACTTGGAACATTAATAATAGGTTATTATCACATAGAAAATGCTTGGATTTTTCCAATTTTACAGTAAAAAGTACTGGTACTACTTTTTGTTGTTTGGGCCAACTTAGCATGAAGCTGGAGGGCCAACAAAAATTGGTCTGCGGGCCACATTTGGCCCCTGGGCCTTAGTTTGGACATGCCTGCCGTAAAGAATCTAAAAAAAAATGATTGTAACTATTCATTTTGATTCAGTTAACTTCTCAGTCATCTCACTTATGGGTTTCAGAAGAGGTAAATAAGTGTGTGAGGTGTGGTACCAGCACAGGCTTGAGCATGGTGACGAAGCCGCAGTATCTGGAGCGCTCTTCGATCAGCGCTTTACAGACGGCCCTCTTCTCCGTCTCCTCCAGGACAGCGTACCGCACGTTCACGTCCTGTAAGGCGCTGTCCAGCTGGCCCCGGGCCTCGCCTTTACCTGAACACACACAAGACTCAGAGCTTAGACAGAAGCAGGACACAAGACACATGCAGGAAAACACCGTCTATGCAAATGATTCTGACGTGTGACGTGAACATGACTCTAGTCCAGACCTGGGCATTTGTGGCCCCAGAGGCAAGATGTGGCCCTTGGCATGTTTCAATCCGGCCCCTAGCAAGATTTTAGTTTCTATTTTTTTTTAACTGTCTGTAACATCTATCTGCACTTATACCCTTAATAAAGATGACGTCAAAATAATGAAAAAGTTGATTCAATAGCCTATATTTTACCGAAAAGTGATATTTTATTTTTTATATGGTATTTCACATTTGATTTATTTCATTTTTCACACCAGTGATCGGCCCTCCGCTACTTGCCTAGATTCGAATATGGCCCTCGGAGGAAAAATAATTGCACACCCCTGGTCTAGTCTCTACTTAAGCTTTAATCAGTCCATTTGATTGGCTTTGATCATACACGAGTACATGATGTGAAGTTCATTTCTGGCATTATCACTTTAAATCTCCTCTGATTTTCTTCCTCCTGAATTCAACAATAGTGCACAAACACGTCTGCTTTAAATCACAGTATTAGGAATGAAGTTGTATTCCATTTCTATTTTTAACAAAAACTCTGGGTCAAACACGTCATTATGAAACACTCGTTTAGGTCGCTCCTCAGCACACGCTCAAATATCTCAAACAAACATTGAGAGGGACTTTTGGGTGTGGCCCGGTGGTGGAGTGGTTACGGAGGCAGCACATATGCCAGGCTCCATGTGCAGCCAGTCGCAGTGTCGTGAGTTTGTAATCCTGACTCCGACACTTTACTGTATGTCCTCCCTTCTCTCTTCTCCCCACTTCACACTCAGCTGTCTAATAAAGCCTTCCAAAACAATCTTTTAAGACAAAAAAAAAGCAAATGACTTTATAAAAGACGAAATGTCCAGATGACAACAAACTGAATCTTTTTCTACGAGAAAATTAAAAGTTACAAACAAAATGCTTGTGAAAAGACTTCCTTACACTTGTTGTAGAACTTTTGCAACAAAGGTGAGTTAAAAAGGCGTTACCCAAGTTTTATGGGTCAAAATCAAAGCTGCACTACCCGATTTTCAAATATTTCAAATGTATATATAGCTAATATTTTATTATGATATGTAGATCGAGCACAGTGGTCTGATTTTACCATATATTCTATTGAAGAAAACACAAAATGTACTCTTAAAGGTGGTATGGACGATTTTTTTCAGCAATTTTTTTATCATATTTCCTCGTGGCGTGGATAAATCATTTGTCCTGCCACGTATCAATCATAAAACGCACCTGTCGCTCACCTGCAGCCGCGTCAGGCTCGTCCACACGTTTCCGCGTGCCTAAGCGCATGGATCTATCATAATATAGTTCCCTCAGTGTACGGGGCAAAATGAAGACGGAGAAAGACAGTTCGAGCTGACGCAGAAGTGGACAGAAATCTACGGGAGACGAGCGATGATGTGATCCGTTGAGCTAATAAACAAACGCACGTGTGTGTTGTATCAGTCCACACGGGGGAGTGGCATGTGCACTTCCGCCTGCGTTCTCAAATCGCCGAAAAATCGTCCATACCGCCTTTAAGAAACAAGTCCTGCCTAACTGAAAGACATTAGGTGCATGGAGTGGAAGTGACCAGCAGATGGCAGCACAACCAGCCACACGTCCACATTAGTTTGACCTCTTTCTCCTCTAAACAGTCTCCATCGCTCCAGCTGATAATGGAACAAACATGGGCAAACACGCTCAGCTCAATAACTAAGATATGAGTATATTCAGCTGCAGCTCATGATGGAGCAACGTTTTGTGCACAAGATCATTGCAAAACAAAATAATCCAACATTTATGAGCAAATGTGCAGCAGTCGTGTTGTGAAGTTTCTGTTGGTCCTTTTTGCTCGATTTATTGCATTTTGGGCCGAGTCGATCGCGTCTATGTTCCCACGTGTGACTTTCCATCGATGTTCAGGGGTAAAAAATGCCAGAGTTGTGGCAGAAAACCATGAATAAAAATAATAAGAAACTGGGCAAAAACAATAGCTCTTGCCATTTTATGGCTCGAGCTAATAACAGTGTCTTTAGATATAAAGCACTGTAAACAAATCAACAAGACACAGAGTAACATTTCCATGGAAACGAGCTGGTGCTGGAGCCTCCACCAAAACAGTTACATTAGACTGAGTCCCTGTCCGGGGCCCGGCTGAGTCCCTGTCCGGGGCCCGGCTGAGTCCGGCCCGGCTGAGTCCCTGTGCGGGGCCCGGCTGAGTCCCTGTCCGGGGCCCGGCTGAGTCCCTGTCCGGGGCCCGGCTGAGTCCCTGTGCGGGGCCCGGCTGAGTCCCTGTGCGGGGCCCGGCTGAGTCCCTGTGCGGGGCCCGGCTGAGTCCCTGTCCGGGGCCCGGCTGAGTCCCTGTGCGGGGCCCGGCTGAGTCCCTGTGCGGGGCCTGGCTCTGGGGCCAGAGGAAGAACGCTGCTACAGAAGCAACCCACGTCACCCAAACATAACTTAATCAAATCTACATGAATTATACTTTGTTATCACGAGGCCGATCTGCAATTCACAAAAAGACATGGAGTAATTTTAGTTTGTGCTGAGAGAGAGTTTAAATCCTGTAAGACTAATGACACTTTTGGTCAATTATTTCGGGAGAGTTTTTAACTGAAAGATCCACGTTCATGAACTCTTTCCTAAAAAACATTTACTTGTTTTTGGAACGACAAAATAAAATCGAATCGAAAATTGATCAATCAATATTTCTTTATCGCCCAGCCCTAAGAAATGGATCTATTGACTGCATTTTTCTAATAATTACAACCAAGTACAGGGATGTGGGCAGGGATAGGGGGTAGGTGAAACCATGAATTTTGTCAGGGTATACAGGATGAACTCAAACCTGCAAGAATCAACCACAAGACAACTTTGAGCAAACACTGTTGTAACGTGATGAAAAGCTCATTAAAGTTGATTTTGCATCATACGTCCCCTTTAAGTTTCACCTAAAAAGTTTTTCTAAAGTGTATCGTAGGATTTAAGCGGTGGAAAACAGCTGTAGGCACATGTGAGTCTGGTTCAGGTAAGTTTCCACACACGCACGCACACGCGCACACACACGCGCGCAGGCAGGAGGAGGAGAGCTGGAGTTCACACCAGGAACAACCACCTTCTGTGCGGCTTCAGACAGGAGTCACAGAGGCCTTGGTGGGCTTCAGGAGTCACAGAGGCCTTGGTGGGCTTCAGGAGTCACAGAGGCCTTGGTGGGCTTCAGGAGTCACAGAGGCCTTGGTGGGCTTCAGGAGTCACAGAGGCCTTGGTGGGCTTCAGGAGTCACAGAGGCCTTGGTGGGCTTCAGGAGTCACAGAGGCCTTGGTGGGCTTCAGGGTTGAGAACAGGCAGGGGCGGCATATCGTCAAAGATAGTCAAAATATTGAGTGAACAAGGGGTGGGCGATGCCCCAAGTAGAGGAGTTCAAGTATCTCGGGGTCTTGATGGAGTGTGAGATTGACAGTTGGATTGATGCAGCAGCTGCATCGACTGTTGTGGTGAAGAAGGAGCAGAGTCCAAAGACAAAGCTCTCTATTTACCGGTCGGTCTACGTTCCTGACCTCACCTATGGTCATGAGCTTTGGGTAATGACCCAAAGGACAAGATCGCGGATACAAGCGGTCGAAATGAGTTTCCTCCGCCGGGTGGCTGGGCACTCCCTTGGAGATAGAGGAGGCGCTCAGAGTAGAGCCGCTGCTCCTCCAGCATCTGTTCCAGAGCCTCCTGGGGGCCTCCCTGAGGAGGTGTTTCGGGCATGTCCCACCGGGAAGAGGCCCCGGGGAAGATCCAGGACACGCTGGAGGGACTATACTTTACGAGACATAAAGTACAGTATTATTAGATGCAGACAGCGCACAGCAGTCTCACTTTTTCCTCATAGGATTACTTAGTCACCAAAATTAAACTATGAATTTGTGTCATGAAACATTTCAGAAACCTTCACAACTCCTTCAATGGATGAAATATGAAATAATGAAATAACAATCACACGGCGGTCAAATCTGTCATTAGCCTCCGTTAGCTACAACGAGTATTCATTAGACACTTTCACAGCACTAAACCAGTTTGTTAGCATTCCTCAGCGCAAGGTAACACTAGCCTCGGGCCGAGTTAAATCAGTCCCACACCAGCGGAATTATGGGTATTTTCTCCGTGTGCGTGTATGCTAGCTCACAGCCCACACGGATCAGAATACTGACTTCAGCGGCGTGTAGGAGGCTAGCCAAGTGTCCCATAGGCAGAAACAAGTCAAAGCCCACATGTAATGGCTGTGCTGACGACCCGCTTGGCCAGATTTAAAAGATCACGTCGGCTTTGATCCATTCAGAGGATTAACATTAGTATTATTATTATTATTCGCGTGACAGTCGCTGTCACGTCAGTAGCAGCAATTATTATAGCCGGTCTTACAGAAAAAATACTTATGTCGGAGTACAGTTGACTCTACAGTGCACTTCCCATGTCTCACAAGTTGATGCGACCCATGTGATAGAGGGCGCCATTACGACAGGGAAGAAGCAGCGGCGGTAATGAACGGCAACGAGCCTGGCCGCTGTGTGACGGACCAATGGCAGCGCAGCGTTGTGGATTAGGTTCCTCCTTTTGACTTCTGCCCAAACAAACACGGCAACACAGACAGACTTTGGCCACTTTGATCAGATTCACAGACTCTCTGTTTTTTAAAAAGCTGCACACAGAAGCACTTTGAGTATTTGAGGAGAAGTCTGTGCTTTCCTCTGACTGGATTTAACAACAACAACAACAAGTTTCACTCTCAGCATCGTCCAATCAGATTCAGTTCAGTTAGACATTTCCCGACGGTTTTCAGCAAGAGCCTGTCCAGATTTATATTGTGTAAAACTCATACATTAAACTGAAACAAGTACATTGTTACGCCCCTAATACTTTTGACAAAATATTGCCAAGCCTATGCCTTTGATGCCTCTGCCTTTGATGTCTATCTTGTCTGGACAACGGTTCTATTGGTCAAAAATAACACTGCTGCATAAGTTCGCTTGGTTTTTGTCTTTGGGTCAGAAAATCTCCAAAACTACAACTAAAATACACTTGTTTTTCAGAAGAGATGAACCATATGGGTTTTCATGTTCGATGACACGTTTTTTTTAAATCAACAGCAAACAAGCTCTACTGATTTACATAGAGATCGACCGATATGGCTCTTATTATGGTCGATGAAGACACTGATTAGGATCCAGAGAAACCGATGGTGACTCTTGAATACTCCACATATCACATCATTTACTACAAACTCCTTCACAGCTCACTTTGGCTATAAACTAGTTATAAGAGCAGTGTACTCTCATTTTACAGTGTCTTCTTTTCAGGCGTATGTTTTGGCCATCTGCCGCCATTTTGGTTCTAGTTGCCAATCTAAACTTCAAGGAAACACGCATTAGCTACATTAGCTAACCCAGGTTGGAAGTATTACATCTGTATGATGAGCTTTCAGTTCTTAGATTGATAACCTTGTTAAAAAGCCATTGAAAAAAAAATGTCAAAAACCTTTCTTTAGGCAGATGTTTGGCCCACACAAAATATCGACCTCAAATGGCGATTTCAGGACGACACAAAAGTTGAAATAGGGGTCTGTCTTTTTTTATCACCCAATGATTTTTACAGAATAGTGAAAGATCATACAAAATCATCAGTCGTTTTCAGTAAATAATCGTTCAATAGTGTTTTTTCACAACAATCGCAGCACTAAAATGACATATCGTGAGTGAAATGTAGTTCGCTTCCTGCATTTCCTTTGGCCGGTCAGTCCGATGCTAAACGTGCTAAATGTGTCTCTAGTTCTACGAGGAGGACCGGACCCCTCAACCCTCTGCCTCCTCCTCCTGACTCAGCTCTCGTCCATGTGGTCGGTTGTTCTCGGTTGTTGTCGGTTGTTCAGACTCCCGGCAGATGGATAATTATAGAGTGCAGGCCTGATACACAGGGAAAAGTTGTGTCTGACTCACTGTGTCATTACAAACAGCCTGGTCTACGGCTCCTCGCTCTGAAGTGTTTACAGAGGACTAAAACCACTGCCAGCTACAAAGACGCCTAAAGAATAAGAGAAGATTCCATTTTTGAAAAACCAACCTTTTAGAGGTAAAAAAAATCAGAATAAGTTTTACATACTTTTGGCCTTTGTGTCAGGGCTGCGCAAAAAATTCAATTTGAATCAAGATCGAGCTTCAGTTATTGGTAAATGTCAATGATCAGCGTTTGTCTTGATGATCACGCTGTCTACACAAGGCTCTGGCAGTAAAAGCTTGTGGTTTGGAGCGGAAATCAGACTTTAGAAGACATTTGACAACCTTTTGTGTTCAATTGCAATTATTTAAAGTCTGTATTGTTCATACTCAGGAAATCAATATAGAAAGCCATTTGAGCAATGCATTATCTGCATTCTGTATCTACCTCTGTATCTACCTGCGTTGCACCAATGAAATTTCCCCATGTGGGACAATAAAGGAATATCTTATTAATGCGTCTTTTAGAGTTTGAACAACTTTTAACGCTTCTTTCCTGGTCTGTTATTCATCGGCAATACTTTGAGCGTGTCGCAGATCGAACACACTTCAAAACAAGAGCGCTTAATAGACTTTATTATTATCAGTGTATTTATATAGAGCTTTTCCACCGCCGAGGCCCTCAAAGCACTTTACTAGTCAATGTGGGGGAAGAAGTGTCTTGCGTAAGGACACAACGACATTTCCTCTAGCGCCCCCCTGTGGCACCTGGTGTTCCAGCGGTCTCCCAGCTGCACATCTGCGTTGGCAGGTGTGGCCATAGTTACTCGTGATAGACCTGCAGAACGTAGCTAATGGGTTTTTATGCTGAGTGGAAATAATTAATACCCATGTAACAAATTGACTCTATAGCGCCCCCTACCCATTGTGTAAAAAACTCAACATTGTCTGATTTGTCTGTTATATTCTCCTCGAGACGCTATGAAAAAAAGTGCACTGCAGATATTGTGTATTTTCACTATTGGCCAGCAGGGGTGCAATGAATGCCTTCACTTCCTCTTCCTCTTTTATTTTGATGGAACATTTCCTCTCGTGCTGTGGTCTTGGAATTAGCGTTAGCATCAGCATTAGCGGCGGGTCTCTGTTGCTAGGTGACGGAGGTACAGGGAGGAGGGGGTTTAAATAAAAAGTCTAAAGAATCAAGCCTAAAGAATTCTAATGCTAATGCTAATGCTAATACCGCGGCACGAGAGGAAATGTTACACTGGAGGCTTCAGCACAGACGCTGCATTCGATCTAAAAAATCACTGTTAATTTAGTTGCATCAAGTACAAATGAACAAATGCATAGTTTAATTAGCATAATTTTAAAATATGATGACTTTTAGATTATTTCAGACGGAAGAATATATGCCACAAAACGAGAAGTTATCCGACTCAATCTACAGAAAACATTGTGCGTGAGGTTTTAGTAACGTACAGCGCACGGCAGGGCATTAGGGGCTTGTCAAAAGAATTCAAAATCAGGATCAAAACTAGACACTCATTTGTATCGATGCAAAAATATTAAGATTAAAACCATTAAACTCGCAATATTTATCATATTCCAACTACTGCTTCAGCTTCCAAACAAGAGCCAAACATATGACCAGAGGTGTGTCTCGTCCCACCAGATGGTTACACTCCAGTTCCTGGTTCTGACGTGTGCTCGCCTTATGTTAGACGCCCCTCCCAAAGAGCCGGTCATGTGACTGGCGCTGCCCAATCAGACGCTGCCGTTTCCCCGTCCACATCTGCAGCAGTTTAAGAGGCAGCAGAAGAAAACATGCTCCGCGATGTTGGGGCCACATCACACACAGCTCTGTTTACTATGGGCGGCCCCGAACTCGGCTATTTCTGGACCGGCCGTGACTGTAGGGGCCGACGTCAAAATGTATGTTTGGTTTGAACCGTTCTTTCCGAGAGGGCGGCGCCCATCTTAGCGGGGACAGAAAGATCAGTGGAACTAAATGGAACGAAGGTGTAATTTTCTGAGTGGGCATCATCACAAGAGATGTACTTTAATTTCTGTTTAGTCTGGGTGAATTCTTCAGTTTAGACTTTCTTTAGACCTGCATGATCCTGGTTTAGCACCGTTTTAAGTAAGGTCAAAGTGGTTTGGTTTCATTTTAGACCTGTTTTAGTCTTATTTTGGCTTGGTCCTGCCTGGATTTAGCCCTGGTGCAAGCACTACTTTAACAGTGTGCTGTGGACATCTATTCATCTCATTCATTGCATTTAATAGTCGGTTTATTTTCTTTTTACGGGATTATGGATGAACCAAATCTAAAAAAATAATCAGTAATTAAATAAATATGGCTCTCTCTTCCGAGCTAATTCATCTCTCGTCTTGTCATCGAGTCAAAATCTCGTTCTCTTGTATTCAATCTTGTCTTTTGTCTCTTGCACCCCTAGTGGTCAGACAAAGCCAGTGACTCAGTTTGCGTTGTGCCCTTGGCCCTCGGTCAAAGACGTTTGGCCCCTGTGGACGTTTTGCCCCTGTGGACGTTTTGCCCCTGTGGACGTTTTGCCCCTGTGGACGTTTTGCCCCTGTGGCCCCCGTGGACGTTTGGCCCCCGTGGACGTTTGGCCCCCGTGGACGTTTGGCCCCCGTGGACGTTTGGCCCCCGTGGACGTTTGGCCCCCGTGGACGTTTGGCCCCCGTGGACGTTTGGAGCGTGGCAGTGTGAGCGCACGCGGCGTCGGGTGTTAAACGCTGCGGTCCTCGGGTAACCACGGTGACCGCAGGAGTGTCCCTGTGATACTTGAGAGGTGGGGGCGCGGTCAGGTGACTGCTGGGAACAAGTGGCTGGGGTTACCGTAGCAACACCCAAGCCAAGTTAAGACACGAAAAAGAAGCTGTGAAGTTGTGTCAAAACTGCAGCGAACGCCAAGACCCACGTTTGACACGAGAGGTTTGAGGACAAAGCAGAGGATTTAGGGCATTTCTGACAACCGTGAAATGTGGGGTCAGGGTGGGGTCAGGGCCGGGTCAGGGCGGGGTCAGGGCGGGGTCAGGGCGGGGTCAGGGCCGGGTCAGGGCCGGGTCAGCTGCTTACATAAGAACTGTGTGTTTTCTGTAGACTGACATATCCGAGCTAAAATATACTAAATGTTCTTACCTTTCTTGACTTTCTTCTGCAGTTTGATGGTGTCAGACGACTTCTTCTTTATGTCCGTTCGAGCCTTTTTGTATTCTGAGCAGAGATAACACAAATATAAATGATATAAATGAGCAGAAAATGGACAGTTTGCAAGTGCAATCAGCAATTTTGAAATGCGATGTAGTGTTTTGTGAATTGCTACAGAAAAATATCAGGATAAACGACACAATTGCAACTATTGTTTGACACTGACAAAAAGTAAAAAAGTAAAAGTATAATAATAAACATTAGGAGCAACTAGAGCTACAACAATGAATCAAATTGTTGTATTTTAATACTAGTATAGTTAGTATTTTGATAACCAATTTATCTTCTGTTTTTAATCAAAATGTCCAAAAAGAGTCAATTATTGCTGATGCTTTTCCTATATATTTCAATCTTTATTTGGTTGATAATGTACAGTTTTTACAAAATCTCATTGTACAATAGAAATTTGACTTGAAATGAAAAAATAAAGTGTTAGTTGCAGTCCTAGTTGTAATAAATGAACAGCAGAAGTACTTATTCAACCCTGTACAGATCAAATCTTACTGTAAAACATAAAAAATATTTTAAAAATGCTTCTGTATCAATGTACTGAAGTGCTACAGCGCCGATGCAGACGTCCTGATTGTACCTTTGGCGTGGTCCTTGTCCAGCTGACTGGCCGCTTTCTTCCACTCCTCCATCTTCTGCTCCAGAGGAGAGATCAGGCCTTCAGACAGAGCCCTGGACAAACACAAACTGTTCTGTGAGAAACGTTCAGTTCTGGAAAACCAAGAGGAGCGCGGACTGTTCCAGAGGATTCCACTGTCGGGTAAAAGCTCCAGAGGAATTTCAAACATGAATCACTGTCATTCCATTCAAGACGAGCACGGATCTGGACCGAGCACACATCTGGACCGAGCACACATCTGGACCGAGCACACATCTGGACCGAGCACACATCTGGACCGAGCACACACGGATCTGGACCGAGCACACATCTGGACCGAGCACACACCTGGACCGAGCACACACCTGGACCGAGCACACATCTGGACCGAGCACAGAGCACACATCTGGACCGAGCACAGAGCACACACCTGGACCGAGCACACACCTGGACCGAGCACACACCTGGACCGAGCACACACCTGGACCGAGCACACACCTGGACCGAGCACACATCTGAACAGAGCACACATCTGAACAGAGCACACATCTGGACAGAGCACACATCTGGACAGAGCACACATCTGGACAGAGCACACATCTGGACAGAGCACACATCTGGACAGAGCACACATCTGGACAGAGCACACATCTGGACAGAGCACACATCTGGACCGAGCTATAGAATGTCTGTGAAAAATGATTCAAACTGCTTAAGCTTCAAATTTGAAATGATTTTGACGACTTGGCACAGTTTCAGTTAAAAATAGTATGAAAGAACTATTCCTGAGAGTTTTCAAATATTAAAGATTTTTGTCTTTTAGTGGAGCCTAAACCAGCAAAAACCATGATAAAAACAAAACAAAAAAATTCACTTGATCAATGACAATTATTTTCCAAACAACTCGAATATAATTGCATTACTCAACATTCTGCGTTCTGTCGTTTCTCCATCCACTGCAGTGCCATCAGCAGAGGGAGGTAAAGGACACTTCAGCTCACCCCACAACTATTCACTTCCTCAACAAAAGGAAAGAGGAGCAGCTCATTTAAAAGGAAAATAAAAAAATGACTAAAAGAGTCTTTCATTTTGGTTGTAATAGTTGCCTTGAAAAATATAGAAATACAAGCGACCTCAGTGTGAGCGGGCCCCAGGAGCCGCCACAGGAGCCTCCACAGGAGCCTCCAACTGCTTGTTTCCATGGAAATAGTGTTGCTTTGACAATAATATTCCACAGTATGGCAGAAAAAGAAGGAGAATGTTCCTAGTGGTTTTAACGTTCTACTTCCATGGAACCGTGCAGGTGACGTGACATCATAGATAAACGTGCTGGTTAAAGTGTCTCTTACGTTGTGAACAGCTTGAGTTTGGACTCGATGCTTCGGTGCCTCATACACATCCGGGTCAGTGCGGATCCAATCTCCTTCGTCGCTCCTTGTGTAAAAGAAATGGAAAAGTCATAAATATAACTTGAAAACAGAAAAGTGCAATTCAATATTTGTTGCAGTTTTTACAATAGTTTCTGCCTGTGATTCTGATGCAGAGAGATTAGTTTGATCGATTTAATCCAGCAACACACTGCAAAACACGCCCACTCACACAAACCAAGCCACTCCCCTAATGCAGACCTCAGGATGATAACCACTCTGCCACAGTAACACAGGGAGAACAAGCACACTGTACAAACTCTGGTGTACTGATAGTTACTCTCCATTAGTAGTAGTGGTAATCGTACACATTTTTCCCACAGTATGCTCAGATTTGTGAAGTAGTAGCAGTAATAGTAATTAAAGTAGTTGTAGTACCAGTACAGTACAGTACAGTACAGTAGTTTTAGTAATACGTTACAGTAACACATTTTTCCTTCCGCATTTGTCCACAAAATGAAGATGGTATTTCAGTTTTTTTATTACGTACATTCAATAAATTAAAGATGAAACAATATTTGGGCTGAGAATGTTCAGTATTTATTGCGTGTATATTTTCTGCGCACTAATGAGGATTTTTATTTCATTAATTTATTGCATCACATTCCTATAAGTGATCTGTTCTTCTGTATCTACCTCTGGATCTACCTGCGTTGCACCAATGAAATTTCCCCATGTGGGACAATAAAGGAATATCTTATCTTATTCAGATTTGAGCTGCGGAGCTTCTGAAAAAGTAACTTCAACTGTTGCATCCGGCTTGTTATTTGGTGCAGTTTGTGTTTTTAGTGATATTTAGAAAAATGATGTTATTGTGCCAGACCTAGATAGAAGTGGTAGAAGTAGTGGAGGTAGTGGAAGTAGTAGTAGTGGAAGTAGTAGAAGTAGTAGTGGAAATAGTAGTAGTAGTGGAAGTAGTGGAAGTAGTGGAAGTAGTAGAAGTAGTAGTGGAAATAGTAGTAGTAGTGGAAGTAGTGGAAGTAGTAGTAGTGGAAGTAGTAGAAGTAGTAGTGGAAATAGTAGTAGTAGTGGAAGTAGTGGAAGTAGTGGAAGTAGTAGAAGTAGTAGTGGAAATAGTAGTAGTAGTGGAAGTAGTGGAAGTAGTAGAAGTAGTAGTGGAAATAGTAGTAGTAGTGGAAGTAGTGGAAGTAGTAGAGGAAATAGTAGTAGTAGTAGAAGTAGTGGAAGTAGTAGAAGTAGTAGTAGTAGTGGAAGTAGTGGAAGTAGTAGAAGTAGTAGTGGAAGTAGTAGAAGTAGTAGTGGAAATAGTAGTAGTAGTGGAAATAGTAGTAGTAGTGGAAGTAGTAGAAGTAGTAGTGGAAATAGTAGTAGTAGTAGAAGTAGTAGTGGAAATAGTGGAAGTAGTAGAAGTAGTAGTGGAAATAGTGGAAGTAGTAGAAGTAGTAGTGGAAATAGTGGAAGTAGTAGAAGTAGTAGTGGAAATAGTGGAAGTAGTAGAAGTAGTAGTGGAAATAGTGGAAGTAGTAGAAGTAGTAGAAGTAGTAGTGGAGGTAGTAGCGGTGGTGGTAGTGGTGGTAGTGGAGGTAGTAGCGGTGGTGGTAGTGGAGGTAGTAGTGGAGGTAGTAGCGGTAGTAGTAGTAGTAGTACTGCTACTACCTCCACTACTACTTCTCCTACTTCCACTAGCAGCAGCAGTAGTAGTAGTAGTAGTGGTGGAGGTAGTAGTAGTGGTGGAGGTAGTAGTGGTGGAGGTAGTAGCGGTAGTAGTAGTGGTGGAGGTAGTAGCGGTAGTAGTAGTGGTGGAGGTAGTAGCGGTAGTAGTAGTGGTGGAGGTAGTAGCGGTAGTAGTAGTGGTGGAGGTAGTAGCGGTAGTAGTAGTGGTGGAGGTAGTAGTAGTGGTGGAGGTAGTAGTGGTGGTGGAGGTAGTAGCGGTGGTGGAGGTAGTAGCGGTGGCGGCGGTAGTAGTGGTAGTAGTGGCGGTGGCGGCGGTAGTAGTAGTGGCGGTGGCGGTGGCGGCGGCGGCGGCGGCGGCGGCGGCGGCGGCGGCGGCGGCGGCGGCGGCGGCGGCGGCGGCGGCGGCGGCGGCGGCGGCGGCGGCGGCGGCGGCGGCAGCGGCAGCGGCAGCAGCAGCAGCAGCAGCAGCAGCAGCAGCAGCAGCAGTAGCAGTAGCAGTAGCAGTAGCAGTAGCAGTAGCAGTAGCAGTAGCAGTAGCAGTAGTAGTAGTAGTAGTAGTAGTAGTAGTAGTAGTAGTAGTAGTAGTAGTAGTAGTAGTAGTAGTAGTAGTAGTAGTAGTAGTAGTAGTAGTAGTAGTAGTAGTAGTAGTAGTAGTAGTAGTAGTAGTAGTGGAGGTAGTAGTAGTAGTAGTAGTAGTAGTAGTAGTAGTGGAGGTAGTAGTAGTAGTAGAGGTAGTAGTAGTAGTAGTGGAGGTAGTAGCAGTAGTAGTAGTAGTAGTAGTGGAGGTAGTAGTAGTAGTAGTAGTAGTGGAGGTAGTAGTAGTAGTAGTAGCAGTAGTAGTAGTAGTAGTAGTAGTAGTGGAGGTAGTAGCAGTAGTAGTAGTTAGTAGTAGTAGTAGTAGTAGTAGTAGTGGAGGTAGTAGCAGTAGTAGTAGTAGTAGTAGTAGTAGTAGTAGTAGTAGTGGAGGTAGTAGTAGTAGTAGTAGTAGTAGTGGAGGTAGTAGCAGTAGTAGTAGTAGTAGTAGTAGTAGTGGAGGTAGTAGCAGTAGTAGTAGAAAGGCGTTTGAGCAGTAGAAAAGTAGACATTTTCCCAGAGCGTTGCCTGGTGTTTGGCGTGTTGCGGCTCAGATTTGCGTGACATTTGGACGGGGACACAAATGTAGACGCAGACGGAGTGCGAGCGCAGGGACGTGGATCCACAGTGGCCTTCTGTCCTACACCCGCTCACATAAAGACGGCTTTGTGGACGCCGTCTGGAGGAGACGACTGAGAAGGACTGTTGAAAATCGGTGTGAAGTTTGGTGGAGACCGTGAGAAAGGCACGGACAGAACCACAGAAACAGCAAATTCAAGGAACGTTCTTGAGTTTTTATTACAGACGCTTGAACGAAAGAGGAATATTTCAAACATCTTTTATCGTAGCTACTGAAGTATTTTGTTAAATTTGGACCAGGTTCTACATAATATTGAACTGTAACATATAAGATCATCATTTCACTCTGTAATAAGCAGCAGATTGTCATTTACATGTTTTCTTTTTGAAAACGTGACATTTTAGAACTACATATGCGTCACTCAGAGTCAACTAAGAACAGGGATGTGGGCGGGGACAGGGGATAGGTGAAAGCGTCACGCTCCTGGACAAGGCTGTTGTGATTTCGGGCTTTACAAAAATAAATTGAATTGGAAAACTTGGATTTTCAAAACATGCAAGAATCAATCGTACATGAATTACATCATGACTATAGTAGGAAAACCAGATTATCATCGTTCTTGTCCTTTAAACACTCTTGAGTCTCTTTGCTTTGGCATCTCATGTATTCGAACTTAAAATAATGTCAAAGCATAACTGACAACTGTGAAGTGATCCCACATCAGGATATGTGTTAGAACACTACTGGCAGCAGAGGGAATTATTAAGGGGAAATAAACAAAAGCTAGCTTGCCCAAGACATGCTAATGTAGCATGAAGTTGTAATGAACGTGATTTGAGGCAGAAATGCTCAGCGCGAGTCTGGAGATGATTTATGGCCTTATAAAACTGCACAGGAGACCTCTGTCTGACCAGAGATTGACAGAAATATTGGCCGATATTTGCACTTTTAGCTCATTGGCATCGGCCAGTGAAGAGGCAGTAACTTGTTGATCATGTAATAATGGTCAAAGCAGCTCTTGGGTAGTGTTTTATTCTGAATCCCCAAGCATTATCTCATCCAGTGAATGCATTGTCCTTTTTCTGCTGCAAAAGAGTCTAAAATGAAATAATTCTGTTAAACAATCAAGCTTAAATGCACAAAACGGGAATACACTGCTGTTTTATACGTTTGTAGGTGAGTTCGTAGTCAATTTAAATGTTATAAATTGGGGAAAAATGATCAAAATCAGTCTGACTATCTGCAGGGCTAAACGGCCATAGTCTCTCTGGATTCTGAACAACTGTTATCATCATCTCTATCTATGATGTCACAAATCTGGGAAATGTGCAGTGTTTTTTGTGAGGCTCAGAGGACGAGGACATGAGTCATCAAACAAACACGAATGAAGCTAAATACAACTCCAGGAGTGTTTCTGATGCACAAGAAGAACCACCAAGTAAACCGGTTCCTCGACATGTGGTTCCCGTCTATATTTTAACCTATTTCACCTCCATAAAACCGTCGCCACAGCTTTCCAACTCTGTCTGTGTCTCTGAAGTCCAGATCTTTATGGACCGCCTCCTGGAGCGTGTTCTCTCACTCCGACAAGAACAGAATGACTCATGGGACTCACAGCGAACGCGCAGCAGCCCACAGCGCTGAGTCACCGGCCCATAGAAACCAAAACGTACCAAATGAGAAGGAGATAAGAAATCAAAGTGAGCGGGGGGACAGGAAGTGATGTCACCGCGCCACACCTGTTCACATGAGCTGTCCGCGCCTTTTGGTTAACGCCCGCCTCATTTTGACTTTGTCGGAAGTTCAGTGGAATTCGATGACGGGTCGAGATGTTCGGATTGCGGCGTTTGACTTTACATGTGCTTCCTGTGCTACAGCGGCAGAGTGGTTATCCTGCCGTGACGCCAAGATCGATATTGTGGGCTGAGTGGATGTATATATCGCCACGAGTATTCTTTAGGTATAGTACAACATTTGTGTATTTTATATTACGTTTGAGCAGGGAGAGGTCATAGACACACAATGACACCTACATTTGACTGTCCTCGTTTCCCAAGTAAATGCAAATAAACCATATGAACTCGAAATGGACTGGGAAGAAGACATATGTTAAAGGGGTGCACCTCTGGAACATGGGATAGGGACAATAATGGACTTTAAGCTTTGTTTTTACAACTTATGAATAGTTCTTTCTGTGTCTAATGTCATTGCTTCTTTAATAATGTCCAAATATACTGTACATGTGACTAAAATAAATTAATCTAACCAAGACATGTGGTTGTTGAAATGTATTTGGTTCTTAAAATGAGGGATTTCTCTCAGAATATCATGTGCATGTATTGTTATGTATTGTATTGTTATATGGTAATAGTATTGTGAGCTGGGAGCTACTTTGATTGGCTACTCCAAAAAGTACTGCGCATCCAGAGCCAGAAAGCGACAATGCTTTTTTGTGATATTGAATTGTCTGTGTTCAGCTGACAGGAACATAAGGCTGTCACAAAGTTTGGATTTTGAAGGGATTTGAACTTTTTGAAATGCTAAGATCGCTCTCAGCCCACTTTAGTTCTGCTCTAACTTTATTATAAATGTCAGTTTTTGATTTGATTTAAGTTTTCCCTTAAAAAACAAAGTTACATTTGTTTTCAGTATTATTTTATGAACAGAAACTTTCTCCAATGTTTTTACTGACGGAGGATTGGCCCAATTTAAAGCCTGAAGCTGATCTGTGACAATTAGACGCAACAGAATCTCAAACTCGTTTAATGGCCACGCCCTCCCTCCAGGTGTGTCTGTGGCAGAGTGGTTAGCCCATGCCACTCCGCTAAAAGGAAACTGGAGCGCACGGCAATCACAAGTCGCTTCCACCTTTGCAAACAGTGACTCAGGAGTGAATAAATACACAAATACAAGGATTAAATTTGTTCTAATACAAGAGTTAATTTGGGATTTAACGAGGATTGCACCAGGTCTAGCCCCAAGTCCTGCTAAAACAGAACCAGACGGTGAAAAGGCTCCCAGCAGTTGTCCTCGTCTCCAGTTATGAGAAAGAGAAGTCGTCTCCAGTAAATGCCACATCCCATTTGAAACACCCTGGAACAATGGTGCGCTGCGGGCCCTGTGGCGGGGCCCTGTGGTGGGGCCATGCGTGACTCCGGCACGAGGCGTGGATCTGGCGTTTAGGCGTGGTTTTATTTACCTTCCTACACAGTCGGTGAAGACACCGGCGTGTTTTACAATCGGTTATTGCACGCTGAATAAAACAAAGTCTGCAGCGTTATCTGCGACTGATTAAGAGTCTGGGAGAGTTTGGAAATATAGACAAGAGCTGGATAATATAGATAGAGCACAGTTTGCAGTTATGGAGGCGGTGGAATATAGTGCAGTGCCTCGTCTTCATCTCATAGTGTTCAAGATTTAGAGTTATTGTACGCAACTGATTCATCCAGTGAGTATTCTTTTAATAATTACTGTTAAGAACACAAAATGCCTGTTAATAGCTTTTTACTAAATTTAGCCCCAGTGAAGTCAAGGTGACACGGTGTATTCGGGGACAAAACTTTGATCAAAACAAAGATAAAAAAAGATGTTTCTGATGACGTTTTGAAGTAATGCAGGCCACGTTCAAGCCAGAGAATTATATGAAGGCCATAGACTCCAAACCTTCACTGAGAGGTATACGACGCAGGAAACATGTGACATCATCTTTTATCGTCAGGCTACAGTTGACAAAAGAAATTAGAGTAATCAACTATAAGGGGGCGTGACCCGCTTTGAGAACCACCAGGTCTTGTTAAAGGGAAAAGGCAGATTAAACTGTCCAGTCCAAAAACTCCTAAATCTAAATTGACACGTCTTTTCTGAACAAATGTAGACAAAGACAATGTCTCAAAGTCAAAACTAATCGAATAATCAAAAAGAAAAATAGCCAAATGAATTGCTAACCAAACTGTTAAGCTGCCTATGACAGGTCGGACGACTCATTGAACTAAAAAGTCTTATGTATTTAACATTTTGCAAAACATTCTAAAAATGTTATCACAGAAAAGCACGTCACTTCGTGTTTGTAATTGATGACATCATACTAGGAAATTAACCAACAAACACTGGGCAAAAACTCATTTAATGTCACAATTTATTTAATTTGACAAATAAAAAATACATGAGAGCAACTTTATTTTGTCATTATGTTTAGAAGGTCCAAAAAAGTAGTTTCCTTTGTGTAATTCATGCATAAACCTTGTCTGGAATGAGCGTGATGTCACTTACTGTCATTTTCTATAGATTTTTCACCTTTTCTGCACAAATACTTTCTCAATTGATGTAAAACTATCATTTATATTTACAACAGGTATAAATCCACCAGATAAAGTCAAAAACAGAAAATCGTAAAAACCCGTCATAGGTACTTTAAGTTGAAGCCCAACTTCAAACAATATGATTTTGAAGTTGAAGAACAGTTAGAATAATGCAGCTTTTTGAGTTCTTATTTCCTTTCTGCTGCGCCAAACTCCACATTTAGCTCCTATTCAAATGCACTCTTCTCATTTGTTTATGCGCCAAGTCATTTTCCTCCAGTCAAAGTTTGTTCTGTTTCTACCTCCGCCCCGCCCGTCTCCACCTCCGCCCCGCCCGTCTCCTACCAACATCACACCAACTATTTATATAGCAACAATTACAAAAGACCAGGTCCATGGAACTCCCGGTTATTGCACCCTGGGAGTTCAGACTTGCTGAATCGATGGAAGGGAAAAGTGTAAAATAAAAAAAATGTAACCGGACAAGATCAGACAAAGTGATGTAGGAGTGTGTCTTTTATGGTTTTCAGCTGACTCACAGAAACGTTTTAAGAGAAACGTCAAGGCGATGGACGGAATGTACTAATCCGTGATGCTCCGGCGCTCGAGAGAAAACCCTTCTTCTCATTATTTAACAACTGTTTTTAGATTTGCCATTGGAAATAAGATTCAGATCACACAATTGGTTAATTTAGACACGATTATGTGACAGATAAGCTGATATTTTTGAGTTTTAACAACCTTTTAACTTATGAAAAAGCCTGTTCCAAATCCACGTGTCTTTCAGATCCATCGTGGTCAAACAGATCAAACCAATAAGAGTCCAAACGGCTCAGGAACACTAAACTTAATGTATATACGGTACACAGAGTATCCAATGTAATGAGCCACTGTTCACTGTTCATTTAGTTACATAAAGTTGTGCCAAATGCAGGGTTGGCGTCACTATTGAAAGTGATTTTAAATTTGAAAAAACAAGTAAATTCTGTTGACAAATCTATTTTATCACTTGAGGTTTTTATCTGCGGTAAATTGAAACCGTTTTTTCTCTTACGTTTGAACAAGTCACGCATGCTTTTATTTTGGAATTTGGCAGTGAAACTTATAACTGGAAGTAAACTAAAACACATCAGCAGGATGTTACGGTCTTTGCACTGGTTTGTGTTTAAAGCTCTGGAAGGCTCCTCCCCCCATGTCTCACCTTAAGACCCTTTATTCTCTGGCTTTTAACACTGTGTGAGTCCTTTGTGTTTTATTGGTTTTACATTTTAATTATTTTCTAAAACAGTTGCTCTTATTTGATTTGACTAGTTTTATTGTCAGGACTAGTAGAGTTAAACAGAGATATAGGGTCCTGTATATTTGTGTATTTGGAAAAGGTTTTTGTTTATGAAATGTGCTATATAATTAAAGTGGATGGGACGTGTTTAATGAGCCCAATTTTAATTAGAGAGATAGATACATAGAGAAAAGTCAAACAGGAGATGATCATGGTCATGTTTTACAGCCATGTATTACAGGGTTTATTCTGTTTACAGTGTCATTCAAGGACATTTATGTTGACCTCAATGCACATTTAGCTGGATATATTTTATGGATTAATGGACCACAAATGTATTACTTTTTGTTACTTTTGTTACCTTTTTCTGCTCGACAAATCTGACATTTCAGGATTACAAGCACGAACCAATCAAAACACAAACTAATGAGGGAACTCCATCATAAACAAATATGTGCATGTGATTATTGATTTGTTAACCTCATGGAGAAGGCGGCCTCTGTTACACGGGCGGCCCGGGCTTCTTATGTTATGCATCCTTTAAATAAACCCTTTTCCTCAGACTGTCCTTCGGCTGGCAGTCAGTTCTTAGTCTTGTGATTCGCGTTTCAAAGCCTCATGATGTTGTGCGCGTCAGCTGTTCCCTGTTACCGCGGTGACAGATCACATGACTTCAGCCCAGAGACGCACAAAGTGGAGTCAGCTGAGTCAGAAAAGGTTTATTGCCATTGTCAATAAACAAAATTCACAAACATAAGAATTTGCTTTGGTAAAAAACATAAAACAATCATAAAAAAAATCTTCCGCACTTTTCGGGCTGTAAAAGGCTCTTGAATAAAAGCAGCGCACATGAAATTTACGAGGAAAATAGAAATTGTACATACACGGGCCGCACCGGTCGTTAAGCCGCAGGTGCCCATGTAACAGGAGATGTTTACACAGAGATATAGTACAAGGTCGTGATGCGTCTTTTGAACCGGGGCCTCGCTGCGCCGCGGGTCTAATTAGACTAATTCCTCCGTAAATATGAGTTGGATTGTAATAAAACACAGCATTTTGGAGCTTAACAAACAAAGAACACATTACAGCTGTGCCTACTGTCCCCTCTCTCTCTACTGTCCCTACGGTCCCCTCTCTCGCTACTGTCCATACTGTCCCCTCTCTCTCTACTGTCCCCTCTGTCCCTACGGTCCCCTACTATCCCCTCTGTCCCCTCTGTCCTTGATGACTCTGTGTGAGCTGATTGACCTGTGTCCGTGACTTCACATCTGGTTCATCTGCTCCTGAGCTCGTACTTATCGAGTGAGTGTTCCGTTGTAATATGAGATATTTACACAGAAATATGTTCCACGGTCGTGAGCCAGGGTTGTCTTTTGACCCGTGGGGCAGGTCGGACCAAGAAAGTCTCATTTCAATGCGGCAGGTTCTAAACTGCAGACTTCCGTATACCGCACGTCTTTGCGTTTCGCCGCATCTAGATTCACCCATTTCTTTGTGAATATGAGTCTGATTGTAATAAAACACCGTGTTTTGAGCTTAAACTATAGAACATACAGTGACCACTGTCGTCCTCTTCTACAGTGTGTCACATGCTTGCGCTTTCTGCTAAAAGTGAGGGGAAAAGTAGCAGCTTAAAGTCCGAAAAGTACTGTATATGGAATCAAAAAGGAAGAAAAACAATTTAAATTTACTAGAAGATAAAAAAAAAAGTAAATAGGCTGATCTCAGGTCTGATGTATAATGACACGAGCCGACAGGGGGCTAGTCACACCGGGTCTCTCTAACTGCACTGAATCAGAATGAAACAAGGGTCAGAAAAACAGGGAGCGTCACAATAAAGGACAAGAGCCATGTTTGAATTGGCCCCAATACCCCAGACAGGTTTGATTTAGAGCAGTTCTTTTAATGGCAGAGTGTGTCTCCCTAATCAGGTCTGATACATGAACAACACCCAAATATTTGACCTGAATTGTACTTTTAATCATGAGGTCAATCTGAGCCATTCACACGACATTTAGGCAAATCAGATATTTTTTGGGCCCATATGTGACCTGTATCTGACCCAGGCCACTGTCAAATGGAAATAAATCCGTACATTAATAATGCGTCTGAACGTTCACGTCCCCAGATCTGACCTGAACGTCATTAATGGACAACATTTCCAGGATAAACGTCACAATTCTGAGTGAAAGCGCCAGAAAACAACAGAGGAAGCAATGCAGACGAAGGAGCCGAAAGCCGTCAGTGGAAGAAACAAGACGTTTGTGACCTAATCAATACGAGTGATCAGTGACAAATCGATCCAGGCTAAAATAGAGGCTTCGTCGCATAATCTGTCAATATTTGAGGAGATTGTGAAGGAGATGACCGTACTTTTTCTTGATTTATTTCACATCTCTGCCCCGTGTTTCAACTTCTCTTTATGACACATTATACACTGGAAATAATAACACTTTGGGTCTCGACTCCAGTGCCATACATCGTTAAACAGGAAGTGGCTGATGCTAACCTGTGCTAGCTTTGTAGCCACATACAAGTGACACTGTAAATACAGCGGTTTCATTTAATTTCAGTCTGTGTTCTCTCTTGTCCAATCATCTCGTGCTGAAGCCTTCTGGGAGCCAAAAGCTAGTACTTCTCGTGGGTGTGAGTATCCATGACGACGCGAGATGAGACGTGCAGGAGGCAAACTTTGAGATGTGAGCCCCGACTGTAATACTGTGCAGAGAACAGGAGACGGGGCAGTGGAGAGGGGACTTCCTGTTGTGATTTTGGGTCTTACAATAATACACTGAATTCAACTACTGAATCAAGAAGAAAATAAAACAAGCAAATGATAAATAGAATAGCCTAGATGACAATGTACAAAACCTATAACATATTCAACTAAAATAGACTAAGCCCATAGGCATGACAGGCGTTATAAATAGCATATTAAATTGGCATATTAAAATGAGCTTATCTTAAGACCAGTTCCAGTGACTTCAATTAAAATATATACAAATAAAAACAAATTAAGATGTTACTATATAAAGACTCAGGGATTACACAGACTCGTTTTTATAAATATATTCCATACATTTATCAGGATCATAAATGTATAACAACAAGAACACTGAGAAATATTATAACGCAATAATGATGTCTAGAACTCTTTGTGCCAGTGACATATCTGGTTGCGCCACAATGTGTTTGGCAACTGTTACGCAACGCTGGTGATTCCAAAGTATGAGTAATATGGTTAGAAATAGTTTTATTTTCGTGCAGGAAGAATGCGGCATCAGACGATTTAGATAATAGAAATACTAGCTTTCTACTTTCTCCTTTTATTCTAGAAGCTCAGCCCGGTGGTGCTGTTGTTAGGGCGACAGGGCGATAGAAGGTGACATTGTGATTCAGTATTGCAGCTTTCTCCACTCCTTCCACCCATCGGTCGGCTCTGAGTAAGTGCAAAGTGGATCACGGTAGCAATCGGCATTTTTAAATGTGTGCCAAGCTCTGTGATGCTGCTGAAAAGTATGTTGCTGTGGCTGATGAGAAGCAATGAAAGTAAAAGATTAGTCTAACGAGAGAGTAAATGACGAGGGGAAATGTGGGTTAAAGCTCTTAAAAGGTCATTTTGCATTATATGTGATCTTTAAGGTGTGAACTAAAGGCACAGGGTCAAATGTTGCGTTTGAGAAGAGGGGAACAGCATGAGAGCACTGCCACTTCAGCATAATTTGCCCTGTTAAATGAGCAGAGATTCATGATTTGAGCACATTTTATGCTAACAAAACAAGAATTACAAATTAAATTTGAAAGAAATATCATATTTTGAGAACTCTCATATCCAGAAGCAAAAAAAGGTCTAAAACAGGACTAAACCAGGATTGAATCAGGTCAAAACCAGGCCTAAAGTCTAAACATACATACTATCCTGAGGAGACACTTAATAGTTGTGTCAGAACTTTAGCGCCGAGTGGAGTGTGGATGAGTGTAGATGAGTGTGACTGAACAGCTGACAGAACAAACACTCAATCACACAATAAACTCTGCATCTGGAGAGTACTTCACAATCTTTTCAGGGATTCAATGACACAAAGATGGGTTAAACTTATAATCATTTTCATCCGATTGTTTCCATGGTTCTGAGCATCCAAATTATTCACTGCTAAAACGTTATAAGCGCTTCTTACTTCTACAGTTTAGTTTCCTAACAGTGTTTGAGTAATCCTGTCCTGTCCTGAGTGAGTGTTTTCACCTTCCCCTGAGCTCTAAAATGTCATGTGGCTGCTTTTCCAAAATAAAAACATGTAATTGACAATCTGCTGCTTGTTACAGTGCAATGTCACTATGAATGGGCGGGGCTTATCAGTTCTGAAGTTTTTCAACAGGAAGTCAACAGGCCTGTTGTTTGGGTGATTGTAGGCTTCTGTTAACCCTGGTGATGGTTGTGCAGAATGCTCCATCGTGCACGTCTGCGCTGTGGCGCCTGCGCTGTGGCGCCTGCGCTGTGGCGCCTGCGCTGTGGCGCCTGCGCTGTGGCGCCTGCAGTGAGTATTTACTAACATTCATTGAATGAGATTAATTTAAAGCCAAGAGCATCGGAAGTTTGCACTCAAAACTTGAGCCGAGTCTGACGGCAGAACATGGGGAAAGTTTTCTTCAGGCAGAGGGTGTGAAATCATGAAACGGTTCATGGCATGAGCACGAAATGTAAAATGCAGCTACTGTGGCCACTTAAGCCCTTTTGCGGTTTTAGTGATGTGCAGTTTAGTGCAATGCAGCAGTTACCGCGACAACCTGGGCAAGTCATTGAAAGATTGACAGATCGAGTCATGTGAAATCGTCACTTAACCAAGGTTTTTGAACGGAGGTCCACAGATCATGTCAGTAATAACATGTGGTCAGACTTTGGAGTACAACATTGGAATATTATTTGTGTTAAATGGCACAGATTAAAAGTCTGTATAGTTCATGTTCATGAAATCATTACTAAAAGACATTTTTACTTTGTTTTTGGAAAGACAAGATCTATCAATATAAGATTATTATTTATTTTTTCTCATATGGCCCAGACCAAGTTTTAGATCCAGTCTTGTGATCCACACTTGTACGTGACACAGTCTGTGATCCACACTTGTACGTGACACAGTCTGTGATCCACACTTGTACGTGACACAGTCTGTGATCCACACTTGTACGTGACACAGTCGGTGATCCACACTTGTACGTGACACAGTCGGTGATCCACACTTGTACGTGACACAGTCTGTGATCCACACTTGTACGTGACACAGTCGGTGATCCACACTTGTACATGACACAGTCTGTGATCCACACTTGTACATGACACAGTCTGTGATCCACACTTGTACATGACACAGTCTGTGATCCACACTTGTACGTGACACAGTCTGTGATCCACACTTGTACATGACACAGTCTGTGATCCACACTTGTACGTGACAGTCGGTGATCCACACTTGTACGTGACACAGTCTGTGATCCACACTTGTACGTGACACAGTCGGTGATCCACACTTGTACATGACACAGTCTGTGATCCACACTTGTACATGACACAGTCTGTGATCCACACTTGTACGTGACACAGTCGGTGATCCACACTTGTACGTGACACAGTCTGTGATCCACACTTGTACGTGACACAGTCTGTGATCCACACTTGTACGTGACACAGTCTGTGATCCACACTTGTACGTGACACAGTCTGTGATCCACACTTGTACATGACACAGTCTGTGATCCACACTTGTACGTGACACAGTCTGTGATCCACACTTGTACGTGACACAGTCGGTGATCCACACTTGTACGTGACACAGTCTGTGATCCACACTTGTACGTGACACAGTCTGTGATCCACACTTGTACGTGACACAGTCTGTGATCCACACTTGTACATGACACAGTCTGTGATCCACACTTGTACATGACAGTCTGTGATCCACACTTGTACATGACACAGTCTGTGATCCACACTTGTACATGACACAGTCTGTGATCCACACTTGTACATGACACAGTCTGTGATCCACACTTGTACGTGACACAGTCGGTGATCCACACTTGTACGTGACACAGTCTGTGATCCACACTTGTACATGACACAGTCTGTGATCCACACTTGTACGTGACACAGTCTGTGATCCACACTTGTACGTGACACAGTCGGTGATCCACACTTGTACGTGCCACAGTCTGTGATCCACACTTGTACGTGACACAGTCTGTGATCCACACTTGTACGTGACACAGTCTGTGATCCACACTTGTACGTGACACAGTCGGTGATCCACACTTGTACGTGACACAGTCTGTGATCCACACTTGTACGTGACACAGTCTGTGATCCACACTTGTACGTGACACAGTCTGTGATCCACACTTGTACGTGACACAGTCTGTGATCCACACTTGTACGTGACACAGTCTGTGATCCACACTTGTACGTGACACAGTCTGTGATCCACACTTGTACGTGACACAGTCTGTGATCCACACTTGTACGTGACACAGTCTGTGATCCACACTTGTACGTGACACAGTCTGTGATCCACACTTGTACGTGACACAGTCTGTGATCCACACTTGTACGTGACACAGTCTGTGATCCACACTTGTACATGACACAGTCGGTGATCCACACTTGTACATGACACAGTCGGTGATCCACACTTGTACATGACACAGTCTGTGATCCATGACACAGTCTGTGATCCACACTTGTACGTGACACAGTCTGTGATCCACACTTGTACGTGACAGTCTGTGATCCACACTTGTACATGACAGTCTGTGATCCACACTTGTACGTGACACAGTCGGTGATCCACACTTGTACGTGACACAGTCGGTGATCCACACTTGTACATGACACAGTCTGTGATCCACACTTGTACGTGACAGTCGGTGATCCACACTTGTACGTGACACAGTCTGTGATCCACACTTGTACGTGACAGTCGGTGATCCACACTTGTACGACACAGTCTGTGATCCACACTTGTACGTGACACAGTCTGTGATCCACACTTGTACGTGACACAGTCGGTGATCCACACTTGTACGTGACAGTCGGTGATCCACACTTGTACATGACACAGTCGGTGATCCACACTTGTACGTGACACAGTCTGTGATCCACACTTGTACATGACACAGTCTGTGATCCACACTTGTACATGACAGTCTGTGATCCACACTTGTACGTGACACAGTCTGTGATCCACACTTGTACGTGACACAGTCGGTGATCCACACTTGTACGTGACACAGTCTGTGATCCACACTTGTACATGACACAGTCTGTGATCCACACTTGTACGTGACACAGTCGGTGATCCACACTTGTACATGACACAGTCTGTGATCCACACTTGTACGTGACACAGTCTGTGATCCACACTTGTACGTGACACAGTCTGTGATCCACACTTGTACGTGACACAGTCTGTGATCCACACTTGTACATGACACAGTCTGTGATCCACACTTGTACGTGACACAGTCTGTGATCCACACTTGTACGTGACACAGTCGGTGATCCACACTTGTACGTGACACAGTCTGTGATCCACACTTGTACGTGACACAGTCTGTGATCCACACTTGTACGTGACACAGTCTGTGATCCACACTTGTACATGACACAGTCTGTGATCCACACTTGTACATGACAGTCTGTGATCCACACTTGTACATGACACAGTCTGTGATCCACACTTGTACATGACACAGTCTGTGATCCACACTTGTACATGACACAGTCTGTGATCCACACTTGTACATGACACAGTCTGTGATCCACACTTGTACGTGACACAGTCGGTGATCCACACTTGTACATGACACAGTCTGTGATCCACACTTGTACATGACACAGTCTGTGATCCACACTTGTACGTGACACAGTCTGTGATCCACACTTGTACGTGACACAGTCGGTGATCCACACTTGTACATGACACAGTCTGTGATCCACACTTGTACGTGACACAGTCGGTGATCCACACTTGTACATGACACAGTCTGTGATCCACACTTGTACATGACACAGTCTGTGATCCACACTTGTACGTGACACAGTCGGTGATCCACACTTGTACATGACACAGTCTGTGATCCACACTTGTACATGACACAGTCTGTGATCCACACTTGTACGTGACACAGTCTGTGATCCACACTTGTACATGACACAGTCTGTGATCCACACTTGTACGTGACACAGTCTGTGATCCACACTTGTACGTGACACAGTCTGTGATCCACACTTGTACATGACACAGTCTGTGATCCACACTTGTACGTGACACAGTCGGTGATCCACACTTGTACATGACACAGTCTGTGATCCACACTTGTACATGACACAGTCTGTGATCCACACTTGTACATGACACAGTCTGTGATCCACACTTGTACGTGACACAGTCGGTGATCCACACTTGTACGTGACACAGTCTGTGATCCACACTTGTACATAACAGTTGGTTGTTGCTGCTGTTTACTTGCTGAGCAGTGACTGAGACGTGACAGAGCAGGTAGGACTCTGGGGAGTGGCTCTGATTCACACGGGGAGCTTCCTCTTAATCCAACTCCTGATCTTACGTAACCACCACAAGCACGCACAGCAGTTTAGTAACAGCCATCAGTCCACACATCGACCGCAGGAAGAGTTTAGGGCAGAGATGATAAAACGTCTTACAAATGCATCACTCACTTGCTCAGTTCAAAACCTTTTGCTTACCTCTTGTTCCAGTCGCCATGTCGGCCACTTTCTGAAATGCGTCTAAAAATGCTCCCGTCACTAAGATGGTAGTCCTGGGACAGAAAAACACAGTGAAAAAGAGAGAATTAGTCCATGCTCATGTATGAATGTAGTATGAGAGTGAATGTGAACTTTTCTACTAACTTAAGACTGCCTAAAGTTAATAAAGTGACAATAATCCAACAGGAATAAAAGCTCGACCGATGTATCGGTTTGGCAATTTTTTGTGGTCGACCAAAATATATTTGATAGCATAAGACGTGTTCAGATATTTGGATGTAAGGGGATGTACATTTATCATCATAATACATCATATAAGGCCATTTTGGTTTATTGTCATTTTTCTGACTTTAAGACGCTACTTTTTTCCCACACTTAGAACCCTGCGGTCTTTACAACAGTGCGTCTAGTTTATAGATTTTTACTGGCAAACGGCCACCGAGGGCACTCCAGCAGGAAGCACGAGCATCTGAAACACTGTAGAAGACGCCAGGGGACACGTAATTGTTCTCTGTATTTTACGCTTCAAAACGCTGTGTGTTTTATTACATTATCAGACTCATATTCACAGAGAAATTAGTCAAATGAACCTGCAACATTGAAATGAGACTTTCTTGGCTCGACCTGAAAAAAAGACAGCCCTGCATCACTACCATGGGCCATCTTTCTGTGTAAATATCTCATGTTACAACGTAACACTCACTCGATGAACCAGATGTGAAGACACAGACACAGGTCAATCAGCTCACGCAGAGCAGGCTTTTAGATAGGGGGTCATCTTCCCGTATTTTGGACGGGGTATTTTGAAATGTGGACGGGCATTTTCGATTACGCCGTCTGGCGTAAATTACGGCGCTCGTTTCCGGCGTACGGCATAACGTCAGACGCGCCCAGCGTTAAAAGCGCCACTATACGCAATTTCCATAATCTTTTTAAGTACTTTTTATTAGTCCGGACAATGCCGAAGCTACTCGTATTTTGCAGGACAGAGGGGACAGGAAGGACAGAGGGGAGAGTAGGGACAGAGGGGACAGAAAGGACAGCTGTGATGTGTTTTCTGTTTGTTAAGCTTCAAAATTATGTGTTTTATTACAATCCAACTCATATTTGATGAGAAATGAGTCTAAATAGGTCAGCTGTGCGGCGGGTGCGCAGCGAGACCCCTGGATCAAAAGGCAACCGCCGTACATATAGTACTACCATTGAATAGGCCACGCCCACCCCGCCCTGTATATTAAATTATGCAGCGCTAATCACTGATCGTCAAAACGAGTGTCTTCATTAAACCTGTTCAGCTCCATAAGAAACCACTGTTTTATAGAAATCCAGTCCATGTTGTGTCTCTGGCTTTTTTGGAGCCGACACAGAGGCAGGTTACGGTTAATGCATTTATAGTTATATACACCGTACTTTCGGGCTATAGAGCGCTCCTGAATAAAATCCGCTCCAATGAAATCTACAAAAAAATTTTGGGTACATATACCTGTCAACAAGCCGCAGGTGCCCACGTTGTAATACGAGATATTTACACATATAATACACGGTAGAGGAAAGACTATTGAATTTACATTTAGTGTTAATGTAAATCTGAAGTTGTTTTTATCTGGATGTAGGGATGGGGCAAACATATCTTCAGATATCAGAGATATTGGAGGGTTTTCACAGATCTCAGTATCAGCGGTGGGCTCGATGTGTTCAGGGGGATACAAGTATCAACTCTGGACAGTTGGTTCTTCTGGACTGGTCAGCTGACTGGCTGCACTTTGTTTGGGACATGTAGACCTGTGGTTTGTCACATCTGAGGATATTTGCACCAAAGGAACGTTATTGTTCCTGGACCTTTTTGATCAGTACCAAATAGGAAGTGCCCCGCCCTGGGCCACTGACGGAGAGGTTTCTGGTTTGATCCCTGATATTGTGTAAAAGTGTTATAAGCGGTGGACAGTTCGTTGTTGATTATGCCTATTGAACTTCCTTCTGGGCGGTCTCCTCACAGACGATGAGGTCATGTGAAGATCCAGTCACCTGATCTACTCTGTCAGTGCCATGCTTCATCTGAGCTTCTGAAACACAACACATGAACCACACAAAAGCACCATTCAAGCAGGTAAAGCAGTGTCCGCTTACACTCGGCCTGGCCCTCCACAATAAAAGCCTAATAGATCGCCATTGATGTATTTGGGAATGGAAAAAAGATCCAGTTACATTATTGTGAAATTGTACCAGAGAATGTGATTAAGAGTTGGAGCCGCCTTCCACGGTCTGTTTGTGCCAGAGTCTGTTTGTGCCAGAGTCTGTTTGTGCCAGAGTCTGTTTGTGCCAGAGTCTGTTTGTGCCAGAGTCTGTTTGTGCCAGAGTCTGTTTGTGCCAGAGTCTGTTTGTGCCAGAGTCTGTTTGTGCCAGAGTCTGTTTGTGCCAGAGTCTGTTTGTGCCAGAGTCTGTTTGTGCCAGAGTCTGTTTGTGCCAGAGTCTGTTTGTGCCAGAGTCTGTTTGTGCCAGAGTCTGTTTGTGCCAGAGTCTGTTTGTGCCAGAGTCTGTTTGTGCCAGAGTCTGTTTGTGCCAGAGTCTGTTTGTGCCAGAGTCTGTTTGTGCCAGAGTCTGTTTGTACCAGAGTCTGTTTGTGCCAGAGTCTGTTTGTACCAGAGTCTGTTTGTGCCAGAGTCTGTTTGTGCCAGAGTCTGTTTGTACCAGAGTCTGTTTGTGCCAGAGTCTGTTTGTACCAGAGTCTGTTTGTGCCAGAGTCTGTTTGTGCCAGAGTCTGTTTGTGCCAGAGTCTGTTTGTGCCAGAGTCTGTTTGTGCCAGAGTCTGTTTGTGCCAGAGTCTGTTTGTGCCAGCCAGGTCTTATCAAACAACAAGTGACCCTTCATCAGATAATCCAATGTGTTATGGAAGGCTCGCTGAATAGAAGACACTTCAAAAACACAATCAGAACGAGAGGTTTATGTGGTTGGTCAAGTATGCTGAGACCCATCACCAGGACGCCAGCCTTTGTTCAGCCTGGTTCTTCTGGAGGATTTGAGAGCTTTGTACAAACCCCTGGTGAGAGTTCATCTGTCTGGACTGGCCAGTGCTCAGAACCAAATACACGTAGAGGCGATTATTTTAAACGCAGTGTTACAGCAACGAAATTAAACTTTCTGGAGATGGAAACTCAAAAAAATAGAAATAGAAAACCATCCTTTGGAACAGTCTCCATGGACACAGCAAAGTTGTGGGCCATACTGAGGAATATTAGAGCTACAGGAACATCATTGGCGTGGAAACAAACAGGCCAAGTATGAGTCAGGTTTACGCCGCTCTGAATGGGAGCATTTTGTCGCTTGCAGAGTTAAAACCATGGGCGGAGCCAGGCCCTGGCTTTGAGCATTGGGTTGGAACGCAGGGGACCAGGATTCGAATCCAGCAGTGGCTTTAATTCTCTTTACCCGTTTCATTGGTTATTTTTGTTGAACTGATGTATGATTGGCTGCATGTAGAAAGTGGGCGGGAGCGTAGGAAGTGCGCGGTGTTTACAGCACATCATGCAATCTGACCAATTTGGCCTTTTCTATCATTTAACTGAGGTTTTGAAAAAAGTGAAGGGCATAAATAAGAGCAGATCGACTGGAAAAAAGAGACATTCAGAACATGTGCTGAAAAACAAAGTTTATCTAACGTAGAAGAGACGACAGCACATGATCGTTCAAACCATGAAGTCATTGTGGTTGTAGCAGTGGCTCAGGTTTTATTCATCTAAAAAGCAGAGAAACTACAGGACAAACAGCTCACTGAGGCAGGCGTCTGCTAAAGGTAAGACTGACTTTTACTTTCTATAAAGATCAGTCTAATTCTAAAACCGTCATTCATCCACATAGGGTTGACTAGCTTAAACAGCAGAGCATCAGTCTGTGGACATTAGAGTTGTGAGTTTGGGCCCTGTCAGGGGCATATTTGTTTTGTCACTGATTGTTTTAAAGAACACCAAGATGTACAATTTCTTGAATAACTAAATGCTGTTCTGTTCAAGGTTTTTTGGAGGGAGGAGCTCTCTCAGAAGGCAAAAAGTCTGTCTTTGCCTTTGGAGGGTCACTGTCTGTAACTGCACTAAAACCACATCATATTGGCCAGAATGAACCCCCTCCCTTTCTTTTTGGGCTAAGCCCCGGATGTTTAGAATGTCTGGCTCCGCCTCTGGTTAAAACGTTGTCATTTTTAAACCTTTTCACAATAAAAGCCCTTTGTGCAGCTCATTAATGCAGATGGTTTTATTTTGCAAGGGTTTAGTGGATGTTAGTGGAACTTAGACATCATATTGTGCACTGGAGGAACTTCTGAAAGGTTAAGGTCTAGACAACGCGCAGAGGATGTTTAAGGTTGTAGTAGTTGTCGGTCTGTCTGTTATATAATAGGTCAGGGCTGACCACTGTAAAGAGCAGCTTATCACAGTCCACTCAGCTTCTCATTTTACCCTCATAAACAACTGCTTTTAATCTTAAAAGTGAAAAATGACAACAAAAATGATTACTAGTTAAAAGATAAGCTGCAACCAATTTATTTTGCTCATTAATCTGATGATAATATCTCTGTATTCGTTAGTCCAATGAATATGTCATTTTTTACATTACTTGAGTCCAAATTGAAGCTAAACCGATGTAGCTTGTGGACATCTTAATAGGCGGCTACATGACATTTTAGAACTCTACAGGAGTCTTAATTTGACAAATAATCACACCAAGTACAGGAGTGCTTGAGCTTCAGTGGGAGGAAAATACAGAATGGACTCGAACATGAAGGAATCGATCAAACTTCAATTTTGGGCAAGATTTTTTCTAACGCCGAGTTTGAATAATAAGTCCCCTTTAAACCTTGCTATAAAAACTAACTGTACCTCTACACCAAAGTGTTCTGGTAAAGTCTTAGCAGAGCGTGGAGCGATCACAGAAACCAGAGCCACACATGAAGCTACTCGCGCAATTTTAGGCATATCAGCGTTTGAGTTTTTAGTGTTACCCTAAGTACACATGTATGCCATTTATCATGTACACTTTAAAGCAGGCTAACATCATCTCTGGTTACGCCAAAGCGGCAGATCTTATTTTCAGTTAACCGCATCTTTTTTTGAACCCCCCTCCTTGACCTTTGACCTCTCACCTGAGCTGTGACTGCAGTTTGGCTCCTTTGGTTACGAAGTCCTCCCACGTGGGATAACTGGCCTGTAAAACAGAGAAAAGCAGAACCGTTACAACATCATCGCAACAAGACCAAATCAAGATCTCAACATCTAAATACTCGTCTGGCTCTTATAGTTTGCCATTGTTATATAATTCATGACTTATGAACAAAATGAACCTGAGCTGCAGAAGAGTGTGACGCTAAGGGTTTGTGTGTGACAGTGGCAGCTCTGTGTTAGCAGCATTAGCTCCTAAACAAACCGCACGCCTTTGCTCTGCGTGAACACAGCCTGGAGGTCATTTTCAGCTTCAAATCAGTGACACGACTGAGGACTCTGGAGGGGTTTGATATAAGATAACAGAGCATCAGGGCTCGCGATGACACGTGTTAACGAAGCCTCAAGAAGTCCTGGTCCCGTGTCACATGTGGACGTCTCAGGTCCAGAGAACAGACAGGACACACAGCTGCGGACGCAGGGGGCTCTGGACGCGGGGGCGGGCTCTGGACGCCGGGGGCGGGCTCTGGACGCCGGGGGGCTCTGGGCATGTGAGCACCCTCTGCTCTGACGAGGGAGGCAGAGTGCGCGCGAGTCTCATAAAGTGAAGATCTGATTAACACAGCTTAAATAATGGTGATAGAAGCTCTTTAAAGATCAATAATGATCAATGATCATATAACTCTAATACGACTGTCACTGAAGGGGGAGGGGCTGTGTCGGTCCTGAGGAAAGCGGTGATGGTCCCAGTCCTGATGTTTGTCTGGAGCCCTGGTGTTTGTGATGATACATGTGACGTCTCTGATCAGGAGGACACGAGGACCTGACCAGGACAAAAACAAACTCTTTTCACACCAAACGACCTGAGCAGGTGATTTACACAGTTCTGTTGTAATAGTAAACCCCAGTGCAGTCTCATGTGCAAAAAGTAAAAAGTGCATAAAGTATGAAGAGTTTGGCTGTTCCCTCTGGATTGTGGAGACAGAGTCAGGAATGTGACAGGCTCAGGGCAAATGAACCTCCAACACTCCTGAGGCCAACGCTCCCAAACAACACCTTCTAACTCCTTTAGTATTATGCTCTTATTTGTAAAACTGTTCATTTATGTGTTTCACATGTCAAACTCCCGTGACACTCACACATGAACACAGGAGTTTGAGTTACTTCCCAACACGGCCCATAAACAAGAACATATCACAGCAGAGAATACTTTTGCAGCAATATTGGAATCTACAAAACAAATCTAAAAGCATAAGCGAGGGGTTTATAGTTACGAATACAAAGACTTAAATCATCTGAATGATAATGATTTTAAGAATATAGGGAACAAATTCCAATCAGAAGAGGCTTTGGAATGATCTGATGCTTCTTTGCAGATTTGTGGGACATAAAAAGTAACAGTGAGTGTTATTAAGTGAATATGTTACTGGAGTTAGAAATAGTTTGAAATACTGGGGACAAAAGAAATGGATTTAAAAGTGAATTGAATCCAATGCAGTCGTCGTCTGGTGCGTGGTTGTAACCGGATGAGTTTTTCAAATAAAATGCAATAGTGACTTTGATATGGACATTTAGGAATAAATCTAGAGAGTTGAAGACGGAGAAAGACAGTTCGAGCTGACGCAGAAGTGGACAGAAATCTACGGGAGACGAGCGATGAGATGAGCTCCGTTGCGCTAATAAACAAACGCACGTGTGTGTTGTATCAGTCCACACGGGGGAGCGCGCATGCGCGCTTCCACCTGCGTTCTCAAATCGCCGAAAAATCGTCCATTGCGCCTTTAAATGAGCGGGAAAGAGGGCTTAGCGTGGCGTAGGTTCTTTTTATTATTCAATCTATATGTGGTCTAAAAATTATGTTCAGGGTCCAGCCAAAGTCCAAGACATTTGATGGTCAGCTTTATGCATCATGGATGGACCAATCATAAATTGGATATGAAGGTCAAGTGAGTAATAGATCAGAGTACGATGTATAAATGGCAGTATCATCAGCATTAATATTTATATAACGGTTTGAGAAAACTTGAAGATCATTGGTAAAATGGAGAATAAAAGGGGGCCTAGAGTGGAACCTTGAGGTACCCCTTTGTCAATATTGAACACCATGTTTTGGTCTGGCTTTAGTTTTGATTTTGACTAGTTTGACATGTAAAAGTCATGACACTCTCTCTCTTTGTCCCAAGATACAAAGTGAACAAATCAAATATGGCTCTGCTGAGAACTACTGTAATGTGGATTTACTCTAATTACAGAAACTTTGGACATGATGGACAAGTTGCTGATGTTATAATTTGGTGTTTTGTTCTCAAGCTGCTTCTCCATCAGCCTCACACGAGTCTCTCATTTGTGTTGCCAGTTTCAAAGCTGAAATCCAGTGCGTTTAAACCTGTCCCACAGTAAACTCCAGCTGAGGTCATGACCAGGTCTAGCAGAGCCCAGCCCACTGCCCCCGACAGAATGCACCATGGGATACATTTGCACTTGCAGCTTTAGGCTTTAAAGGATGAACCATGTGAGCCAATCCTCCAGTTAGGTACTCCTGACCTGGACAATGGTCTGCTTGCCCTGACACATAAATATATACAGAAAGCACTGTAAACAGATATACTTCAGTTATTTCATTACTATATAAGTACTTATTGTTGAAATAGAAGTTGATGGTGAAAAGGATGAAAGGCCCTAAAGGGTATATTTAAACATTAAACATTCAGCCAGATTGAAAATACAAGGACATTTTCATCTATAATCAATTTAATACATTATTTAGTTGTAACTCATGACTACACTGTAAAATAAAGGCAGTAGTCGAGCCTTTGCCCTGTGCACAAACTGACCGGACGGAGAAGGTTTGAAGTATAATCCTGCTCTAATCCTGCTCAGATAATCCACACTTTACTGACCGACTGACCGGCTCCACTGACCGACACAACCTCTTCACCCTCACCTCAGCTACTGACAGGAATTAGCCGTCTGAAAAGAGTGTGAACCTCATTTCTGTTTGACCTCTTTGTAAATGTTTGTGAGGATAAAGACATTTGAAGAGGGAAAAGTGCAGTGTCACTTTTCCTCCACCTGCTCGTCGCCACGGAGACGGCCCCAGTTTACCCTCAGAGCATGAAGTAACAGACTCAGACTCACATTTAAACGGAAGAAGAACTAGACTAATCTGGCCCTACGTTTACACAATCATATCCCAGATAACACGACGTACAGGCTTTTATTATTTGTACTGAAGTGACTTTGAGATCTTTACTTCAACTTCAGATAGATTTGTGGGCCTTGCTATGGATTTAATGTGTTATAGGTCACGGCACAGATGGAGATGCAGAAGTTAAATGTCTGTGAGACATTGTAGTAGCAGTAACATCTCCATGGATAATATGGCACTTGCTGTTCTGGAGATGTTTTAAATGAAATGATAGAGTATAATATCGTCCAAAAAATTGAAAATAAAATACAATGAACAGAAGCATCTAGTTTTACCAGGCATAGAGAGGCCCCGCCCCCTCTTTGTGGTCAGTTTTCTGGTCCACTTGATGCTTGAACCACAACAAAGACATTTACAGACACATTTGAGCACATTTCTCTCTCTGAATGTCGTTAGAAAAATCAATAAATGCAAATAACACTGATATATTCCTTACCAAACCAATATACTCACTCTTTACTAAGGCTGAAGTCCCTAATGATATTCTTGGTGGACAAAAGATAAGCCCAGCCAATGGGTGATTAAAGAGGGCGTGGCAAAAGCTTTCATAACGAATATTATCTAATTATGTATCTGACCAAACTGAACTCACATGATCACTGCGTAACTGCTTTACCTTCTTCGTCCTATTGGTCCGATTAATCGATGTCATGACTAAACGCTGACAGACCAACTCTTCAGGCCACACAGCAAAAAAATATGTAAAAACTATATTTACTACACCTTAATTAGCCTTAATAAACGAATGAACAAAGTGAATGAACTTTGCTCCTGGATAAAGCAGAAGGAAATTGACGGATACTTTTCAGGCTGAACTACTTAATCAAGTTTGAGTCAGAGTATTCATAGAAAAATAATAATAATGATAATAAATATACATTGACAAACGTAGAGGAATGGAGGAGTTGCGTTCTGAGCGATGTGATTTGTCCTCTGCCTGACACTCGCTCTGTTCAAACAGCAGCACAGGTCTGTTTGCTTGTCCTGCTCGTGTTTGAGTGTTTCTGCTTTCAGAGCAGGAGCCACGCCTTCAGAGCCACGCCTTCAGAGCCACGCCTTCAGAGCCACGCCTTCAGAGCCACGCCTTCAGACACACGGGACGCTGAAAGACCCAAGGGACGCTGAAAGACCCAAGGGACGCTGAAAGACCCAAGGGACGCTGAAAGACACACGGGACGCTGAAAGACACACGGGACGCTGAAAGACACACGGGACGCTGAAAGACACACGGGACGCTGAAAGACCCACGGGACGCTGAAAGACCCACGGGATGCTGAAAGACACACGGGACGCTGAAAGACACACGGGACGCTGAAAGACCCAAGGGACGCTGAAAGACCCAGAGCAAACAGACATGTGTTCACGTGGAGTATTGTAAAACTTTCACTTGAGCCACAATGTAATCCAACTAATGATTAAGAGTTGCAATGGATAAAGTTGTATCAAAAGCATATATTCTTTTTATACCATCCATTCTCAAAGACTTATTACCTCATTATTATCTTTTTTATGTCCAATTGGAAGACTTTACACAATTACATTGTTTTTCTACTATATATTTATAATTATTTTGAAAGTAATCTCCCAAATTAAAGGCGGTATGGACGATTTTTGGGCGATTTGAGAACGCAGGTGGAAGTGCTCATGCCACTCCCCCGTGTGGACTGATACAACACACATGTGCGTTTGTTTATTAACGCAACGGATCGCATCGCATCTCTCGTCTCCCGTAGATTTCCGTCCACTTCTGCGTCAGCTCGAACTGTCTTTCTCCGTCTTCATTTTGCCCCGTACACTGAGGGAACTATATTATGATAGATCCATGCGCTTAGGCACCCGGAAACGTGGGGACGAACCGCACGCGGCTGCAGGTGAGCGATAGGTGCGTTTTATGATTGATACATGGCAGGACAAATGATTTATCCACCCCACGAGGAAACATGATACAAAAATTGCTGAAAAAAATCGTCCATACCACCTTTAATAAAAAAAATAATTTGCAAAGGTTTTTATTTCCATGTTTTTTCCATCAGTTCTAGTTTCAGTCCAGAACTTAATCATTTATAACTCAGCTCAAACTGCTAAAGCTGGGAACTTTTGCCTTTTCCTTTTTTTTTGTCATTTCATCCATTTGTGTTCATTTTCCTCACACAAATCAGAACTCTGGAGCTGGAGTCAAAGGCGCTGCCCGACTTCCACCCTGGACGTCACCTGCTGAGCTGAGACTGGCCAAAAGTACAAATAGTTTTCCAAAACAAACAAATAAATACACACTAATATATTGGCCCAGTATCGGACGATATTCAAGTCGTTGAGTAATATCGGTCTCAAGCCAAAAGCACCAATATTATGCTTCGGTGATGAAAGAGTTAACTCTGTTGTCCTTCAGAAACAGGAAGAAGACAACAGCTGTGACAGAGGCTTCCTGCTGCTTTAATCTAACAGAACAGGCTTTAATCTGAGTCAGAAGGAGCAGAAATGACAAAGTTAAATATAATTGCGACCAATTCACTCGCGACCCACGATAAACACAATGTTTGGATCAGTTTAGACATGTTTACTCGAAATAACTTAAGTGTGAGAGGTTTAAATTAGGATCGAAGAGCTCAGAGTGTGTGATCACGTCTGAGGCAGAGCAGAACGATGACGACACACTGGACTGAGAGCTTCAGAGACTTTAGTCTGAGAAATCATCTAAATAAAACAGGACATTTACAGTGTGAAGACCAATTTTACTCTCATAAAGAATAATCATATCTGTCATATAACACAGTGCCAAGGCCTACAATGTCCATATCGGTGCACCACTACCAGGCACTAGCTAACATTTAGCTTTTGAGAATGTCAACAAAACTTACTGGTTAGCTCGATTAAATGCTGTTAAAGAGCAAACCAGTAGAACTCTGGACTTCTCATGGTGACAGCCCCCGAGGACCTCATAATGTCCAGGCTGAGAACATCGCTGAAGCTGCTGCACGTTGGCTACAGTCAACGGCACATTACTTCCCGTGAACTCGTCCAAACCCGTGTAACATGACATTTCCCTGATCCACAGCACCACATTTTACAACATATGAACAACACCGTTTGGACTTGATTTCACCGATCAGAGAATGGAACTTGGAAGTCAGACAAGACACATTTGGAAACAGCTGGTGCTCGGCGCGCTAGCTTCGTTAGCGCACAACTTTGAGCTGGCATTGTCGTCGAGTAGTCTCTGCGCTCGGAGGCATCGCGCTCGTCATGTCGGTCCTTTAACAAGCGATTAGGACTCTAAAATCCCCTTAGTGCGTGGCAGACTTAAGTGTATTGTTGGTGTTGGTTTGTGTTCATTTGCCCGTGTCTTTGTGTTGATTTCACCATTAGGAAACACTCTTGTCTCACACTGCCACCTCGGATTATCCCTCTATCGCTCTATTGTTTACAGATTATGGGATAGAGGACAAGTGTGGCGGGATTAGAGCGGCTTAATGAGAAGAACACCATTATTTTAGTCTAAGATTTAACCGCGCTGTTGTCTGGAGCTTGGCTGGCTGTGACATGTCTGCCTCTGCCCGAGTCTTTACAGGCCAGTAAACGTTTATGGGCTTAAAGCAGGGCTCAACCCGAGCACGGCTGAGGAAACTCAAGTCTATCTTCAAATCATTAATAGGTGTTGGAACACGTTTGGAATCAGAAATGCGACTCAGAGTTTCCCCGGAGCTTTACTTTTGTTTTGGTAATTAACTGCGATGTTGAAAATGGAGACATAAGTTGGTAAGTTAGCGAGTTTAGCGCCAACTACAAGAACGAGTCTGGTGAACGCGGACTTTAAAAACACAAAGGAGCCTTTTGGAGCTCTGAATTAGAACAAAAGCATTTTTTTTAAAAGTATGACAGGTTTTTACAATTTTCCAACAATGCGTCTTGAATGCATTTTAGTTCAATAAGTCGTCTGATCTGTCATTGGCACTTTAAGAGTCATTTAGCATAGTATATACAGGCTGAGAAATCAATTTTCAAAGTTAGGGGCCAGGGGGGCCCCCGCCCTAAAAAAGTTAGGAGCCCCCCAGCAATTTCAGGGGCCCACAAGCGCGCGCAATACAAAATAAATATTGTTTACAGCACTTGACACAAGGAGATCTTGTGGAATATATAACAACATATATACATTGCCCCGATGCCAACAGCTCCAAAGGGGGGGTTTTAAAGTTTTTTGTTGCAAAAAACTTTAAAAAGACTGAATTGTGGACTGAGTAGATTGACGCCCGCCAACCTAGACACCACTTTTGGGGCAAAATCAGACCGAGCATTTCCAAGTACAACCGAACACGACCGAACGCAGCGACCAATCAGATGCCCGCTTTCATCGAAATTAGATCACGGACACCGCTCGGCCAATGAGAAGCAAGAAGACGTGCAAAGTGGGCATGTCTGTCAAAACGAAACTTAAGTGATGAAAATGCCCCGAATATGGACAAATTACTACTTAAATCTTGATTTTTTTTTTTCGAGGTATTTTTTTACTGTCGTGATCACATGCAATGGTATTTATGTATTTATTTATTTTTATTATTTTTTCCCCTCCATCCCTTGTTGGGTAATGGGAGGTTTTGTCTATAGGAGTTTTTGTTTATAGGAGATCTCCTACTGGAAGTGTTTTTTTCAAACTTCCTATAAGTGATCTGTTCTTTTCTTCTGTATCTGCCTCTGTATCTACCTGCATTGCAACAATGAAATTTCCCCATGTGGGACAATAAAGGAATATCTTATCTTATTTAGGAGGCTCAGAATGCATTAGGAAAGAGGAATACATGGACCGCTGCAAAAGGTTTAAAATCAAGTTCAGTTTTTCCCATTTATAAGACTGTCAAACAAGTGCAGCACCTTTAATGATTCCATTTACCTGCTTCTTACTGTATGTTCTTGTAAATCTGTGTCCTGTAGCTCTGAGCTGGTCATGAGTGGAGTCTGCGGATGAGCCACATGTGACTCCTGCTCCTGCTTCTGTGCATCATCTGTGTCTTGTACACATCCACACACAGACCTGGAGCCAAAACTCGACATCCACTCACTTTGACTTCTTTATGGAGGAGGAAGAAGATAAGATAAGATAAGATATTCCTTTATTGTCCCACATGGGGAAATTTCAAGACCGGTCAACTTCAAATTTGAGAAAAGAATTATCAATTGGCCAAACTCTTGGATCAGAGCGAAAAAAGAAAACACTAATAGTAACGACGCACATTTTCAGCATTTGCATGTACTATACAAACTACTTCTGCTCAGCCCTAGTTTAGTCCTAGTTTAGTCCTGGTTTAGTACTGGTTTAGGGTTTAGTCCTGGTTTAGTCCTGGTTTAGTCCTGGTTTAGTTCTAGTTTAGTCCTGGTTTTGGAGTAAAGTTATGGTGCGCTCAGACGGCAGGGTTAAAATGGCGCTGAACGCTTGCAGTTGGACGCATATTCTTTTGCGGGAAGACGCAAGAGACACGCGTCTGACTATTAGACTTAAATCCACCTTTCGCTGCCTTGTATAATGACCACTATTCAGAGGAACGACTGCAACTTTGGAGGAAGCTCCTGATTGGTTGACGTGCCAAGAATTTCGCAGAAAGTTCTGATTTTTTAACTCTAGCTTCAGCCTAGGTTTAGTCTTGTTTGACACTGTTAGCATGCTAGTTGTTGTTACCGTATTGTCAAAACTCGCTCTGGCCTCTGAAAGTTGTGAAAAGTGTAACATAAATAGGATGTTTTAATGTTTTGTCACTTTTGCATCATGAACAGTGCCGTTAAGTCCATTTTCACCCAATTAACCCATTAAAATAGTTGCTAACACATCAAATGTATACTTCAGTTAAGTCTGTGTTCACATGAAGTGATCTGTTCTTCTGTATCTACCTCTGTATCTACCTGCGTTGCACCAATGAAATTTCCCCATGTGGGACAATAAAGGAATATCTTATCTTATGATGTATTTTCAGAAGGTGTAAAAGGATGTGGCTGTCCCTTTAAGACGTGAGGAGGCGTGAGGAGGCGCGAGGAGGCAGGAGATGACCTTGTCCACCGTGAGATCCCTGTCCTCTTCAACATTATGTGGTGTTCAACAGACTGGGGACGGCACGAGGAGTGATGGGAAAGCAAAACATCAGCAATACGGCTGCACCAAAGTGTACATTACATCGAGATGTGACTCTACTTTGTGATCAAATAATCATACTAATCACACTGTCAAAATAAAAACTGAACAGACAAATCCGAGACTAAAACAAGGTCAATTTAAAAGCTGGAGTAAACAGGTAAGTGGACTCGCTTTAGCTCAATATTGCGGTTTAAAATGTCCACATTTTAACACCGTGGGTCACAAGTGTCGTAGATCAGAACTATAAAGCAGAATCGGTCTCCTTTTAAGTGCCTACTAACTAAACTATTCATTTGACACAGTTAAAATCATTATATTTCAAATGTTCCACACACAAAATATATAAATCCTAGGTTTAGGTATATAATTTGACTTTGTACTAGAATTCAGTGGCCCCTGCGTCAACAGGTTTTAAAACTCTACTTCCTGTCATTTGACATTGACATATTTTCACACTTTTCTTCACAAGCTGCTCATTGAAACCTAAGACTAAAGTACGACTAAACAAAAATGAAGATAAAATGCTAAACCAAGTCTTAGAAACTTGGGTGTTGTCTTTGACAAAGACATGTCTTTAGAGCACCACTCTAAGCTGTTGACGAGGAACTGTTTCTTTCAGTTGAGGAAAATCTCTAAGCTCAGGAAAATGGTGTCTCAAAATGACCTGGAAGTTATAATTCATGCATTTGTGTCTTCACGTTTAGACTATTGTAATAGCTTTTTTTCCTGTCTTAACAAGAAGGAACTCTCTCGTCTGCAGCTGGTCCAGAACTCTGCAGCGAGGATCTTAACCCGCACAAATAGAAGGGCCCACATTTCACCCATTCTTAAAGCCCTTCACTGGAGCCGGTCTCCTACCGGATACAGTTTAAAATTCTTGTTTTAACTTTTAGAGCTTTAAATGGTCAGGTCCCATTTTTGTGTTTTTATTGTTTTTTTCTGTGTTTTGTGAAGCACTTTGTGACCTCTGTTTGTGAAAGGTGCTATAGAAATAAAATTTACTTACTTACTTACTATAAAAGCCTAAACTTTCAACATCAAGAGGTCATAATAGTGTTGAAAGAGTAACAAGTATCAAACCTTATTTGACTCTAAAAACATATTTTAGAGTTTGAGGTTTTGTGTCAACACTGGGAAATATCTTCAGCTGCTACAAGTGTGTGGCACTAACCCAACGAGGACACTCCTCCCACGAGGACACTCCTCCCACGAGGACACTCCTCCCACGAGGACACTCCTCCCACGAGGACACTCCTCCCACGAGGACACTCCTCCCACGAGGACACATGAGGACACTCCTCCCACGAGGACACTCCTCCATCTGAATCAGGTTTTACCCTCACTCGCACAGAATTGCGTTTTTGCCGGTGATAGGTGACAAACTGTACAAAAGGTTTTAAAACACAGGTGGGCTTATAAGGACTAGAGAACAGAACGTAGGACACTTCAGCAGCTCCAGAATAAACCGTTTCCATGAGCACTGCAGCCCTGACTGGATGTCTTTAGGAGAACAAGCAGTTGCTCTTGAACTGTGTGTTGCAACACTGGCATTTCCCCATTGTAAGACAAATAAAGGTTCTCTTATCCTAAATAACAAATTAGTTCCAGTTAATAATGGCCAATTCAAACTAAATATGCAAGCTTTATTCATGTTTAAATGCAGACATTAATTTAAGAGCAGATCTGACTAACAAGAAATCATATTATGAGTACGAAGGAAAAGGAAGTCAAGTAACAACGAGTTGAAATGTCTCCGTCTCCTCTTATTATTCATGTGTAAATTGACTTTAGCCTAAGTGACAGTTTATTCTCTGCTCTTTCATATGAGGAACGTCTAAAGCAGATGGAGCTAACACATTAGCCTCTTAGCTTCACTTGAATCCCTCACACTACAGTCCCATAATACAACATCAGTGATTTAAAGTCACGGGTGGAACAGCGGCGTCGCAGAGGAGAACCTGCTCAAATGAACACATGTAATGCTAATTCTAAACAGTTCTGTCTGAGAAAACGATTTAAATGAGGTTTGGAGCTGACTCAGAGCTTATCCTACACGAGTGAGCACTAACTCCTCTTCAGAAACACGCCGGTACTGTCACATGATTGGCGTATGTCCATCAGAATGCACTCACATTATTATCAAGATCTAACAAAGGTTGGATCGTGAGCCATCGATCTTTTATCTTTCAGCCCCTCCCTAAGTTTCTGCACAGGTTTTACACTGACACTACATGTTTTAAACTATTTTGCATGGACGTTCAGTTTAGCCATTGTTCAGAAAAAGAGGAAGAGATGTTTTCATGAGAAGAGCAAAAAGTCCTGGTGTGATTGTGAGTCAGTTCTTTCACAACAGCATTATTTCTCCTCTCAGTCCATCTTTCCTCAGGTCTCACTTCAGAAAACACAGATGTGGCACATTTCTACAACAAATGCCCTCATCACGTGACTGGACTGTGTTGAAGTGCCTTGCCCAGAGACTAGGGTTGTCAGAAGTATAGAAAATCATACACTAAACTAATATTGAAATTAGATGTTTATCTGAACAAGTATCGATCATTTTTTTTATTAAATAAAAAAACACATTAACTAAACAAACTTTTTTCTGAACAGTTTTGATCTTGAGCTTGACCAAACTCCTACAGGTCATTATATACTACTAGATAAGACCAGATCAGCTTATAATGCAGAGGTCCAGATCAGCCAATGACATTTAGTTTGAACAATCGCTCTAAATCCAAGATGAAGAAGTTTCTGTTATTTTGGTACTTTAAAGATCCCAGCAGAGAACTAAAGAGAACTGTCTGTGTCCATGAGGCTACGACAATATATAGTATTAGTATTGTTAACATCAGCTTTGGTGCTTGATTCTAAAAGGGAAGAAAGCTTGTATTTCAGCCCCATTAACGAGTATCTGCACGTGTACAAATGCCTCTGATTTACTGTTCCATTCTCACATTTGGAAACTTCTATTTAAATTCACTCATGAACCATAATACTTACTTTTACATTTGTTATGGGTAAACTATACCCAAAAATACATTGAAACTGCAATACATATGGTGCCGTGCCTGTGTATGGTGACAAAAGTGTAGGGTCCCGGGCCTTGGCTCCTGGACAGACCTGCTGACCCTGTAGTTTACTTGTTCTGAAACACATTCTGTCCGAACCAATTTTGTCCACAGTAGTTGAGCTGAATCCATTTTTCCAGATATATGGTTAAAGCAGCTGTTATGGTAGAAATGAGCCCGCTGTGTGCTGTCTGCATCTAATCATAGAACATTTTACTCTCCACAAAGCACTGCGCTGTTAGCATGCTAATATCTGCCTTCTGAAAGTTCTGAATAATTAAGATGCTCAGAATGTGCATCGTCCAGATTCCCGTGAAAGACGTCAAGAAACGTGAATTATGGCTCAAGGAACGAGGATGGATCACCCCGGGTCCCGAAGTAGGTTTACGTTTGTAGCCAACATTTCCTAAGCGGTAAGTAGTATCAAAGTATTCGTAGCTCTTTATGCCGTAGAAAAGGATGCAGTCGTGTTAGTACAATAATGTGCTGTCAGCGGTTGCTAGCATATCGCGTGCCCCTTTCAAAATGGCCGCTCGGGTTGCTATGGGGAAGGCCCGGATGCATGACGTCACCGCGAACGCACGTATTATCCGAGTCGTCTTCTTCTTCTATGGTGTTTTATAGCGGCTGGTATCCAAGTGTTACATTACCACCAGACTTTACTATTTGGACTTTATCCTATGGACTTTGACTTTATCCTTTGGACTTTATTCGTTTGACTTCATGACTTTATCCGTTGGACTTTATCCTATGGACTTTATTCGTTTGACTTTGGGTTCATGTGCCATGACGTTAGGCCATATGTTCCACCGCCCCTGCGTTGCTTTAAGTGCCAGCGCTTTGGGCATATTGCAGCGGTCTGTAGAGGGAGGCAAAGATGTGGTAAATGTGCAGGAGATCACGAGTATGGGAAGTGTGACGTGGGAGCAAAACTGAAGTGCTGTAACTGTGGGGAAGAACATAGCTCTGCCTAGGGGGGATGCAGGTTTAGCAAAAGAGCTGCTGAGGTGCATAACATAAAGGTCTCTCAAGGTATATCCTATGCAGATGCAGTCAAGAAAGTTTCAAGTAACGAGTTTAGAGTAAATACAGAGAGAGGAGCCAGCGCCGCTCCGCTCCCAGCCAGGGCGAAATGAGAAAGGCCAGCGTGGCTCCCAAGAAGTGTGAAGGTTTCAAGAGTGGAGGTCCCAAGTGTGCAGGTTCCAGAATGAATGAGAATACCCTGGTTGTGGATAGAGAGGATTTTGTACTCTTTATGGTGGATGTTGTGGGCTGTGCTGCTCAGACTCAAAGCAGAACTGAAAGGATCAGGATCATTGCTAAAGCTGCAGGGAGATTCCTTGGAACAAAGGAGCTTGATTGGGCAGATATAGAAAACAGGCTAAAGGCGCTAAATGGGAGTCGGAGTGATGGGGGTCTGCTTTTGGGGAGTCAGAGTGATCAGAGTGACGAGATGGGGGTGGGGGTGGTCTCCTGTCCTCGCCCAGTCTCGTAGACGCACGGCTACCAAGCGGCGACATCAGTGGAAATATTAAAGCCTATGGAATGAAGCCTAAAGAATAAAGCTGTACGATGGAAGCACCGAACGTCAAAGAAGGAGAGGAAGATGAAGAAGAGTCTCCCTGGAATAAAGCCGGTTGGTCTCTGAAACAACAACAACTATTCTAGTCACAAAGACATATCATGACCTCATGGGCTTTGTAACACCAAAGCAATGGAAGGAGTACTTTTACGGACTACGACAGAGTCTGAGGACAAAGCACTGGAAGTCAAGGCACTGGAAGAAAGTCTGAGGAATAAAGTCTGGCGGTAATGCAACACTCGGATGCCAACCGCCATAAAACGCCACCACCAACAACAACAAGAACTTTTAGGACTACGACAAAGTCTAAGGAATAAAGTCTGGCGGTAATGCAACACTCGGATGCCAACCGCCATAAAACGCCACCACCAACAACAACAAGAACTTTTAGGACTACGACAAAGTCTAAGGAATAAAGTCTGGCGGTAATGCAACACTCGGATGTCAACCGCCATACAACAACAACAACATTATGACTTTATCCTTTGGACTTTATCCTTTGGACTTTATCCTATGGACTTTATGACTTTATCCTATGGACTTTATTCGTTTGACTTTATGACTTTATCCTATGGACTTTATGACTTTATTCGTTTGACTTTATGACTTTATCCTATGGACTTTATTCGTTGATTTATGACTTTATCCTATGGACTTTATGACTTTATTCGTTGATTTATGACTTTATCCTATGGACTTTATGACTTTATTCTTTGGACTTGTTGTTGTTGTTGTTTTATGGCGGTTGGCATCCGTGTGTTGCATTACCGCCAGACTTTATTCCCCAGACTTTGTCGTAGTCCTAAAAGTTCCTCTTCCAGTGCTTTGACTTCCAGTGCTTCTTTGGACTTTATTCGTTTGACTTTGACTTTATTCTTTAGACTTTATGACTTTATTCTTTGGACTTTATGACTTTATCCTATGGACTTTATGACTTGGACTTTATTCTTTGGACTTTATTGAATTTATTATTTAGACTTTATTATTTGGACTCTATTCTTACCATAGTAACCTTCTGATGATTCGGAATCCTCAGAAGGTTACTATGGTAAGAATGTGGCGAGGACCACAGTTGGGACTGATACTTTGGCCCAGAGTTTAAAGTCTGCGTCGTAAGCGCGTCTCTTGCGATAATATAATAGATCCATGGTCTCTTGGCACGAGCCATCTTGGCCAAAGATTCTTGGGGTCCTTTATTTAGGTGTCCTTGTTCTTCCTGATGTGTTGTTGTGACGTGAGCTAGCTCCGATCCAGCTGCACGTTTGATGACAGCCCCTAAGTTTGCGTCTCCACTCTGGCTGCACGTTTGATGACAGCCCCTAAGTACGCGTCTCCGCTCTGCCTGCACATTTGATGACGGTCCCTAAGTACACGTCTCCACTCTGGCTGCACATTTGATGACAGCCCCTAAGTACGTGTCTCCGCTCTGGCTGCACATTTGATGACGGCCCCTAAGTACGCGTCTCTGCTCTGGCTGCACATTTGATGACGGTCCCTAAGTACGCGTGTCCGCTCCGGCTGCACATTTGATGACGGTGCCTAAGCACTCGTCTCTGCTCCGTTCGCACATTCGGATCAGTGTAATTCCCTGCACCCAAAATACGCATCTGATTAAAATAAAACCGAGTATACGAGAAGAGTATTTTGGCATGTGTATGATCAAAGACTTATGCGTTTAGGAGCGATTGACAACGGAAGTCCGAATCTGTGAATATGACGCTAACTTTACCGAACTACGGCTGCTACGCACAGCTGATACATTAAGGGCAGTGTCGCGACTTTTGATTGATTCAGGAGAAGGCCGTATTGGCCCGCTACGTCAAATAAGGCCAGAGGAAACACTGCATCGCGCATTCCGCACTTTCCAGAATAAACGACTCACGCAGGATTTTGGCAAAAAATTGCTTCACGTTCTCTTATCATTTGAATTAATACCGCTTTTTGTGTTTCATTTAATGTTATTTTGCGTTGTCGGCGGTACTTTATAAAAATTGTGATAAAAAAGTATTTTATTTATAAATTAGAAATCAATTATCTAACTGCGGCGGATCCGTAAACCAAGTCATAAAATAACCGCGGCCTAAGCACAAACAGAAAGAATCCATATATTAAGTGCACGGACATTTATCAACGACATTTAAAAGGCTTTTAAGTGCGCTTTATAGTGCGGGAAATACGATAGTAGTTCTGTGTTTCACCTTTTTAAGGCGTTTGAACTAACACTGGAGCGTCTGTGGCGTTAGCATAGCATCATTAGCCTGGCCTCAGTCAGCAGGACCCATGTGGAGCCGGGACACGCCGCCAAAGGGCACGGGACCTGCACAGTTCAAAGACACGGCAGCTGGACATGCCCCCTCACATTACAGCTCCCAAACCATTTGAACCTCCGCACAGAACTGGCCAATCACAGAGCAGCAAACACAGCAAACGCCATTTTCAACTCATTTGCACAGTTAAGAGTATTTGTATTGTATTAGGTATTGACAAAAATGAACAGTACTGCAATTGTTGTTTTGAAATACGCTAAATTAAAATAAGCTTTTTTTATAACAATAAAAAAATTCAAAAAAAGTGTATAGAATTAATGGTTATTTTTATGGCCTATACATTTTTTGTGCAGTATTTGAAACTCAATTAGGGGTGGGCTTTAAGGTAAAATAATGAATATAACAATTTTCTCCATTTTACCACGATTCATGTACACTTTGTATTTTTCTATTGCCTTAAAGAGTCAAATGAAGTTATCCGAGTCTTCTGAAAGTTCACACCTCACTCTGATTGGTTAAATCCAGCTGTCACTCACTCAAGAGCCTTGCAGAGAATGGGAACGGGGGAAAAAAGTGTGCGTTTGAGCAAAGAAATGGCATTAAACAGGAAAAACGTGAATCAAAGTTTGAAGATTTCACAAAAACAGCACATCGGTCAAATGATGAATGTGAATGAAGATCACGATTCGGTATCGCTCGATCGGGACATTTCCAGGCACGTTCTGGCATATTTTGGCAGATCCATTGTTCAATTACAGTCTGAATGAACACTTCCTGCTTCTGTCCAAGTTTAGTTTGCGTATTTGTCCTGGTTTAGTGCTGTTTTTTCACTTTTACTTTCAGGTTAATCCCAAACAGTTCAGCCATTGTTTAGTCCCTGTTTAGTCTTTATTCAGTCCTGGTCAGTCCTCCATCGGTCAGTCCTCCTCCATCGGTCAGTCCTCCCCCATCGGTCAGTCCTCCTCCATCGGTCAGTCTTCGGTAATTAATGCTCACAGTTTTCCTCATTTAGACCTCGTTTGTTAGTGTTCGAATAGAAAGTTATGCTGACATTTTGGTCCAGGGCTAAAATTAGGGTTTTGAGGTCGTTGAGAAGGTTTTGTCATGGTACGTTCCATAATTAGACCTGGTTAAGAGCAGTTAGTGTTGTCCAGTTTCAGTCTTACGGTCAAAATAAAAGATACATTTAAGTTCTTTGTTTTTAGTTCTATCGTGGTTCATTTACAAAGTGAGTTAGTGAGATTTCTTATAGTTTCGACATCTTATTCCTGGTTTAGTCCATATTATTGAGCTGGGCTCTTTGCACAGGCCTGTGGGATAAAGGTGACACCAAAGTACAGCTGCAACTAAAGATTATTTTAGTAGTCGACTAATCAAACAATTATTGTACATTGAGACTTTTTAAATACATTCTCTGCCAAATTAAAGTTAAAATATGGTGTCTGAAGGCTTCTAGATAGAACAAATGTATGAAAAAAGTGTATTACCCATAAAAATCTGAAACGGTATATCATTTTTTGACATTTTGAATCGATATAGTTGCCGTCTTCGTGATAAAACTTATGTTATTTAGCATTTGTATAGTCCAAATAACACTTACGTTTAATCAAAAAAGCTTTATATAGATGAGCAATCACAATCAGTCAAATAACTTGCAAAATCTGAAATTGTGTATCATTTTTGACATTTTTACTTGTCTTTGAGATCTTTTTTCTACACGTTTTGCAGTCTGTATAGTCCAGATAACGCTTAAATGATAATGAATACGATTTAATACTAAACTAATCACGATTATTCCTATTAATCGTTGCAGCTCGAGACCAAGGCCAAATACAAAAGAACAAAACAAGAGCACATTCCTGGGGACATAATTACGTAAACACAGTGCTAATCAAACACGTATTTAAATGTGGTTATTACAGTAAAACACGTGATAGTTGGTGCTTCATGTCGTTACCTTCATGTCGTTCATGATGAGCTGGAAGAGCCCTCCCAAGGCGCTGCATTCCTTCTCTATTCCATCCATTTTTCCACGACACTGGGAAAAAAAACCTCCAAAAAAGTAGAAAAAAAAAACAAAAAACTTTAAGCCAAGTTTTGAACAAGTCCAAACCGTGAATCAAAAGAGCGTTTTTTGTGCCACGGAAGCGGGGGAAGCGGTCGCACCACCCGCGGGCTAAAGTCCACTTCAAACGGTGCCAAAAAACCCAGCGATGGAGGAGAAATAAACGGAGGAAAAAACGCACTTACACCGGGCGAAATTGTGCTAAA
>NW_027315823.1:714469-761969 GCF_026437365.1 Eucyclogobius newberryi
GTCCTAACGTCCACAGCAGCTTTGTCTCTAAAACCTTCTGTGTAAAGACCGTTCTCTTTGCACCAGCAGCTGGAGCAGTTGCAGGTGGAGCAGTTGCAGATGGAGCAGTTGCAGGTGGAGCAGTTGCAGATGGAGCAGTTGCAGACGGAGCAGTTGCAGGTGGAGCAGTTGCAGGTGGAGCAGCTGCAGGTGGAGCAGTTGCAGACGGAGCAGTTGCAGGTGGAGCAGCTGCAGATGGAGCAGTTGCAGGTGGAGCAGTTGCAGGTGGAGCAGTTGCAGACGGAGCAGTTGCAGGTGGAGCAGCTGCAGATGGAGCAGTTGCAGGTGGAGCAGTTGCAGGTGGAACAGTTGCAGGTGGAGCAGTTGCAGGTGGAGCAGTTGCAGGTGGAGCAGTTGCAGGTGGAGCGGTTGCAGGTAGAGCGGTTGCAGATGGAGCAGATGCAGGTGGAGCAGATGCAGGTGGAGCAGTTGCAGCTGGAGCAGATGCAGGTGGAGCAGTTGCAGATGGAGCAGTTGCAGATGGAGCAGTTGCAGGTGGAGCAGATGCAGGTGGAGCAGATGCAGGTGGAGCAGTTGCAGGTGGCGCAGTTGCAGGTGGCGCAGTTGCAGGTGGCGCAGTTGCAGGTGGCGCAGTTGCAGGTGGAGCAGATGCAGGTGGAGCAGTTGCAGGTGGCGCAGTTGCAGGTGGAGCAGTTGCAGGTGGAGCAGATGCAGGTGGCGCAGTTGCAGATGGAGCAGTTGCAGGTGGAGCAGTTGCAGGTGGCGCAGTTGCAGGTGGAGCAGTTGCAGGTGGCGCAGTTGCAGGTGGAGCAGTTGCAGCTGGAGCAGATGCAGGTGGAGCAGTTGCATGTGGAGCAGTTGCAGGTGGCGCAGTTGCAGGTGGAGCAGTTGCAGGTGGAGCAGATGCAGGTGGAGCAGTTGCAGATGGAGCAGTTGCAGGTGGAGCAGTTGCAGATGGAGCAGTTGCAGACGGAGCAGTTGCAGGTGGAGCAGTTGCAGGTGGAGCAGCTGCAGGTGGAGCAGTTGCAGACGGAGCAGTTGCAGGTGGAGCAGCTGCAGATGGAGCAGTTGCAGGTGGAGCAGTTGCAGGTGGAGCAGTTGCAGACGGAGCAGTTGCAGGTGGAGCAGCTGCAGATGGAGCAGTTGCAGGTGGAGCAGTTGCAGGTGGATCAGTTGCAGGTGGAGCAGTTGCAGGTGGAGCAGTTGCAGGTGGAGCAGTTGCAGGTGGAGCGGTTGCAGGTAGAGCGGTTGCAGATGGAGCAGATGCAGGTGGAGCAGATGCAGGTGGAGCAGTTGCAGCTGGAGCAGATGCAGGTGGAGCAGTTGCAGATGGAGCAGTTGCAGATGGAGCAGTTGCAGGTGGAGCAGATGCAGGTGGAGCAGATGCAGGTGGAGCAGTTGCAGGTGGCGCAGTTGCAGGTGGCGCAGTTGCAGGTGGCGCAGTTGCAGGTGGCGCAGTTGCAGGTGGAGCAGATGCAGGTGGAGCAGTTGCAGGTGGCGCAGTTGCAGGTGGAGCAGTTGCAGGTGGAGCAGATGCAGGTGGCGCAGTTGCAGATGGAGCAGTTGCAGGTGGAGCAGTTGCAGGTGGCGCAGTTGCAGGTGGAGCAGTTGCAGGTGGCGCAGTTGCAGGTGGAGCAGTTGCAGCTGGAGCAGATGCAGGTGGAGCAGTTGCATGTGGAGCAGTTGCAGGTGGCGCAGTTGCAGGTGGAGCAGTTGCAGGTGGAGCAGATGCAGGTGGAGCAGTTGCAGATGGAGCAGTTGCAGGTGGAGCAGTTGCAGATGGAGCAGTTGCAGACGGAGCAGTTGCAGGTGGAGCAGTTGCAGGTGGAGCAGCTGCAGGTGGAGCAGTTGCAGACGGAGCAGTTGCAGGTGGAGCAGCTGCAGATGGAGCAGTTGCAGGTGGAGCAGTTGCAGGTGGAGCAGTTGCAGACGGAGCAGTTGCAGGTGGAGCAGCTGCAGATGGAGCAGTTGCAGGTGGAGCAGTTGCAGGTGGAGCAGTTGCAGGTGGAGCAGTTGCAGGTGGAGCAGTTGCAGGTGGAGCAGTTGCAGGTGGAGCGGTTGCAGGTAGAGCGGTTGCAGATGGAGCAGATGCAGGTGGAGCAGATGCAGGTGGAGCAGTTGCAGGTGGCGCAGTTGCAGGTGGCGCAGTTGCAGGTGGCGCAGTTGCAGGTGGCGCAGTTGCAGGTGGAGCAGATGCAGGTGGAGCAGTTGCAGGTGGCGCAGTTGCAGGTGGAGCAGTTGCAGGTGGAGCAGATGCAGGTGGCGCAGTTGCAGATGGAGCAGTTGCAGGTGGAGCAGTTGCAGGTGGCGCAGTTGCAGGTGGAGCAGTTGCAGGTGGCGCAGTTGCAGGTGGAGCAGTTGCAGCTGGAGCAGATGCAGGTGGAGCAGTTGCATGTGGAGCAGTTGCAGGTGGCGCAGTTGCAGGTGGAGCAGTTGCAGGTGGAGCAGATGCAGGTGGAGCAGTTGCAGGTGGCGCAGTTGCAGGTGGAGCAGTTGCAGGTGGAGCAGATGCAGGTGGAGCAGTTGCAGGTGGAGCAGTTGCAGGTGGAGCAGTTGCAGGTGGAGCAGATGCAGGTGGAGCAGTTGCAGGTGGAGCAGTTGCAGGTGGAGCAGTTGCAGATGGAGCAGTTGCAGGTGGAGCAGTTGCAGATGGAGCAGTTGCAGACGGAGCAGTTGCAGGTGGAGCAGTTGCAGGTGGAGCAGCTGCAGGTGGAGCAGTTGCAGACGGAGCAGTTGCAGGTGGAGCAGCTGCAGATGGAGCAGTTGCAGGTGGAGCAGTTGCAGGTGGAGCAGTTGCAGACGGAGCAGTTGCAGGTGGAGCAGCTGCAGATGGAGCAGTTGCAGGTGGAGCAGTTGCAGGTGGAGCAGTTGCAGGTGGAGCAGTTGCAGGTGGAGCAGTTGCAGGTGGAGCAGTTGCAGGTGGAGCGGTTGCAGGTAGAGCGGTTGCAGATGGAGCAGATGCAGGTGGAGCAGATGCAGGTGGAGCAGTTGCAGCTGGAGCAGATGCAGGTGGAGCAGTTGCAGATGGAGCAGTTGCAGATGGAGCAGTTGCAGGTGGAGCAGATGCAGGTGGAGCAGATGCAGGTGGAGCAGTTGCAGGTGGCGCAGTTGCAGGTGGCGCAGTTGCAGGTGGCGCAGTTGCAGGTGGCGCAGTTGCAGGTGGAGCAGATGCAGGTGGAGCAGTTGCAGGTGGCGCAGTTGCAGGTGGAGCAGTTGCAGGTGGAGCAGATGCAGGTGGCGCAGTTGCAGATGGAGCAGTTGCAGGTGGAGCAGTTGCAGGTGGCGCAGTTGCAGGTGGAGCAGTTGCAGGTGGCGCAGTTGCAGGTGGAGCAGTTGCAGCTGGAGCAGATGCAGGTGGAGCAGTTGCATGTGGAGCAGTTGCAGGTGGCGCAGTTGCAGGTGGAGCAGTTGCAGGTGGAGCAGATGCAGGTGGAGCAGTTGCAGATGGAGCAGTTGCAGGTGGAGCAGTTGCAGATGGAGCAGTTGCAGACGGAGCAGTTGCAGGTGGAGCAGTTGCAGGTGGAGCAGCTGCAGGTGGAGCAGTTGCAGACGGAGCAGTTGCAGGTGGAGCAGCTGCAGATGGAGCAGTTGCAGGTGGAGCAGTTGCAGGTGGAGCAGTTGCAGACGGAGCAGTTGCAGGTGGAGCAGCTGCAGATGGAGCAGTTGCAGGTGGAGCAGTTGCAGGTGGAGCAGTTGCAGGTGGAGCAGTTGCAGGTGGAGCAGTTGCAGGTGGAGCAGTTGCAGGTGGAGCGGTTGCAGGTAGAGCGGTTGCAGATGGAGCAGATGCAGGTGGAGCAGATGCAGGTGGAGCAGTTGCAGGTGGCGCAGTTGCAGGTGGCGCAGTTGCAGGTGGCGCAGTTGCAGGTGGCGCAGTTGCAGGTGGAGCAGATGCAGGTGGAGCAGTTGCAGGTGGCGCAGTTGCAGGTGGAGCAGTTGCAGGTGGAGCAGATGCAGGTGGCGCAGTTGCAGATGGAGCAGTTGCAGGTGGAGCAGTTGCAGGTGGCGCAGTTGCAGGTGGAGCAGTTGCAGGTGGCGCAGTTGCAGGTGGAGCAGTTGCAGCTGGAGCAGATGCAGGTGGAGCAGTTGCATGTGGAGCAGTTGCAGGTGGCGCAGTTGCAGGTGGAGCAGTTGCAGGTGGAGCAGATGCAGGTGGAGCAGTTGCAGGTGGCGCAGTTGCAGGTGGAGCAGTTGCAGGTGGAGCAGATGCAGGTGGAGCAGTTGCAGGTGGAGCAGTTGCAGGTGGAGCAGTTGCAGGTGGAGCAGATGCAGGTGGAGCAGTTGCAGGTGGAGCAGTTGCAGGTGGAGCGGTTGCAGGTAGAGCGGTTGCAGATGGAGCAGATGCAGATGGAGCAGTTGCAGGTGGAGCGGTTGCAGGTGGAGCAGTTGCAGGTGGCGCAGTTGCAGGTGGCGCAGTTGCAGGTGGCGCAGTTGCAGGTGGCGCAGTTGCAGGTGGAGCAGTTGCAGCTGGAGCAGATGCAGGTGGAGCAGTTGCTGGTGGCGCAGTTGCAGGTGGCGCAGTTGCAGGTGGAGCAGTTGCAGGTGGAGCAGATGCAGGTGGCGCAGTTGCAGGTGGAGCAGTTGCAGATGGAGCAGTTGCAGGTGGAGCAGTTGCGGGTGGCGCAGTTGCAGGTGGAGCAGTTGCAGGAGGCGCAGTTGCAGGTGGAGCAGTTGCAGCTGGAGCAGATGCAGGTGGAGCAGTTGCATGTGGCGCAGTTGCAGGTGGCGCAGTTGCAGGTGGAGCAGTTGCAGGTGGAGCAGATGCAGGTGGAGCAGTTGCAGGTGGCGCAGTTGCAGGTGGAGCAGTTGCAGGTGGAGCAGATGCAGGTGGAGCAGTTGCAGGTGGAGCAGTTGCAGGTGGAGCAGTTGCAGGTGGAGCAGATGCAGGTGGAGCAGTTGCAGGTGGAGCAGTTGCAGGTGGAGCGGTTGCAGGTAGAGCGGTTGCAGATGGAGCAGATGTAGATGGAGCAGTTGCAGGTGGAGCGGTTGCAGATGGAGCAGTTGCAGATGGAGCAGATGCAGATGGAGCAGTTGCAGGTGGAGCGGTTGCAGGTGGAGCGGTTACAGATGGAACAGTTGCAGATGGAGCAGTTGCAGGTGGAGCAGATGCAGGTGGAGCGGTTACAGATGGAGCAGTTGCAGGTGGAGCAGTTGCAGGTGGAGCGGTTGCAGGTGGAGCAGATGCAGATGGAGCAGTTGCAGGTGGAGCAGTTGCGGGTGGAGCAGTTGCAGGTGGCGCAGTTGCAGGTGGAGCAGTTGCAGGTGGAGCAGTTGCAGGTGGCGCAGTTGCAGGTGGAGCAGTTGCAGATGGAGCAGTTGCAGGTGGAGCAGTTGCAGGTGGCGCAGTTGCAGGTGGCGCAGTTGCAGACGGAGCAGTTGCAGGTGGAGCAGTTGCAGGTGGAGCAGTTGCAGGTGGCGCAGTTGCAGGTGGCGCAGTTGCAGACGGAGCAGTTGCAGGTGGAGCAGTTGCAGGTGGAGCAGCTGCAGATGGAGCAGTTGCAGGTGGAGCAGTTGCAGATGGAGCAGTTGCAGACGGAGCAGTTGCAGGTGGAGCAGCTGCAGATGGAGCAGTTGCAGGTGGAGCAGTAGCAGGTGGAGCAGTTGCAGATGGAGCAGTTGCAGACGGAGCAGTTGCAGGTGGAGCAGTTGCAGGTGGAGCGGTTGCAGGTGGAGCGGTTGCAGGTGGAGCAGATGCAGATGGAGCAGTTGCAGGTGGAGCAGTTGCAGGTGGAGCAGTTGCAGGTGGAGCAGCTGCAGATGGAGCAGTTGCAGGTGGAGCAGTTGCAGGTGGAGCAGCTGCAGATGGAGCAGTTGCAGGTGGAGCAGTTGCAGGTGGAGCAGTTGCAGATGGAGCAGTTGCAGACGGAGCAGCTGCAGGTGGAGCAGTTGCAGGTGGAGCAGTTGCAGGTGGAGCAGTTGCAGGTGGAGCAGTTGCAGATGGAGCAGTTGCAGACGGAGCAGTTGCAGGTGGAGCAGTTGCAGGTGGAGCAGTTGCAGGTGGAGCAGTTGCAGGTGGAGCAGTTGCAGGTGGAGCAGTTGCAGGTGGAGCAGTTGCAGGTGGAGCAGTTGCAGGTGGAGCAGTTGCAGATGGAGCAGTTGCAGACGGAGCAGTTGCAGGTGGAGCAGTTGCAGGTGGAGCAGTTGCAGGTGGAGCAGCTGCAGGTGGAGCAGTTGCAGGTGGAGCAGTTGCAGGTGGAGCAGTTGCAGGTGGAGCAGTTGCAGATGGAGCAGTTGCAGATGGAGCAGTTGCAGGTGGAGCAGTTGCAGGTGGAGCAGTTGCAGATGGAGCAGTTGCAGATGGAGCAGTTGTAGGTGGAGCAGTTGCAGGTGGAGCAGTTGCAGATGGAGCAGTTGCAGGTGGAGCAGTTGCAGGTGGAGCAGTTGCAGATGGAGCAGTTGCAGGTGGAGCAGTTGCAGATGGAGCAGTTGCAGGTGGAGCAGTTGCAGATGGAGCAGTTGCAGGTGGAGCAGTTGCAGATGGAGCAGTTGCAGGTGGAGCAGTTGCAGATGGAGCAGTTGCAGGTGGAGCAGTTGCAGATGGAGCAGTTGCAGGTGGAGCAGTTGCAGATGGAGCAGTTGCAGGTGGAGCAGTTGCAGATGGAGCAGTTGCAGGTGGAGCAGTTGCAGATGTAAATATTCACTGAACTTCTTTAAGAATAAAACATGACAAATGTAAAATGTCGATAATGAGGAAAACATTTATTCTAACAAGCGACAAAGTCAAAGGATCTGATTTTCTGTCGATTGAAACACATGTTTTGTTTTTATGACTTTTTTATGACTCACATTTGCTCAATCAAACACTTTTCTAAAGCTTTTCTAATAATGTCTCACAATTAGTATTTAATTTATTTTATTTGAGTTAGTTTCTTGTTGGGGAAAGTGTTTGTTCATGAACACAGACGATTCACATGATTTAAACACTTTAAACACAGATTCTATCCATGGCTCAGTTCCATCTGTCCCACATTCACTCTCACAAACACCAGCACAGGGCTCTGGAGGTCAGGCTCTGGAGGTCAGAGGTCAGGCTCTGGAGGTCAGGCTCTGGAGGTCAGAGGTCAGACTTCATCTCTGCAGGACCTGTGTCTCCAGGACTCTGGGACGAGCAGGTCAGATCACACCCTGGACATGGACTATTTGAGTCAGGCAGGAGGCCACTCCCCTCTGGCAGGAGGTCACTCCCCTCTGGCAGGAGGCCACTCCCTCAGGCAGGAGGTCACTCCCCTCAGGCAGGGGGCCACTCCCCTCAGGCAGGGGGCCACTCCCCTCAGGCAGGAGGCCACTCCCCTCAGGCAGGAGGCCACTCCCCTCAGGCAGGAGGCCACTCCCCTCAGGCAGGAGGCCACTCCCCTCAGGCAGGAGGCCACTCCCCTCAGGCAGGAGGCTACGGTCCATCAGGACCAGAACCTCCTGCTATAAGAACAGTTTCTCTCTCTCTGCTGTTGGACTCATGAACACTTCTTAAACACTGTCACTTTAACCATCATTTCATAATCACTCACTGTTCACTTTCTGCACTACATATGTAAATTCAACTGTACATTTTGTAAACATTGTAAGCCTATTTTTATTTTTATCCTGTAGCAGATTTAAACTGTTGTTCTTTTTGACTTGTATATGTTGTTTTATCATTGTTCATTGTTTTATGTTGAACTGAATCACCAAGACAAGTTCCTTCTGTTCATTGACAATGACAATAAACCTTTTTTTCTGGTGAACCAAGGACACGATGTGCTACCGCCCCCTGGTGGCACGTGGCCCTCCAGCAGTCTCCCATGTACTACAGGCCCGTCCCAGCTGAGCCTCTGAGGACTTTATCACAGGCTGAAGACAAGTTGGTTTGGACGACCAGTTTAAACTGCTGAATCAGTACAAACAGGAAGTATGAAGATTCTTCTCTGAGTAGGAGTAAGGACTGTTTGGGTCAACCTTTGTCTTTACTCCTGTTAGATCCTGGGGTGTAACTGAGAGTATTTCAGTAGTTCAGAAGGGTCCAAATAGAAATGCTGTGAAAAAGCAGAGGAATCCTTATGCAGCACAACAAATATCCTTTATTAGCTCAAAGATGGTTTAAAGTTCAGAGATCAGTTTGAATAGACTAAAGGTTTTAGATGACTTGTGACTAAGGTTAAGGTTCAGTCTCCAGGAAATGAATGTAAAGAGGATGGAAACCAAAATGTGTGTGTCCGTAACGAAGAATGTAAGTGTTAGTTTAGTCTAATAGAAGAATGTCTTTACTGGGTGATTCACAAGTTTCTTTTAAGTTGACATAAGAACAGTACAATACAGTTATGAAACACACCTTGAGGAAGAAAAAAGTATTCCCAGCAGACCAACCCTGTTTAAACATTTCAATGATGTGATGAATTAAATATAAATCATTTCTAGGTTATTTCCACTGTCGATGTGCTTACCCACAATGCACTGCACAGTTGTATTTACAGTGACTTATCCAGAAACCTGTCCTCTCACATTGTTGTAGTTCTCTTATAAACCTTTATCGGAAATTATAAAACAACCTAAATGTAATTAAAGACTGATGATTATTTGTGTATGGATTTTTTTATTTTATACTTATCTAAAGTTCATTTGTCCAGCGTGTAATGTCTGGGATAATCCCTGAGAAAAGTACAAAGGTCTCAGACTTTCTAAAGCAACATTTGAAAGAAACTGCTCAGGTTTAACAAGTTTAATTGGGGAAAAAAATCATAAAATTGTATCATGAAACCACTGCCAACTTTTAAGTCAATGAGTAAATTGGATAATGGGCATAATTGTGTAGAAATAAATTAGATTTTAAATACAGAAGGAAAAGAATGACTTTCATGACACGAATAGTTCAAGGTGAAGTGGGTAAAGTGAGTCTAGGATGTCGACAGGGTCATAATCCCCATCGACTGCATTATCGACTCCATCATCGACTCCATCATCGACTCCATCATCGACTCAATTATCGACTCCATTATCGACTCCATTATCGACTCCATCATCGACTCCATCATCGACTCCATCATCGACTCCATCATCGACTCCATCATCGACTCCATTATCGACTCCATCATCGACTCCATCATCGACTCCATTATTGACTCCATTATCGACTCCATCATCGACTGCATTATCGACTCCATCATCGACTCCATCATCGACTCCATTATCGACTCCATCATCGACTCCATCATCGACTCCATCATCGACTCCATCATCGACTCCATCATCGACTCCATTATCGACTCCATCATCGACTCCATCATCGACTCCATTATTGACTCCATTATCGACTCCATCATCGACTGCATTATCGACTCCATCATCGACTCCATCATCGACTCCATTATCGACTCCATCATCGACTCCATCATCGACTCCATCATCGACTCCATCATCGACTGCATTATCGACTCCATCATCGACTCCATCATCGACTCCATCATCGACTCCATTATCGACTCCATCATCGACTGCATCATCGACTGCATTATCACCTCCATCATCGACTCCATCATCGACTCCATCATCGACTGCATTATCGACTCCATCATCGACTCCATCATCGACTCCATCATCGACTCCATCATCGACTCCATCATCGACTGCATTATCGACTCCATCATCGACTCCATCATCGACTCCATTTTCGACTCCATCATCGACTGCATTATCGACTCCATCATCGACTCCATCATCGACTCCATCATCGACTCCATCATCGACTCCATTATCGACTCCATCATCGACTCCATTATCGACTCCATCATCGACTCCATTATCGACTCAATTATCGACTCCATTATCAGCGTTACACAGTTGACATTGATGAGATTTAAATATCAAAAAAAGTCTACAGAACCAGAACTCTGTGAAAAATCGAATGTTTAAGTGTTACAAATCTTTGTTTGTATTGTATTAACTAACACTAGAACAAGACCTTTTACCTTGTAACAACCATAAATGTGTGACTCTGTCTTATACTGCAAAGTGATGACAATCGTTGGACGCAAGAAGAGACCTGCACTGCCCTCTGTTTGGGTCAACGCCGGGTGGTCAACGTCGGGTGATCAGGAAAAAAGGCTTTCAGACACTTTGCTCCCAGTCAGTGAAGCCTTTTGATACATTCAAATCACTGGTTAAAGATTACCCACAATGCCAGTGTTCTTGCTTTGCATGATTTTATCCCATATGGTATGTGTAAATCTGTTTTTATGTATTTATGTATGTTAATTGCAAGGATGGTTTTATTGCAATTTTATTGGTATTTACTTTTTGTTTGTTGGTTGTTTTATTGGTATTTTGTATTTCTCTCAGTGGATTTCCCCTGTATGAATAATGTATGAATAAATAATTTAAATAAATAAATGAAATGTTTGATGAAGTATCAGTCATGGCCAGTCATTAGTACGCGCCTAATGATAAAAAAAAACACTCTGAATTCCCTGTTTTAAATCAGTTACTAAAGGAATATAACTTTACTGTTTAGAAGTCCTTTATGATGACAACAATAACAAGGCCAGTTACGTCGCCCGGATCGCGTCACCGGGGCCCCATCCTGGAGCCAGGCCTGGGATGGGTTCTCGACCGCGAGGTGCAGAGAGATCTGGGCGGCAGTCGACGGCAGGGGCCTCGGCGACCAGATCTCCAGACACAGAGACTAACTCTGGGGACATGGAACGTCCCCTCGCTGGGGGGGAGGAGCCTGATCTTGTGCGGGAGGTTGAGCGATTTCGACTAGATATAGTCGGCCTCACCTCCACGCACAGTTTGGGCTCTGGAACCATCTCCTCGAGAGGGGCTGGACGCTCCACTTCTCTGGCTGCTGCTCCTCCAGCTGAGGTGGCTCGGGCATCTGTTCCGGATGCTTCCTGGGCGCCATGGGGAGGTGTTCCGGGCATGTCCCACCTGGAAGACCCAGGACATGCTGGAGGGTCTATGTCTCTCGACTGGCCTGGGAACACCTGGAGGAAGTGTCTGGGGAGAAATAAGTCCAGGAGTCCCTGCTTAGACTGCTGCCCCCGTGACCCGGCCCCGGATGAAGCGGAAGAAGAAGATGGATGGATGTTACACGGTTGACACATTGGTTTTTCAAACATAAATGATTTTAATACAATTTGACTAAAGTTCAGACATGCCTTATAAATGTTCACGTGCTCTCGGAGCGAAAAGTCTTCCAGTTCATATTATGGTCTTCGTGTGTCAATTTAAAGTTTAATTAAGGATCAATGGTTTGTGAAGAAATGTTTAAAATAACAACATACTTGAGTTTACCAGAGCTGATGAGGGTGCAGCCTGTCAGACTCTTTTCAAATGACATAAGAGTTATTAATAGTTCACATCAAGGAAGAGGACTATTACCTGGAAGAGTCTTACATAAATAATGACAGTAATACAACCAGAGTTTCAGGTGGAATTCCCCTGCAGCCTCAGACATATAAGGCACATCTCAGTGAGTACGGAACAGAAGCGAGACTAGAGAGACCAGAGCGCCACAAAACTCTTTAGTTTTAACCATCTGGATTTCTCCTGTGGTGAGTCACGATGGCTTTTCAACCCGAGCGGACCCTGTCGTGTCTTGTCTTTGAAAAGGCCGGAGGTTTGTCCAGCAGCTTCACAGAGTCACTGTTCTGTGAGGAGATCCACGACTCTAAAGACCACTGCTTCACCCCCAGACTGGACGCAGCGCAGGATCTGAGAGAACAGCTGGACCAGTCCCTCCTGCCTCTGAAGGAACACTTAGAGAAGACTCTAAATGATCAACAGATGCTTTTGGTCATTGCAGATTGCATTCAAAAACAGTCTCATCAGACAAAGAGACAGATTCAGGACCAGTTCAACACCCTGCACCAGTTTCTGGAGGAGGAAGAGGAAGCCCGTCTGAAAGCTCTGAAGGAAGAAGAGGAGCAGAAGATTCAAAGGCTGACGTGCACGATGGCGGCTGTGAGCAGAGAGATAGAAGTTCTGTCAGAAACCATCAGAGCCACCGAGGAGCAGCTGAGAGCCGCAGACATCATGTTCCTGCTCAAATACAAAGCTGCAGTGGAGAGAGTGCAGTGCTGCCCCCTGCTGGAGAGACCACTGCTGGGGCCAGGAGCTCTGATTGACCAGGCCAAACATCTGGGCAACCTGGCCTTCCACATCTGGAGCGACATGGAGAGTCTGGTGCAGTACTCTCCGGTCATACTGGACCCAAACAGGGCCACCAGTGAAATCGTTCTGTTGGACGATCTGACCAGTTTAACGACAGAAAAACAAGCCGAGACTGACACGGACTGGGCTTTAGTGCTGGGGTCTGAGGGCTTCGACCGTGGCTGCCTGAGCTGGAGCGTGGAAGTGGGAAACAGTGGCGAGTGGGCACTTGGAGTTATGACAGATTCTTTGGAGAAAGGCGTGCAGGAGGAGGACGTGGAAGGGTGGGGCGTGGCTTTCTCGGAGGATGAATATGCAGCTGTGGTGAATGAGGAACACCTTACTTCAATCACGCTCCACTCTAACCCCGTAAGGATCAGAGTTTGTCTTGACTGTGACAAACATGAACTGAGATTTTATGACGCTGACAGCCACACTCACATTCACTCTTTCACACAAATCAGTCCAAAGAAGCTGTTCCCGTATTTTGGCACAACAAACAAATACAAAATCAGGATTCAGCCTGAAAATCTGAACCTGGTCTGAGTCAATAAACCTCAATAAAAAAGAACGATACGAGGAAATAACAGAATTATATAAGAATTCAAACCAAAGAAAGTTATGTATAGTAGATAGAGCTATCTGTGCCTTTAATATGGAGACCTAGCAGACTGAGCAGCTGAAAGGTTTTCTGTGTGTTCAATTATTATTACAGTTATTGATGATATTCAACATTGTATTCTGAACCAGATCATTCTTATTTCATGCATGTGTGTGTGTATTAATTCTGGAATGATGGAATAATAAACATATAATAAACATATGATGATAACTCTTGGACTTCTCTTGTTTTATTCAGTGATCACACTTTACTATTGCACTTGTTAATTCATAAACAGCATAAATAACATGTTGGATTCTAGCTCCTCAGTTATGATCATTGCAGATGTTTTAAAAAGCGCTGCATGATCTCAGTGTTTTTATTTCACGATTGTCTTTGTAAATCACGAAATGAACAATAATATCTGACCAATAAGCAGGAAGGGGGAGGAGCTAACTTCAAACGAAAACAAGATTATAACTCAATAAATAACGAGTGGTTGAACTGAAATAAAATCCGGTGACTGAACAAGCCTCACAATTCAACAATAACTTACACATTTAAGTTGTATGGTATAAAAAAAGTACTAGGAATAAAATATTATTGAACAAAAATATCTAAAAATAATAACAATCTAATATTAATGTATATCACCATCAACTGCGCCAAGTTTGAAGCAAAGAAAGTTATATTTATTGCTTTATTTAACTGAAATCTAAAAGCTACTTGAAAGCTACTTTCCCACAGAATGGATTAACGATATTAATGTTGTTTTGGGATTATGGAATATTATTTCTGTGAAGCGTTCACACACAGAGCTCATCTTATCCTTATCATTTTAATTTGAAACTAAGAAATTGTGAAAGTTTCATCTTCACACATGGAGTAATGCTGTGGTGTCACAAATATAAAAAAAATCTATAATGTTATATTTCTATGTTGCTCAAGGTGTCAGTATTCTTCTTTCCAAATGTCATTACTGTGTGACGCTGTGTTACTGTGGCAACACTTGTAACTCACCCACTAAAATCCATAAAAAGGGGGATTATTGTGCCAAACGAGGCCGAGTTACTGTGATAAAAACATATATTACATTTATAACTAGGGGAAAAACTATAAACTTGAATCGTTTTTCACGGTCTATACTTGATTTTCATTGGTGACAACTGTAAGGATAAGAATAGTCACTGCACGATGACAAAACAAAACAATGAAGATTAATAATGCGAGGCAGTAATCTTGACGGACCGGTTTTGGCCTCCATCATCACCATCATAAATCCTATTTTGTAGCAAATTACGACAAGGACGCAGTGAATCAGTTTACGAGAAATACCTTTGCTCCGCCTCTAGATGACACATGTCAGTCAAAACAAAAGAATCGAAAGTACTTTTCAGAGACAGGGTTAGTACAGGTGCTGGTTTATTCTAGGTCATTCCAGTGGCTTCTCAGTGGGAGGAGCATCTGTCCAAATTGTGGTCATAACAAGACTGGGCATAATTTAAAGTCAGCGTTTGCTTTGCTTTGTTCTGTGAGCCGTGCTCTGGTTCACACTTAGAGCAGGGGGTCCAAACCTTTTTCACGAGCGCCGCATTTTGAACCTTGTACGGTGAATCATTCAAAATGTTGCATTTGACATTGTTTTGATGAGCCTGCCCACCTTTAATAAGACTTGGAACATTAATATTAGGTCAGAATCAGAAAAAGTTTATTGTCAATGACCAGAATTCACAAACACAGGAACTTGTCTTGGTGATTCAACATAAAACAATGAACAATGATAAAACAACCTATACAAGTCAAAAGAAAAACTGATGCAAACCGATGCAGCGACTGCATCACTGCAGCCGCTGCACCGATCCGCCTGTCGATCTCACGCTCCATCCTTCACTCACTCGTGAACAAGACCCCGAGATACTTGAACTCCTCCACTTGGGGCAAGGACACCCCACCCACCTGGAGAGGACAAGCTACCTTTTTCCGGTCGAGAACCATGGCCTCGGATTTGGAGCTGATTCTCATCCCAGCCGCTTCACACTCGGCTCAAACCGTCCCAGTGTATGTTGCAGGTCCGGGTTTGATGGAGCCATCAGGACAACATCGTCTGCAAACAGCAGAGATGAGATCCTGTGGTCCCCAAACAGGACACCCTCCGGCCCCTGACTGCGCCTAGAAATTCTGTCCATAAAAACTATGAACAGAACCGGTGACAAAGGGCAGCCCTGGCGGAGTCCAACATGCACTGGGCTGCTCCGGTCATACAGGGACCGGACAGCCCTGAGCAAAGGGCCCCGGACCCCGTACTCCCGGTGCACCCCCCAAAGGACACCCCGAAGGACACGGTCGAAAGCCCTCTCCAGATCCACAAAGCACATGTGGACTGGTTGGGCAAACTCCCATGAGCCCTCGAGCACCCAATGGAGGGTCTAGAGCTGGTCCAGTGTTCCACGACCGGGACGAAAACCACTCTGCTCCTCCTGAATCCGAGGTTCGACTATCGGTCGGATTCTCCTCTCCAGTACCTTGGAATAGACCTTACCCGGGAGGCTGAGGAGTGTGATCCCTCTGTAGTTGGAACACACCCTCCGGTCCCCCTTCTTGAACAGAGGGACCACCACCCCGGTCTGCCAGTCCAGAGGCATGGTCCCCGACCGCCACGCGATGTTGCAAAGACGTGTCAAACAAGACAGTCCTACAACATCCAGATACTTTAGGTCCTCAGGGCGGATCTCATCCACCCCCGGAGCCCTGCCACTGAGGAGTTTGTGAACAACCTCAGTGACTTCAGCTTGGGTGATGGATGAGCCAGCCCCTGAGTCCCCGGTCTCTACTTCCTCTTCGGAAGACGTGACTGAGGGATTAAGGAGATCCTCAAAGTATTCCTTCCACCGTCCGACGACATCCCCAGTCGAGGTCAGCAGGCCTCCACCCGCACCATAAACGGTGTTGGTGAGACACTGCTTCCCCCTCCTGAGGCGCCGGACGGTTTGCTAGAATTTCTTTGGTGCCGACCGATAGTCCTCCTCCATGGCCTCCCCGAACTCCTCCCAGGCTCGGGTTTTTGCCTCTGCGACAGCACGAGCCGCGGCTCGCTTGGCCTGCCGATACCCGTTGATGACCTCCGGAGACCTACAAGCCAGAGTGGCCTGATAGGCCTCCTTCTTCAGTCTGACGGCATCCCTTACTTCTGGTGTCCACCACCAGGTTCGGGGGTTGCCGCCACGACAGGCACCGGAGACCTTGCGACCACAACTCCGAGCAACCGCATCAACAATGGAGGCGGAGAACATGGTCCACTCGGAATCAACCTGTCCCCAACCTCCCCCAGGACATGGGAGAAGCTCTCCCGGAGGTGCGAGTTGAATACCCTACTGACAGAGGGCTCCACAAGACGTTCCCAACAGACCCTCACAATGCGCTTGGGCCTGCCAAGTCTGTCCGGCTTCCTCCTCCGCCAGCGGATCCAACTCACCACCAGGTGGTGATCGGTTGACAACTCTGCCCCTCTCTTCACCCGAGTGTCCAAGACACACGGCCGGAGGTCGATCATTGACCTCCGGCCTAGGGTGTCCTGGTGCCATGTGCACTGATGGACACCCTTGTGCTTGAACATGGTGTTCGTTATGGATAATCCGTGGCTAGCACAGAAGTCCAATAACTGAACACCACTCGGGTTCAGATCGGGGAAGCCGTTCTTCCCGATCACCCCTCTCCAGGTGTCACTGTCATTGCCCACGTGGGCGTTGAAGTCCCCCAGTAGAACAACGGAGTCCCGTGTCGGTGCACTGTCCAGTACCCCTCCCAAGGACCGGGTACTCTGCACTGCTGTTCGGCCCGTAGGCCGCCACAACAGTGAGAGACCTGTCCCCCACCCGAAGGCGGAGGGACGCGACCCTCTTGTTCACCGGGGTAAACTCCAACACGTGGCGGCTGAGCTGAGGGGCTATAAGCCCACACCAGCCCGCCGCCTCTCCCCGTGGGCAACACCAGAGAAGTGGAGCGTCCAGCCCCTCTCGAGGAGATGGTTCCAGAGCCCAAACTGTGCGTGGAGGTGAGGCCGACTATATCTAGTCGGTATCGCTCAACCTCCCGCACAAGCTCAGGCTCCTCCCCCCCAGCGAGGTGACATTCCATGTCCCCAGAGTTAGTCTCTGTGTCTGGATATCTGGTCGCCGAGGCCCCTGCCGTCGACTGCCGCCCAGATCTCTCTGCACCGGCCCCTTATGGATCCTCCTGCGGGTGGTGGTGGGCCCACGGGAGGGCGGCCCCAGTTTGGACATGCCTGCCTGAAAAATTGTTTTATTGTTCTAATTCATTGTTTTAAACAAGGCTCCCCAGCACTGCTAAAATGCTAATTATGATTTTACTGAGATGCTTTCAGTCATATGCACAGACTTTGATGGTTTGGTCATTACAGGTGATTTTCAATGTTAATTTTGATAATATTTGTGACAGAAACGCTAAAGAGCTTGATGCTGTCCTTGAAACCCTCAGTCTTACTCAGCATGTGAGAGGCCCCACCCACAGCAGAGAGGCCCCACCCACAGCAGAGTGGCCCCACCCACAGCAGAGTGGCCCCACCCGCAGTAGAGGTCACATTCTAGATCTCATAATTACAAAGGGGGTAAATATTTCAAATGTCAATGTGATCGATGCTGCTCTGTCTGATCATTTCTGTGTCTTCTTTGACATGTCTGTTTTTCCCAAACCACCAGCTGGTCCTGCAGTTGTTCAGAGGCTGGTCCAGCAGCTGTTCAGAGGAGACACATAAGTGATGGCACAGGTGCACTGTTTATGGAAATGATAAACTTTGAAAATGTCTCATGTTCTAATGTAAATGATTTGTTGAACTCTGTTACATCGAGTGTTTTGAATATTCTGGACACCATCGCCCCTATGAAGATAGAGCCATAAGAACCATCTCGGACTCTAAGGACCTCAGGGACTGGACTCCTGCTGGTGCCAGAGTCAGGACTAAACATGGACCGGCCTCCTGCTGGTGCCAGAGTCAGGACTAAACATGGACCAGCCTCCTGCTGGTGCCAGAGTCAGGACTAAACATGGACCAGCCTCCTGCTGGTGCCAGAGTCAGGACTAAACATGGACCAGCCTCCTGCTGGTGCCAGAGTCAGGACTAAACATGGACCGGCCTCCTGCTGGTGACAGAGTCAGGACTAAACATGGAGAATCTGTGTTTCAGTTTTATGCAGCTAAAATCTGGAACATTCTTCCTGAAGATGTGAGACAGGTTCTGCTCTGACAATGTTCAAATCTAAGATAAAACAGTTTTGTTTAGCTGTGTTTGTGACAAAGGATTTTCTTGCACTCTTCTCTTTTGTGTTTTCTGTCATGCCTTTATGATTTTAATGCATATTTCCTGTTGTGTAAAGTACTTTGAATCGCCTTGTGTATGAATTGTGCTCTAAAAATAAACTTGCCATTAACAATAATAATAAGAATATGAGGCAGTGTCTTGACAGACTGGTTTGGGCATTCATACCTTATTGAAGCATTCAAATGAAAGTATGCACCTTAACAGTGACACAACAAACTACTCGACTGCACCGCGTATAAGGGAGCAGCACGTCTCAAACAAAACCAAAAGAGAAACAGAAGTACTTTTCAGTCGGAGGAGCGTCTTCTGAACAGTGAGAACACGATGTGGTGAAAAGTGAAAGAAAGTGAAGAAGAACTGAAGCTCTGGATCACAATATAACGATCCCTCAGGACTCTTCGACCTCAGACAGGGTCACACCTGCCATCAGCTCAGGTATGTTTTGCTCTGACTTGGCATCAGGCTCGAGGAGTCAGATTCAGAACAATAAATGTGGTTATTTTGCGTGTTTCAGGTTTGACAATCACAATGGCTTCACTGCCAGAGGAGTATCTGTCATGTCCGATCTGTCAGGAGGTCTTTAAGGATCCGGTGCTTTTGTCCTGCAGTCACAGCTTCTGTGGGCTCTGTCTGAGGAGCTGGTGGAGTGAGAAGCCCACCCACGAGTGTCCTGTTTGTAAGAGAAGATCATCCAGGACCGAACCTCCATCAAATCTGGTGCTGAGGAACCTGTGTGAGGTGTATCTACAGCAGAGAGAGCAGAAGGCTCCAGAAGAACACGTGTGTCCACTGCACTCAGAGACATTTAAACTGTTCTGTCTGTCTGACCAGCAGCCTGTCTGTGTGGTGTGTCGAGACTCCAAAGCTCACGAAGACCACCGCTTCAGGCCCATAGTGGAAGCAGCACAGGATCTGAGAGAGGAGCTGGAGGAGTCTCTGAACCCTCTGAGAGACCGACTGGAGCGTGCGGAAAGACAGAAAGAAGATGATAAATCAACTTTGGCCGGCATCAAGACTCAGTCGGATTGCACAGCAAATCTGATCGAAAAACAGTTTCTAAAGCTTCACAACTTTCTTTCCGAACAACAAGAGGTTCGTCTGAAGGCTCTGAGGGAGGAAGAGGAGCAGAAGACACAGAGGATGAAGGACAAGACTGTGAGCAAAGAGATAGAAGCTCTGTCTGGAACCATCAGAGCCACAGAGGAGCAGCTGAAAGCCACAGACCTTTCTTTCCTGCTCAAATACAAAGCTGCAGTGGAGAGGGTGCAGCGCTGCCCCCTGCTGGAGGGACCAGGAGCTCTGATTGACCAGGCAAAACATCTGGGCAACCTGGCCTTCAACATCTGGAGCGACATGAAGAGCCTGGTGCAGTACTCTCCGGTCATACTGGACCCAAACACAGCTGTGAGTGCAGTTCTTTCAGAGGATCTGACCAGTTTTACATTTGACAAAAAAAGAAAACACAAAGAAACACCTAAGAACAGTTCAGGCTTGGTTCTTGGCTCAGAGGGATTCGACTCTGGCTCTCACAGCTGGGACGTCGAAGTGGGGAAAAATAAAGTGTGGGGACTTGGAGTTGTGGCATATTCTTTTGACGAGTGGGTGAAGGGGAACGGGGGGATGGAGGAAATATGGGCCATAGTATCTACTTCTAATGGGAAATACAAAGCCATGAAGAAAGATGGAGACGTTGCTTCCCTAAAACTAGAGTCAAGTCCGGAAAGGATCAGAGTTTGTCTCGACTGTGACAAACATGAAGTGAGTTTTTATGAGGCGGACACTGACGCTCTCATTCACTCGTTCACACACATCAGTTTCTTAAAATATTTCCCATACTTTTACACGAGAAGTAGCTGTTCAGTCAGAATCCTCCCGGAACAAATCCTTCTGGGGGAATGATGAGCTGATGTTTGTTTTCACCACAATTATTCATTTTGTTTACGAGGTTTTACTTCATGCATATTTATCTTAAGATCAACAGCTTGTACTTTCACTTGTACTTTCACTTAGAATGTTTTGTCCTTTTAACTGAAACAGTCACATTGAAGGTCGAAGACTACGTAACAATTATGACATAGTGTAATAGAAATAATTTTAATAAATATTGTTTTACCAATGATTTTTTTATTTTATTGCATATATATAAATTATGCATAGGTTTCTATATGTAGAATGATCATAATACTTGTTTTAGTATGTATTTTTTGTGTTTTTGGTTGTTAATAATCAATCAATAATTGTTGTTCCAATGAAATTAATTTACCCGATTTGGGAACAAGCGGTAGAAAATGGATGGATGGATGGATTTGTTTGATTTCTTACATTATGTGTTGTAATGGCTAATAAAGGTATAGAACAAAAGTAGTGCATTAATTTACACTTTAATAATATGGCCGTGGCTGCAGAGCCGCGGCGGGGGCAAAGTCCTTGAAAAGGTTGTTTACAACAGCTCCTCTTCATAAACAACTCATTTGATGTTTTGCATTTTTTACTGGCCGCGCCCTAAACTTTAAGGTCCTATCTGGAAGACAGGAAGTACTTTGTGTCTCAGACCACATGCTCCTGACCTGTGGTGTGCCCCAAGGGTCAGTCCTGGGTCCCCTTCTGTTCAACCTCTGCATGCTGCCGTTAGGTCAGCTGATACTCAGAGAAAATGTGTCCTATCACAATGAAGCAGACGAGTCAGATCTATGAGTAAAGGTTTTGTGCCATTGTCAGTGAACAAAATCCACACGATAGAAACTTGAGAAACATATCGCAAATAAGGTAAAGAAAAACAATTTAAATGTTCTAATAAGATGATGAAGGGTTCTTTCAGCAGAAGAACACTCGTCACACTGGGACACTTTTCTACATCACCATGTGGGGGCACTGTTCTAGTTTCTTCTGGAGGGCGTGTCCAGGTCTTCCCTGTATGATAATGAGGGATCCACCCACCACATGTGGCCCTTCTGAAGCCTCCGCCTTGTGAAGTACAGCAGCAGCTTGTCCTGGTTTGGAGCAATAATATGGTCCCATTGGCTGCTCCAACACCACATGACCTGGATTTACAGGCTTGTGGTGTAGTGCGACATCTAGTGGCAAAAGTACAATACTGCTTCAGAAGCAGAATTGTACTTTTGCCTGCTCATAAATACAACTGTCACTCACTCTCTCTCTCTCACACTTTTTCCTCGTTCTCCATTTAAACCAATGGCGTTCCCGCTGGACCAGAAGTGCCATTACAACTGAAGTGCTGATCCCGTGGGAAAAGAGGGAATAGTGGGCGGGGCGGAATAAGGTCCATAGAGGCCCGGATCTACCCCACCAGACAAGACCCAAGGTGTAGGCTGTGTAAAGGGGGCCCTGAGACAAGACCCATGGTGTAGGCTGTGCAAAGGGCCCTGAGACAAGACCCAAGGTGTAGGCTGTGCAAAGGGCCCTGAGTCAAGACCCATGGTGTAGGCTGTGCAAAGGGCCCTGAGACAAGACCCATGGTGTAGGCTGTGCAAAGGGGGCCCTGAGACCATCCCACACATAACTGCAGGTGCAGATGCTGCAGGGACAGCAGACAGGGAGCGCCATCACCACCAGTCACAAATGAAGTCTTGTTGGACAACCCGACCAACAATCTAAAGAACTGGATCTTGATTGGCTCAGAGGGGTCAGGCTCTCACAGATTGTTGACACGAGAGACAGTGACAAACGGCGAGTTTTCACCAGAAATATATTTGATTATTTAGACAGTGACAACAACAGTGACCATGACAATGAATGTGATGCCAAGAATAATGATGAAGGTGATGATGAAGGTGATGATGATGAAGGTGATGATGAAGGTGATGACGAAGGTGGTGATGACGAAGGTGATGATGACGAAGGTGATGATGACGAAGGTGATGATGAAGGTGATGATGAAGGTGGTGATGACGAAGGTGATGATGACGAAGGTGATGATGATGAAGGTGATGATGACGAAGGTGATGATGAAGGTGATGATGAAGGTGGTGATGATGAAGGTGATGATGAAGGTGATGATGATGAAGGTGATGATGATGAAGGGGGTAATGAAGGATGGTGTATGGATTTCTTTAAAGGCAATTTTGAAGTAATAGTTATGGGAGTGTCTACAGAGCCGCGGCGCGCGGCCGAAACAGCTAAGTTAAGGCTGGTTAAGGTTAGGGTTAAGGTTAAGGTTAAGGTTAAGGTTAGGGTTAGGGTTAGGGTCAGGGTTAAGGTTAAGGTTAAGGTTAGGGTTAAGGTTAGGGTTAAGGTTAAGGTTAGGGTTAGGGTTAGCCATGAGGCTATATGGCAGTGCCGCGGTTCCTGAAACTGCTGGGCCATTTGACCGCGCTGCGGCTCTGCAGCCACGGCCAATAGTTAATGGGTTAAAGAGTATTATTCATGAAGCAGAGTCAAGTCCTCTAAGGATCAGAATCCATCTTGATTGTGACAAACATGAAGTGAGTAAGTAAATCTTACAGTTCTCAGAGCGTCGCAGATGAGCTTCAAATATGATCAAATATGGTGTAAAAAGCAAAAATTATTTACCTACAAAAATGTTACAAATACAATAATCATATTGCACTATCCTGTACTAATTATAGTCTTAGACTAATGCACGATACATTTTGTATTTATTTTTTGGGGTAAATTAGTAGATTTAGTCTTTTTCCCCAAAGAGTCGATTGTAAAAGCAGAACTTTGTGACAAAAAGGAGGCCATCAAGACAAGACAAGACAAGACAAGAGGACAAGAAGTACATTAGCTAGTACTTTCATACTTTAATTTACCCCTAAAATAAATGCATGTGGATATTTCACCCTGGAGTCTCAATTGAACATGCGATAGAAGAAAATGAACGATAAATAAATACTATATACTATTATAAATATATTATTATTTCAATTTGTGTTACTATTATTTTAGTGTTACCTCATACAAATGCCATGTGGACAAGCAAAGGTATTTTAACTAGTTGAAATATATATGTTCTGTGCAGCTGAAAGGTCAAAGGACTAAATTCTTGAGACGCTGAAGTGCTTGACCCCTGCACTGTTGTGTGTAACCCTCCCAATCACCACCAGATGGCAGAATTTCATGCGCAATTTCAACCCATCATTTCTTCAGCATCATCTGTATATTTATATACATCTGTTTATCATCTGTATATTTATATATATCTGTATATCATATGTATATTTATTTCTAACATGTTTGACACAAGCTTTACTGAAGTCTGCTTTGTTCTGGTCGAATCTGCAAAGGAAAACACACACATTGGGACCTCAGCTTCCAGAACGAGCCGCCGCCAGAGCGCAATCCAGGCCTCGCCACCACACGGGAGGAAAACATATATTAATGTCTGTAGAAATAAATGATTGAAGCAGATAATGCAGATGAACAACCGATGACAGAAGGACGGGGCATAAACAACAGCCCAAAGGAGGAGCAGAGAAAGAGGAAGAAGAGGTCATGACCCCGACACTGTCACATGTGCGCTCGTCCAGGTTTGGTTCGTGTTTATCCCCGGTCAGTGTACGCCTCTGTCTCATCAGATCCTCATGGCGATGACAGAGACGTGAAATGACACAGACCACAGAGAGAACAGGCCAGTATCATGGTCTGGAGCTGTTTACTGCCTGCGCCACAAACCCAACATTTAAACTATAGCCCAATCATCCCCTCGCCGCGCTGGAGTAAACAAGGCCCTGACCACACCACGACTGCTGCTGGAAATGTCCTCCAGCATGACATTAAAGCATCTTCATTCAGGAGGTTTCATGGCACAAATCCTGCACAAATGAGTGGACTTTAAACAAACATGAGCCATAAACGACTCGTGTCACTCCAGGAAGGGTCAATACTATCATTTTACTTAGTGATGGGCTAGTTTCTTCATTCCAGGCAAAGCAGTTACATCTCAGTGGAGTCAAGCAGGTAGTGGACCCTCCCCCAGAAATGTGGCATTCTGCATGAAGGTTTTGCATTGTGCTGGCTTTTCACAATAAATAAAGCAAATAAGAATATACAGTATGTCTTTGATTTATATTGGTTTGGAAATCAGCTCAACTTGAAACACTCATTCTACATTTACTACTCAAACCAAACATGGCCGCCAGTTTGAGTCAATGGGGCGACTTCTTCGGCGCGTGTTTAGCCTTTAGCGGCCTGGTACGTCCGGCGGCTGAACGGCCACTGAACATGCTCAGTAACACGCAGGCTTGTGTTCCACGTGACCGCTCTGATTGGTCAGAGAGCGGAGCAGAGCGAACCTAAGCTAAAGATTTAAACACTGTTTTTAGGACAAAACCAAAGAAAAGTCCCAGTCGACCGAACACGAGCGCTGAACTTCACTGGGGGAAAATGCTATTTGGGCGGCGTGGATTTTTTTTGGTCCAGTCTGGTCTAGTCTGGTCCAGTCCGATCCAGTCCGGTCCAGTCCGGTCCAGTCCGGTCCAGTCTGATCCAGTCTGGTCCAGTCTGGTCCAGTCTGGTTCAGTCTGGTCCAGTCTGGTCCAGTCTGGTTCAGTCTGGTCCAGTCTGGTCCAGTCTCCAGTCTGGTCCAGTCTGGTCCAGTCTGGTCCAGTCTCCAGTCTGGTCCAGTCTCCAGTCTGGTCCAGTCTGGTCCAGTCTCCAGTCTGGTCCAGTCTGGTCCAGTCTGGTCCAGTCTGGTCCAGTCTGGTCCAGTCTGGTCCAGTCTCCAGTCTGGTCCAGTCTCCAGTGTGGTCCAGTCTCCAGTCTGGTCCAGTCTGGTCCAGTCTGGTCCAGTCTGGTCCAGTCTCCAGTCTGGTCCAGTCTCCAGTGTGGTCCAGTCTCCAGTCTGGTCCAGTCTCCAGTCTGGTCCAGTCTCCAGTCTGGTCCAGTCTGGTCCAGTCTGGTCCAGTCTCCAGTCTGGTCCATGTGGGGACAGTAACACGACTAGTTTAGAGGTTTATTAGTTACGATTCTGGCCATTCACAGAATGCACCAGACCACGCCCTCAATCTGCTTTACTCCACCTCATATTTTGGCGTTAACTAGCAAAGACCACAACACCAGCTACGAGTGTTTATGGCGTACGAGAAAAATAAAAAACACAAATGTACAGAAGTTGATGCAGTTTTGACACTTCTGGCGCTGAGGGCTGAAGGCTCCGGGGCCTCGATACCCCCATCTAGGAGATACATTAGAATAATTAGAACCATTAAAAGATGGTGGAAGGGGCACGACGTCATGAACACAGGTGTATGTGATGTGTAGCCGCAGGAAGGGGCGTGGTCCTGCTCCCGAACTTAAGATAACAAACTTATCTTCAATAATCACACTTCTGGTTTAGAATTCCACGCCCTGCGCTGTCATCAATTGCACGGAAATGAGCTCCGCTGTTCCCACGTTAACACTGCATAAGTTTTATATTCTACAACTTTGGAAGAGAAAATAAATAAATACAAATGTCTGAGATATGTGTCTACAGTCCACAGATTCCTCCTGCAGTGGTTTATCTTCGTCTCATAAAACTCCCACAGTGTCACATTCTTCACATTGTTCGAGAGCTCAAGATTCGTTCGACTGAAATCCTCATTAATAAAGGTCCAAATTAAGGTTATTAAACTTGTGAGTAACAAAGGACCAAGGCTGCGTTCACACAGGGTCATATTTGTGACTAAACCCAGAACTAAACCTGGAGCAAGACAAAACTAAAGTCTACGTCAGGAAAAAATCAAACCAGGACCAATAAAGGGAATGTGTCCTTAAAATCATAATTGTTGAGTAATTAGAGTCCAGTAAATTCAATGTTACTAAAAGTGAGAGTTGTTATGAAAGGAACACAGTAGATTACAGGCAGCAGTAGTAGTAGAAGTACTGGTAGTACAAGCAGTAGCAGTAGTAATGGCAGCAAACTAAATGTACAATATTTCAAACAGCAATAATCATTGAAGAAGGGGAAGTATTACGGGTGTGAAAAGACTCCAACTGTATTTGTGTGCCTACATTCGTCAAGATCCTCTCCAGTTCGCGTTAGCAACAGGTTTGATTGACAGCTAGCACAGCTCATTGCTAACTTCCTGTAGAAACCAGTCCCTTCTGCACCCTCGCTCCTGATTGGCTGAGGTTGGCGCGCGCGCTCACGTTTCAAGATATGGAATTATAAAGCAGCAGCAACGGGATAATAGTCTATTAAAATAATTATTTAATTATTAATACAGTCTTGGAAAAATAGCAATAGTAGCAGTAGCAGTAGTATTAGTAGTAGTAGTAGCAGTAGTAGTAGGAGTAGTAGTAGTATTAGTAGTAGTAGTAGTAGTAGTAGTAGGAGTAGTAGTAGTATTAGTAGTAGTAGTAGTAGTAGTAGTAGTAGTAGCAGTAGCAGTAGTATTAGTAGTAGTAGTAGTAGTAGTAGCAGTAGCAGTAGTAGTAGTAGTAGTAGTAGTAGTAGTAGCAGTAGTAGCAGTAGCAGTAGTAGTAGTAGTAGTAGTAGTAGTAGCAGTAGTAGTAGTAGTAGTAGTAGTAGTAGTAGTAGTAGTAGTAGCACAAGTACAATACTATGTACTCGGACAGATATGCACCACATGTTAACTCGATACAACAGGAAACTCTTTAGTGAAGTTTAACCGCAGCAGACGCTCATATGAACTCCAGATACTTCAACTCCTGTCGCCACAGAAAATAATGTATCGTGTGAGACCTTTTCATCATCGTACATGTTAAACTGAGATGGAAATGACAAATATATCGTGTACAACCAAATCAGGCTTTCCACTGGTGAAGAATGAGCTGCTTCAGGAGGATTCAGAGGAAGGAGAAGGAGGTGTTTCTTCTGATGAAGGATAAACACATCAACATTTGATTACAATTTATTGTTAAAACCTTGATTATGTAGTTATAGACAGGGTACGATGAGGAAAAGGAATATGTGAATATTTTATGGAAAATGTCCAGTAGAGTTCGTACAGTTGTTGTCACCCTGTCCCAGCATGCACCACAATCCCTGGCCTGGCCTGAAGGAGGCGGGGCTATTGTATTGAAACGAATGACGTCGACAGCAATGATCAAACTGTAGTTTAGAGGTAAAGTCTCAGAGATTGTGGATTATGGTTTTAAATGATTGAGGGCAGAAGAAAGACAAAGACTTTTACCAGATTTACAAAGATCCAGCTTTACGGAGTGGATTTCTGTAACTAACTGTACTGTACAGAGTTAAGACTGACATTAAGAAAGCTACAAATCTATTTCTGAATGAATTTGTGGAATAATTTAACCATCGCCTTGTGAATGATTATAATAATTATTCATTAATGAATAATCGAGAGAGAGTGACTTCTCATTTCTGAAACGACCATGTGGAAAGACAAATCCCGTGGTCATGGATGAGATGTCAGTTGGTTTGAGAAAGCCAGATCACTGACATCGAGCAGAGGAAACATCTAAAGAGAAGAAGAAACTAATGTTTGTGCAGTGGTCACTCTCTCAACACAAGATCAACTGGAAAATACATCTTTGAATATTGCAGAAGATTATTGCAACTGTGTGTGCTGTAATTAAAGCTGTAATTAAAAGGACAAATACCAAATATGTTACATGTCCTATTATCTGTCTAACTTTGGCACATTTACATGTTGAACTAACATCAAAGATGTTGTCGCCCGGAGGCTTCATCAGACAGGAAGGGACAGAGTGAGATGTGGGATGAGAGAGAAGGGAGGACATGCAGTAAAATGGCAGAGTCAGGATTTGACTTCGCGACCCTGCGACCGGCTGCACCTGGCATGTGCTGTGCCTCAACCACTCAGCCACCGGGCAGCGCTGTAGAGCAGTTTTCATGCACACAGACAACTCAAAATGCTTTACTACAAAGAGTACTTTAAAATCAATTAATGCATACTACATACATTAACTAATAATACCACAAAGTGTGCTCAGATGTGTCGATCGCTCATGGCTGATCCCCGTGGAAACATGGGCCACATTTACTGACCGCATTCGTGGACTGAAATGGGACAGACTTTATGCAACTGGCCTTAATATGAAGCCTTCGGAGGATGCGGCCTTCGGAGGATGCGGCCTTCGGAGGATGCGGCCTTCGGAGGATGCAGCCCTGAACTGGGACAGTAGAAAGGCGTCATAAGGCGCTTGCGCCTAAGTTTTGGATTTGAGCGTTTTTCGTTGCGTTCGTTGTGTTGTTGTGACGTGAGCTAGCTCCGAGCGAGCCCACCAGCCCCCCCCCCCCCCCCCCCCCCCCCCCGCGCCCTCCGGCCGCGCTAAAGTACGGCGTGTCGTCGGTACACGTTTATATACACGTTTATATGAAAGAGGAACTTCACGAACGATCGGGACACGCACTGGAATCGCTTTAAATTAACGTGTTTTGACTTTATTCGGCTGGATTGAGTGTTTTCGTCGTGTCGTTGCGATGTGTCTTGGCTCTGAGTCCCCCGGGCCCCGCCCCCCGGCTCCGGCCCCGCCCCCCGGCTCCGGCCCCGCCCCCCGGCTCCGGCCCCGCCCCCCGGCTCCGGCCCCGCCCCCCGGCCGGCGCCGTACCGCGTTTCCACAAAGGAGGAACTCATGAAACTGCGGAGAACAGTCATCTCACCCGGAGATCGTCACGTTATCCCGTCGCAATACTGACCTAACCTAATACTGATGTGCAATTCTGTCATATGTGCAATTACTGTTGGAATTCATGTGCAATTCATGTGCAATTACTGTGAAATTCATGTGCAATCTATGTGCTGTCGTGACACATATTCATGTGCAATTACTGTCGGGATCACATGCAATGGTATTTATTTATTTATTTGTCTATGGGAGTTTTTATTTATTTATAGGAGATCTTCTACTGAAAGTGTTTTTCAGACTTCCTATAAGTGATCTGTTCTTCTGGATCTACCTCTGTATCTACCTGCGTTGCACCAATGACATTTCCCCATGTGGGACAATAAAGGAATATCTTATCTTATCTTATCTTAGAATGAAACAAGCAGTGGCACTGGCAAAGTTCCGGCTTCATTCAAACATAACCTTTCCCTGCATTATTTTTGGTGATTTACCGTCGGATGATTCATGCCTACAAACACATTTCTGAGCAGAAAGTTTGTCACTCTTAATACTCAGCACTCAAGCCTCAGTTGCAGGACAATACGGGATTCTGAAATGTGACGAGTCCTGAAGTGCCTTGCCCAACAGCAGATTTCTAACACTGTTTATAAGAACCATCTCCACTGACACAGAACTTCCTCTTCCTTTTTCCACTTTGGCTCCAATTAGAAAAATCACTTCCATGAAGAAGTGGATCGGATTTCCTCTGAGTTTGGGCCACAACAACAGGATATGAAGTATAATCATTTAATCAGAACTAAAGTGTAGATAATGTCGTGTTAAAAACATCGTGGTGGAAATGATGTGGATGATTTTTTAGCACTTCTTTCTTCAATCGCAATATCTCAGAATAAGAACGTGCACTTTTTTCTCGATTTAAAGGTGCACCATGTAACCTTTCTTGTCTCCACGATGAGGTTTTTGCTTTGCCATATCAATCGCTCAAGCTTACGGGTCAGATCTGTGGAGTATATTTAGTTTAGTTAGTATTTTTCTCCATTAAAATACAACTGGATTCCAAATAGACAATTAAGTTTAATACATTTAATACTGTGCAACACCGTGGAGGACCCGCCCACCAGAAAAGTGAAATACCTTTAATGTGTTATTTTGCCCATTGGAAAACTCAGATGCATTCAGAGCATCAAACATTTTAATACTCTTTTTATTCAAAGAAACAAACAATAAAGTAGGTTTAAATGTGCACTGTGGAAGTAGTTTTTTTTTTAACGTGTCCAACTCTTCCAAAGCTTCTCCAAACCCTTTGTATTCAAATGGTTTCATTTTCAGACAACTGCACAGGCCTTAATCGGCTTTTTCAGACGGCGAAGTGAAGCTGTGGTGGACCGCCCCGGGCACAGCCAATCAGAGCGCTGCGTTCGGGTCTTACTTACAGACAAAATGCAGTGAGCTCATTTTTTTTCACAAAGAACGGCTTTTTAAACACGAACTCTGCTCATTTACCACAACAAAAAACAGGAAAAAAGTATTCATAGTCAACGTTTCAGTGGCATAAGTAAGATAAATGGTAAAGTTGTATAAGGTCGGGGTAAATTCTGGGCCTCCTTCGTAGTCACAACAGCGTAATCGACTGGCCAAGGTAAACGTCTGGCACAGAAAACAGCCTCGTGTTTTGAGTTCATTGGGTTTCCTGGTCTGAGAAAGGCATTGTGGGTCATGAAGGAGCGTGGCATAGTGGGTAATGAAGGAGGAAGATGCACAAAGGCAGGAAGAAACACAATGAGAGCGTTTGTTTTTGTGTCCACTTCTCAAGGACGCCAGGGACTTTTGGACCCCTCACCTCTGCTGGACACTGCACAGAAGCAGCAGTTTACGTCCAGACAGTGGAGGCCATCGATTGGCTGAGACAAACCCTTCCATCTGCTGCCGGACGCTCTCACAACCCTGTCAGTTGGCTGTGTACAATTGGTAACAGGAAGTAAGAATATTATAAGGTAAAGGGGAATGTTCTTTACTGCAGTTAAGGGGTCGATATTTGAAGTAAGGCAAGGCAAGTTTATTTGTAGAGCACATTTCATACACAGGGCAATTCAAAGTGCTTCACAGCAGGGAAAATGCATTCAAATCACAAAGAAATGACAGAAACAGAAATACAATATAATTAACAAAATAAAAATAAAAAACACCTGGCCAAATCCAAATTTATCTGACCACATTGGCATTCTATACACTCCTTCCCATATTTATTTGACACTGCAGCATGATCTCCGGAAAGGACACATCACTTTTAGATTGATTTGTTCCTATATCTGCGCGCTTTCTGCAAACTGCACACAAGTAGTAGTATTAGAGGTAATAGTAGCAGTATCTCTCTATAAAAAAGTATCATGAATCTGACCTGTCTAGGGCCTTTAAGTCCCATGAATAAAACTGTGTGCTTGTCTTTTCATGTCCTGTCCTTCCTGTTGGACTCTGCTTCCTGCTTCAGGAAACGCCTCCGAAGGGGAAGGAGACAAATCCTCTGGTGAACAAGAGGAGACAATGTTTTAAAGAGGCTTTGTGTGATTTTTTTCATGTAATCTAACTAAAATCTTTAGTTCCAGAACAGATGTATTGTAAAAGCAACTCTTAGTGTCAAAATGAGACTGCTGTGTGTTGCGACACAGGAAGTGCACTGTTAGCAAGAAAATGTTTGTTAGCTTTGCCGTGACACCAAAACTCAGGTGTGAAATCAAACAAAGGGGGGCTGCCCGGTGGTGGAGTGGTTAAGTCGCACATATGCCAGGCTCCATGTACAACCGGCCACAGTGTCGTGAGTTCATGTACTGTATGTCCTCCCTTCTCTCATCCCCCATTTTACACTTACATTTCCTGTCTAATAAAGCCTTTGGGCCAAAAGAATTATAACACAAAACCAAACCAACCAAAAAACAAGGCAATTCAAACTTTCTCACAGCAAAAATGTATTAAAATCACAAAGTCATGAAGACAAACAATGATTTACATTTTGACATTTCTCTTGTGTTCAAACACTAATGGATTAAAAAGTTATAAACACTTGTTTTGCCCTTTAAAGGCTCCACAAAGCCTCTTGAAGTACACTGTATTCATTCATTCACTCCACACTACTACTGTAGCCACAGCTGCCTTGGGGCAGACTGACAGAGCAAGGCTCTCTACCATCGGCCCCTCTGACCAGCACCGCCTCACACACAAACCAGAGTCATACACAGAGTCATGTGGGTGGAGTTTCAATCTGCAGTGTGTGGTAGTTTTCTGTTCTTTTCTTTGTTTAAACTGTAGAAATGTGCTAAAAATAAATCTGAATGTGATTTTTGTCCATGTGTCATTTCTCTAGACTTATTTTGTCAGTGTAGTCACATGATCCCTCTTGTTCAACACCACCTGTAATAAACCAATCTGAAAGGCGCAGATGTCCTTCACAAATAAAGCATTTTAACTGCTCAAGTTCTTGCCTTTTTGTACAATCTATTCTGATGGGACTTTATGGGTCATATTTTTCTTTAGTTTTAAGGTGAGTCTTGCTTAAGTACAGAGCAGAGAGCACTATCTGAAACTATCACACAAAACTTCAAAACATGCCCCTCTAACAGGACGACATGTGATGAATAATAAGAGGATAAACTGCACTAACTCAGCTAGAATAAAACAATCCATAAGAACCTGTGAATAACTCGGGAGAACTGAAGTGGAAGTAGCTCAGTCCTCGTCTCTTTGTTCTCCTCGTCCGTGAGCATGTTTATGTTTTGCAGAATTAGCTCGCTGACCCCATTAGCTTCCATTAGCATCCGTTAGCACCGGCGCTAAGGTTAGTCCCAGCTTTTGTCCTGACGGGGCCCGCGCTGACAGGGATGTGTTTATTTGTGTTCACTGCAGGACGCTGACAGTCACGTGACTGAGATAAGGATCAGACCAAAGCTCTTCTGTCTCCTCCAGGAGCCAAACGCAGACGTGGCTCGTGAAGAGTCCAGGTCTGTGTGCGACGAGGACAAGACTGATCACATTAAATGAAAGACTTTGACGTTGGGCTGAGCATTACCTTCCACAGATGTTTTTAAGGATGTTTGAGAAAAATAAAACATGCCAAATAGATAGAGTTTAATGCCAACGGTGGAACATTCCAGGTGAAGCAACTTTTCCATGGAGAGAACCAGGTGAAGGAGTCAGAATCAGTTCAGCCTCAACGTGATCAATCTAGAAATGTCAAATTTGTTAGCATTTGTAGAAATTATTATCATTATTAAAGGTCCCTCATTATAGAACATTGAGAGCTTTTCAACCTTCTGTCAGTGTTAATTGTACCTGAAAACAACCTCCAAAGTATTTTTATTCTTTCATCCAAAGTTTGGGGTGAGACAACGACAGAATCCACAGTTCGGACGAATTAGAGAAACTCCGCCTCCTCCAGGAAGTGTCTCTGTCTCTGTCGGGTCTTTACAAGCAAGATTTACATCAGAAATGCACTTGTGTCTTCCATCCAGAGTTTTCTACAATACAGTCATCAGTCAATCATTAATAATACAAATATTTAGTCTATTCAACAGCCACACCCTCCGACAGCAGAACGAACATTGAACCCGTCGACGACACGTTCATTGGACGTCGTTTTGCTTTGAACACTAGTCATTTTTCCCCAAAAGTGTTTTCTGACACCACAACTGCTTTTATTTAACCACGTAGTAAATGTGTCCACTTTCACGATTATACTCAAAGTATTTTTACCCATTTGAGTCCAGGTATCCATCAATCATTTCCATCGTTGGTGTTTCACGTCCCAGATACTCAACTGTTTTAGTCAAATGGAATGATGGCGTCTGCAGAGCCTCATTCATCTCACAGTATTTATGTCCCAAAACACATGATGGAGACGACAGCCACAGCCACAGTTTCTCCAGCCACTGCTTCCCCGTGAATGACTTTAACATGATCAAATATCGAGACACATTTTTCCAACAGAATTATTTCCATACGTAAGATTTGCCGTGTGCATTTATGTTCCCATTGTTCATCAGTTATGGCACAAATTCCTCTTTTTTCCCATAAATATTTGTACCAAGTAGAGTAGAATCACCATAACAGTTCTGAGGATATGTTTGAAGGTTACAGTGGTCAGTATTGCTTTATTTCACTTCCTGGTTGTAATAACTCCTGATTTATTCCTGTAAAAGTCAATTCTTTTCAAAGGCTTCGTCGCTTGTCGCTCCCTGAAAATCTGGACGCCCTCGATGGACACATTACATTCACCATTACTTTTATTGGACAACACAGACACATTTACCAGTTAAATCGCCAAATGTGTAGCACCAGTGACATGACATAAAAACCAAAATGATCAGACGTTTGCTCTGTGTTCTCTCTGTGCTGTGGCAGTACTTTGACTCGGTGCATTCCTCTTTACAGTAACCGCTGCACGCCGCCCCGGTAACGACAGCTGAGTGCAATTTCCCATTCTTTCCAAACCAAACTCTTTCCTTTAGAACTCACAATCGCTGTTAATAATTTAGTCCACATGAAGGGGAGACTTCTGAGGGTCTGAACCTGGTTTAGATCCCTGTTGGACCACACAGACCGGGTCCAGACCGGCGTCCCGACTGCAGACCCAGGTGCGGGGGTAATGGGCCGCAGATGTGAGCGGGAGAGCAGAGGCCGCGCTGCAGACAGGAGGCGGCCATGTTTGTTTTACTGATAGTGTAATCTGATTGGACGACCTCTGACCTGCTCTGGTTTCAGACAACAGCTGAGAGCGCGGGGCTTTTGCAATAATGCCATTTTGAACTCGTCAGAAGATATTTAGTTTCCTCCTGACCAGCGCTAAAGGTGATGAGTTATAAAGAGCATTTACCCCTTAAAAACAGGTAAACGCTTGTGTGTAACTGGTTTCAAATGTAAAAGTTGAATGTTTTTGGTTGTTGGTTAATGGTTTGTGCTGTTCCACTGCTCAGATGTGAGAAAAACTGTGACGTGGGAATGACAAAAAATGTGTTTGAGTCATTTCACATGACAGACATCCATGTGGCCTGTACTTTAGCTGTGCATATTGTTTACATAGGAGTTCATTCATCTGGAACGCAGAGGCTGGAGCGAGCGCCCTGAGCGGCTACTGCACTGCAGCAGCGCCGGCTTCTGTGCTGCTGAAGCCTCATCGTCGAGAGAGAGACTTTGAGCGACACACGCAGGCTCTTTACACGTCAGTGGGAACGCAGGGGTTTGAAGTGAGACACGACATTTTTGGTCAGTTTACTAGAGCAATATATATTTAATGTAGAAACGACAAAACGGTCCAATCTGCACCTAAAGACGTTTAAAAGCTGATTGCGGCGATGGCATCCAAACCAAAGCAAAGCCGCGGCGGGCTCAGACACGGGTATATGAGAGACAGGCGCACATGCCAGGTGCACATGCCAGGTGCACATGCCAGGTAATTTATTGTTCCAAACCACAGAAACATAAAAGTCGGCACTTACTTTTAGTTTGACGACACACAATAGCGACACAACAATGACACCTGCAGTCTGGAGTGATAGAAACGATTCACTTAAACCAGGCGTAGAAACAAGGAAGGAATATCAACACGAAAAACTGTAACAAAACGTAAAGGTAACAAAAAACGGTAACGAAGACAAAAACGGAAAACAAAAGTCTGCCTCCCCGTGCTCACTCCACCGCCATTAAAGGCGTAATTTACTATTTTTCGTCAATTTGAGAACTCAGGAGGAAGTGCTCATGCCACTTCCCCGTGTGGACTGATACAACAACTGTTTATTAGCACGACAGATCACATCACATCTCTCGTCTCCCGTAGATTTCCGTCTCTTCTGCGTCAGCTCGAATTGTCTTTCTCCGTCTTCATTTCGTCCCGTACACTGAGGGAACTATATTATGACAGATCAATCACCTGCTCACCTACCGCTCACCTGCAGCCTGACGCGGCTGCAGGTGAGCGGCAGGTGCGTTTTATGATTGATACGTGGCAGGACTAATCGATAGTCCACGCCACGAGGAAATAAGACTCAGATCTGGGTAAAAAAAATCGTCCATTCAACCTTTAACCAAGCCACTAAACGCCGGTGAGCGCTCTCCCTAATTAACCTCACACACACCTTAGCACCGCCCCCAAACACCGCAGAGTCGTGCTCGTTTCCAAGCGCGTGCACAAAACCCAAATATGGCTCCTACAAGGCGAGTTTACTTAAATACTACACACATCCAAATCCCCCTCTGTACATGTCTGTTGTATCGAACATGTCAATAAAATAAAGCAAGACATTAAAAGTGGCTCCACCTCATTCGTCCCAATCATGCGCAATTTAGCCAATTTTTACACATACAAACATTAAATGATGAACAACTTGTAATACATTTTGGCCTTACATTTCTGTGAGTAAAGTTTCGAATGGATATCTCTAAATGTAAGTCTCCTATTCTCCTGTGGTACCTCGCCTCAATGCCATACCGTGGAACATTCCAGACAATACAACACTGTAGACGAGCAGGCGGCAGACCTAAAAGTTACATCGTCCACATTTAAAAGCGAAACATGCATCTGGTCTCGTCTTATTCCCTGATATTATAAACATTTCAGCCTTAAGCCCTTTTCCAGCTGCGCCTCGACAGACACTGATACGCTTGAACCCACCTCGGCCCCGGGGCACTACCTGGGCCCTTCCATTACATTACCGCGGAGAGCCATGCATGCTGGGAGACGGTGACTCCGTTAGCCGTTAGCGTTAGCCAGTCACAGTCCACACAAAGCCAGAGAAATGGTACGGTTTTGTCCGCTCCTGTCAGAACGGGAGTCGGGTTACACATCGCCGAAGCAATCGCTCAATCATCGGAGGAGAGCACCTCTGGGAGACGTGAAGTCAGCCGGGGCCCACAAAACAGAGCCACATGTCGAGACGGGGCCGCGAGAGTCGCACTTTTAAGATGTTTTTGCTTTTTGTTAGGTTCAAAAAGAGAGCAACACTCAGAGTTGTGCGTGGGCGAGATGAGGAGCGTCCACGACAGAAAGACTTGAGTCCATCGACTTTCCCTGCGGGTGGTTCTGCAGCATTTGTCTTTATAAAGATGTTAGTGCTTTGCCTGGAACGTTCCACAGTATCGCTATGCATTTCTCTATTTCCGTGAGACAAGCGAGCCAAGTTACAGGCCAGATCTGTGGAGAGGCAAACCCCACTCACTGTAAGAATGCACGTATTCAAAGGACACTGGATGTGTGAGGAGCTTCGTTCACGCTTGTTTCCTTAATCCTGAGTGCGAGGTCGTCTGCTCTGAGCCTCTGAAAAACACTTGGTTTGAATTGACCAGATTTGTGACGTCAACGGTGAAGTTCCTCTGCTGTTTTTGAAGTCTACAAATCATCTCCAGACTCGTCAGATTAGGTCGACTGGAATGTAGCGTGTTCTGTTCAGCGCGTACACATTATTTCATGTCCCAAAACGCGAGATATCAAAGGTACAAGAGCATGTTTAGAGGTAAATAACAATATCGTAATAACCTTCCAGAACGTGACACCTTTAAAGAGGCCGCACCCACATCCCCGGAACATTTTATTCCCCAAATACAGGAGATACGCTGTCAGCACGCTAGAGCTAGCTTTAGCGTGAGGATAAACTCGCTCTGGCCTCTGAAAGTTGTGAAAAGCGCTTATGAACTCAGCGCTGAATAATAAAGAAAAGTGAGGCATTTCTTTGGAACTGTGCAAAGAGATTAATTTTTTTTTGACATAAATAATCAAGTTTTGCACATTTAAAGGTCTGTTGTGTAGCTTTGCCTCTCAAACACCATAAATCCACTCTCTCTCCTCTTTAACGTTTGCCACTTCACATCACTGTATCTCTATTTTTCCCATCGCTTATTTTTCTGTTTCGCTGTTTATTCCTGCCAAATCCTGACGGCTCTTTTCGTGTTTCGTGTGGATTTTGAGCAGTGCAGCGGCGCCGCGACTGTGAGAAATGCTTGGAATGAGTGCGTTGTGTGATTTGCAGTTGTCAGTGTGACCTCTAAACAGATTTAATTACACGCTCAGAAGTGGAGCCAAGTAACTTCCACAAAATACTGTCCATTATATTCGCTCCAAACCTTTGAGTCACTGGCTCATGCAGCTATTGTACCTCTACTATTAACGACCGATACTACTACTGCAAACAAACGTGTAGTACTCATGGTTTTGTTGACGCTCTCTCAAATTTAAACAGAGGTGGGTAGTGTAGCCAGTAGTTAAGAGTACTGTTACTTCAAAATGATATTACCCAAATTAAAGTACAAAGTAGTGGTCAAAAGAAGTTCAATTCAACTTTATTTTCCTTTCAAGGGAAATATGACTCGGGTGTGTAGTGTCAGAGTAAAACAAAATAATCCAAAACTCAACATAATCATCAAAGAGCGAGTGCAACGAAGCCACAGCTGAAGGCCCCCCACTACAGAGAAGAGCAGGGGCCAGAGCCTCCCGATGCACATATTACGGCACGTACACAGTAAGAGCCGCAAGAGCCGCAAGAGCCGCAAGAGCCGTAAGCTGCCAGAGCACATTGTGTGTCGGGGAGGTCTGCATAGATTTGACATTTGACCCTAACCCACTATAAAGGATGGTTTCTAGTCGTCTGTTAAGACTGAGACAGTCACGTGCTCTCGCAGACCTGAACCATCAGAGTCCAGGTGCATCATGGGAATCATTTAGCATGTATATATTCATTAGCATATTAGGCTTGTGTGTGAACAGTTCTGTGCCGAACCGCAGCAGTTTTAAGTTGTATTTGACACATTTTCCATCCACTCGGTGTGAATCCAGGGCCACGAGTCGACTTTTGGACTCAGGTGCACAAACACGCACGCTCGTGATTGGCCGCCGCGTGCGTCGGAGGATTATGAGGACTATAAACCAGCCTTCATGTCACAACAGAGACTCACGCACAAGCTGAGGAAGAAATACAAGCTGATCAGACCTAAAGCTGTGGCATGAAGGGAGATAGAGACCAGAGCTGCCGGGGCGAGGGAGCCCGGAGGTGAAAGGGGAGGAGCCTGTTCACGTGGCAACGGTGCAGGTAGATGCTTCAAGTGACTTCGAGTGAGATCGCAGCTGAATGAACAGACCTTTAGCTCCTCAGGTGAATCAAACCTTTGGGGAAGGATCAGTCAGAGTGCAGCAGTTTTAGTCAGAGTTGCTTTTATGATTAACAAGATTAAATATAATAGTAATAGAGTAACACATGTGTTTTATCTCTAACATATCGGCCTAATTTAAACCCACAATTAAATTACATTTTAACACAGTCCCATCAACTGCATGTTTTTATACTTTCAGTACATGTACGATGGTGGACTTTTGTACTTTGACTCAAGTAAAAGAGCTTTAGCTGTACTTTGACTTTTACCAGTAAGTAATTGTATTTTTACTTGAGTAATGAGTACTTTTACCACTTCTGCTACAGATGAATATTAGAGCTCTCTCTGGTCTCTGCATTATATTTATTGTGTGATGTTCCAGTCAAATAAATAAATACATTCCATAACCGACTATATCAGAATTAAAAAAGATCTAAACCAAATCTGAGCTCTAAATTAGAGCTTAACTAAGACAAACTAAATCTAATATCAGCTCTAGCCTAACTCTAACATCAGCTCTAGCCTAACTCTAACATCAGCTCTAGCCTAACTCTAACATCAGCTCTAGCTAACTCTAACATCAGCTCTAGCCTAACTCTAACATCAGCTCTAGCCTAACTCTAATATCAGGTCTAGCCTAACTCTAACATCAGCTCTAGCCTAACTCTAACATCAGCTCTAGCCTAACTCTAATATCAGGTCTAGCCTAACTCTAATATCAGCTCTAGCCTAACTCTAACATCAGCTCTAGCCTAACTCTAACATCAGCTCTAGCCTAACTCTAATATCAGGTCTAGCCTAACTCTAATATCAGCTCTAGCCTAACTCTAACATCAGCTCTAGCCTAACTCTAACATCAGCTCTAGCTAACTCTAACATCAGCTCTAGCTAACTCTAATATCAGCTCTAGCCTAACTCTAACATCAGCTCTAGCTAACTCTAATATCAGCTCTAGCCTAACTCTAACATCAGCTCTAGCCTAACTCTAACATCAGCTCTAGCTAACTCTAATATCAGCTCTAGCTAACTCTAATATCAGCTCTAGCCTAACTCTAATATCAGCTCTAACCTAACTCTAATATCAGCTCTAGCCTAACTCTAACATCAGCTCTAGCCTAACTCTAACATCAGCTCTAGCTAACTCTAATATCAGCTCTAGCCTAACTCTAACATCAGCTCTAGCCTAACTCTAACATCAGCTCTAGCCTAACTCTAACATCAGCTCTAGCCTAACTCTAATATCAGCTCTAACGTAACTCTAATATCAGCTCTAGCCTAACTCTAATATCAGCTCTAGCCTAACTCTAACATCAGCTCTAGCCTAACTCTAACATCAGCTCTAGCCTAACTCTAATATCAGGTCTAGCCTAACTCTAATATCAGCTCTAGCCTAACTCTAACATCAGCTCTAGCCTAACTCTAACATCAGCTCTAGCCTAACTCTAATATCAGCTCTAACCTAACTCTAATATCAGCTCTAGCCTAACTCTAACATCAGCTCTAGCCTAACTCTAACATCAGCTCTAGCCTAACTCTAACATCAGCTCTAGCCTAACTCTAATATCAGCTCTAGCCTAACTCTAACATCAGCTCTAGCCTAACTCTAACATCAGCTCTAGCCTAACTCTAATATCAGGTCTAGCCTAACTCTAATATCAGCTCTAGCCTAACTCTAACATCAGCTCTAGCCTAACTCTAACATCAGCTCTAGCTAACTCTAACATCAGCTCTAGCCTAACTCTAACATCAGCTCTAGCTAACTCTAATATCAGCTCTAGCCTAACTCTAACATCAGCTCTAGCCTAACTCTAATATCAGCTCTAACCTAACTCTAATATCAGCTCTAGCCTAACTCTAACATCAGCTCTAGCCTAACTCTAACATCAGCTCTAGCTAACTCTAACATCAGCTCTAGCCTAACTCTAATATCAGCTCTAGCCTAACTCTAACATCAGCTCTAGCCTAACTCTAATATCAGCTCTAGCTAACTCTAACATCAGCTCTAGCCTAACTCTAATATCAGGTCTAGCCTAACTCTAATATCAGCTCTAGCCTAACTCTAACATCAGCTCTAGCCTAACTCTAACATCAGCTCTAGCCTAACTCTAATATCAGGTCTAGCCTAACTCTAATATCAGCTCTAGCCTAACTCTAACATCAGCTCTAGCCTAACTCTAATATCAGCTCTAGCTAACTCTAACATCAGCTCTAGCCTAACTCTAACATCAGCTCTAGCCTAACTCTAACATCAGCTCTAGCCTAACTCTAATATCAGGTCTAGCCTAACTCTAATATCAGCTCTAGCCTAACTCTAACATGAGCTCTAGCCTAACTCTAACATCAGCTCTAGCCTAACTCTAATATCAGCTCTAGCCTAACTCTAACATCAGCTCTAGCCTAACTCTAACATCAGCTCTAGCCTAACTCTAACATCAGCTCTAGCTAACTCTAACATCAGCTCTAGCCTAACTCTAACATCAGCTCTAGCTAACTCTAATATCAGCTCTAGCCTAACTCTAACATCAGCTCTAGCCTAACTCTAACATCAGCTCTAGCCTAACTCTAATATCAGCTCTAACCTAACTCTAATATCAGCTCTAGCCTAACTCTAACATCAGCTCTAGCCTAACTCTAACATCAGCTCTAGCTAACTCTAACATCAGCTCTAGCCTAACTCTAACATCAGCTCTAGCTAACTCTAATATCAGCTCTAGCCTAACTCTAACATCAGCTCTAGCTAACTCTAACATCAGCTCTAGCCTAACTCTAACATCAGCTCTAGCTAACTCTAATATCAGCTCTAGCCTAACTCTAACATCAGCTCTAGCCTAACTCTAATATCAGCTCTAGCTAACTCTAACATCAGCTCTAGCCTAACTCTAACATCAGCTCTAGCTAACTCTAACATCAGCTCTAGCCTAACTCTAATATCAGCTCTAACCTAACTCTAACATCAGCTCTAGCCTAACTCTAATATCAGCTCTAACCTAACTCTAATATCAGCTCTAGCCTAACTCTAATATCAGCTCTAACCTAACTCTAATATCAGCTCTAGCCTAACTCTAAGGCCAGTTCTACCCGGGACCCTGAGTTTGAAAGAGTTTTCAGCCCACACAAACTCTAACTCTGACTCAGACTCAGACTCTAACTCTAACTCTAACTCTAACTCTAATTCTAACTCTAACTCTAACTCTAACTCTAACTCTAACTCTAACTCTAACTCTAACTCTAACTCTAACTCTAGACTCTAACTCTAACTCTAAACTCTAACTCTAACTCAGACTCAGACTCTAACTCCCGGAGTCTTAGTGACGGCGGCGGTGTCACGTTTCTCAGAGAAACTGGAGGCTATACTTTCTTTGTGTTGAGTCTAGCCTCCTCCTCATCTGCATAAACCCCGCCCCCAAGCAGCCACTCTGCGCTCTGATTGGCCGCCGGATCCTCTCTGCTCTGGAATCACATTTCCAAACTTCAGTCTGAGGAAAAGTGTGGGAATGAACAGGATCCCAGCCGCCGCAGCCTGAGTGAGTACAGCAAAGTCTCGATATACGTTATATTTGAATACATTTAGTGAGTGTTTGTCCTTTGTGCAAACATTTACTTATACTGGCTCATTTAATATAGTTATTGTATTCTATATTAAATAAACTACCTGCTTATTGTTACAATACAGAAGTTTGACAATGTTTCAATACAAGGAAAGGAAATGCAACCAATGTTGATACTACATTAAAACATACTTTTAATTAAAGACAATATAATGTTATTTTAATGATTTTATAGTAGTTACTTTTATTTTACCATGTGGTCTTATACTACTTTTAATACACTTTGAAATTCTGACATCAGACTGTTGAAAATTCCAGATTGAGGATGACTGAAGTGACCTATAATACACTTTTTAACTGCAAATAGTTTTAACCCTTAAAAATAAAAACAAAAAAACAAACAAAACAAAATATTCCAGGTTAGAAATGTCAGTTTGCTCTTACAAAGGAGAAGGAGACATACTATTGTTGAAGTATTTGAGCGTCACCGAAAGTATCACTTGTGATATACAGTAAATATGTAATATAACATTGTAGGTTTCTTAAGTATTTGTTCAACAAAACCTAAACATCTGGATTTTGCCTTCATCAAAAATGCAGTGTCTGATTTCACTCAAATGTATCGCACGACAAAACCACCATGATTTTTTAAAATATTTTACAATATTCTTTGGTTATTGAAATCACTATCGTATCACTTCATATTTGACTCCAAAATGTACAATGTATTTGTTGGTCTTTGGTCGATTCAGGAAAGGTCTTAATTTAACCCATTTTCATTTAAAAATAGTCGGTATTGAGAACAGTTCAAATGTACACAGCAGTAGTTTAACTTACAAATGCACAGAATAACCACATTTCTAAAGGACTGTAATTGTTTGGGTGTAAAACAAATCCACTTCATTATTAGTTCTGTTGTAAAACGTCTTAAAACGCACACGTGTCTTTGTTACAGTCCATGTCCTCCATTATTTGATTTGCTCTAATTGAATCTTCATGATTTGAATTATTGCAACTATTTTACTTGTAGTAGTTCTATCTCTGTTGTGCATTGGCTCTTTATCGTCTTTGTTACTGTAGCGTCTCAATCATGCGTTAGCACTGATAGTAAAGATGATTTGGACACATTATTTTGAAGGTTACTAACAGTGGAAAATAGTGTGATGCCATCAAATGTATGATTAGTTGTTTTAGAGCTCTTTCAACTCATATAAGCTGTAATTAAAGCTGCACTATGTCGTTTTTCTCCTCACATCTGTAGAGGCGAGTCCACTCACAAAAACAATTCATGTTTTTGAGCCATTTTTAGCAACTAAACTCCAGTAATTCATACATTTTATTAAGTTTAGCATTTTTAATCATTATCATCTGAGATTTTGATTTATGAGTAACAAGGAACAGCCTCAATTTTCTTGAATTTTTTTTTTTTCTATTTATTATATTTTAAACACAAAGCAACAAAATTGACTTACAACAAACTTACCTATATAAAGAAATAGAGAAAAAACATACATATCCACATAAAACATTCATAGACACATTCAAAATACATTTTCAACCATTTTTTCAGCTATTTTCATCAGTTTTGATGTTATTTTTCAGGTTTCTGGACGTAAACAGAGATGCTAGCGTAGCAGGCGCTATGTTTGCCGTCACGATGCTACTGGCATTGGTTCTGGTTCTGGGCCTGTCCTGCAACGCCGCTGAAACGCTCAACTCATCATCAATCACCTTTCATTACCGCATTTGGGAGGAGCTGCCTTTGGAGACTCAGGTCGGCAGTCTGTCCGATGACCTCCGCAAGCACGATGAACTCGGCCACTTGGAGGGCTTCCAAGTGGTGGAACACGGGAAAACCCTGCCTTTCGCCGTCGACGCGCAGGACGGCGTCATTTCCACTCAAGGACGTTTGGACAGAGAACAATTATGTCGAAACTCAGACGTTTGCGAACTTGCTTTCAGCGTCCTCTACCGGAAAGGCGGCGACGTCAACTGTCTGAGAGTTCACGTTGAAATTATGGATCTGAACGATAACAGTCCCGGTTTCCCGAATCCGCTTCAAGAATTGGACATTTCGGAAACGGCTGCGTTGCGTATGAGGATTCCTTTGGAACACGCACTCGATCCAGACGCAGGGCCCAACGGGCTTCAGACTTACTCGCTATCGACTAACACGCATTTCGCTCTGGACGTTACCGTTGCCCCCGGCGGAACCAAACAAGCCGAACTGGTGATTGTCAAGGAATTAGACCGGGAAGTTAAAGACGTTTTTGAGTTGACTCTCGTCGCTTGGGATAAAGGGAATCCTCCGAGATCCGGAAGTACGTTGGTTCGCGTTAAAATTCAAGATTCAAACGACAATAGTCCAACTTTTGAAGATAGCGCGCCGCTTTTGGAGCTTCCGGAAGATACCGAGATTGGCACGGTTATTATAAATTTGAAGGCTGTTGATCCCGATGAAGGCGCTAACGGTTTAGTGGAGTACTCGATTAGCAAGCACACCCGCCCAGAGACTAAACGAGTGTTCACAATCGATTCGCAAACCGGCGCCGTTAGCTTAAAAGCTCTCCTTGATTATGAAGATACAAGTTCCCATGAAGTGATCGTCCAAGCTCGTGACAGGGGCCCTAACTCCATCCCGTCTCACTGCAAACTCCATGTTAAAGTCATAGATGTTAACGATAACGCACCGAGAATCCACGCGACCTGGACCACGCCCAATTCGCCCGGTCCAAATGTACTCGAAGGAGCAGAGATAGGAACGTTTCTAGCTCTGGTGTTGGTTTCCGATGCCGACTCTGAGGAAGATGGCGAGATTGAAGCCATGTTAAAAGAAATGTCTGGACCTTTTCAACTTCAACAAATGCAGCGCAATAATTACAAAATAGTCACGAGCGGATGGTTGGATCGGGAAGACGTCAGCAAGTATACGATTACAATTATCGCTCAAGACAAAGGAAATCCACCGCTACAATCAGTCTACCAACTTCCAGTTCACGTTTTGGACCAAAACGACAATGCCCCCATTTTTTCAACGCCAATTTACAAAACGGAAATCAATGAAAACAATGAGCAGGATTACCGCGCGCTCAAAGTTGAAGCTTACGATTTGGACATTGAACTTAGTGGTAGAGTTTCATACAGCATCCAAAACGCAAACGACTATCCCTTTTCCATACACAGAAGTACTGGAGTCATAACGATTCACCATTCGTTGGATTATGAAGAAGCAAAGTCATATTCTTTGATTGTAGAAGCGGCGGATCATGGATATCCGCCACTGTCAAGCACGGCTAAAGTAGAAATACAAGTTTTGGACGTAAACGACAATTATCCGATTATTGTGGAGCCGAAATCTAAAAAAGGTATTGCATCCGTAAGCGTCCCGGTCAATGCAGAAAAAGGAGAAATTGTCGCTGAACTTGGAAATAGTGAAAAAATATCAATCCAAGTGGAAGTTGAACGATTTCTTGCGTTGACAATCAAAGCTACAGATCTGGATGAAGGGATCAACAGCGAGCTACGTTATGCTCTAAGCAAAGAGAACAATCATGGATTATTTAGCATGGATGAAATGAGCGGTAATTTATACGTCAACACCACAAACGCAACGGAATTAATTGGAAAAACATTTAAAGTCGATCTCACCGTTCAAGACGATGGAACTCCAAGTTTGTTAACCAAGACGACGCTTGAAATTACTTTTACCAACTTAAAAGATCATTTAAAAAGCTCATCAGACGGAAGTAGAAACCATCTTAGCTTCACTATGATGTTAGCGATTTGTTTAGGCGCGACTTGCTTGCTCTTGTTGCTAGCTGTCGCCTTGGTGACTACATTTTGCCGACCCGTTAAAAGAGAAAACCGCGCGTACAATTGTAGACATGCAGAATCGACGTACACGAGACATCCCAGACGCCCGCAGAAGAATATCCGCAAATCCGATATTCAGCTAATCCCAGTGATACGCGGTAGAAAAGACGACCCATCCAATGACGATAGCGAGTGCCAACCGTTATCCCCGCCATCGGCAAAGTCCGAAGAGCTACAGAACGAAAGGCAATACACCTTGACACCGTCTTGTTTGAACACTAGCTTCCATTCGCAAAGCTACCAAGATATCAACGGCTCGCAACCTAGCATCCATCACGGTAAAACGCTCTGCAAACCGGGAAACATTGAGTTGGATAGCCCTTTGGTCATAACCCCGGCGTCCTCTTACCGCACGCTTCGCAAGTCAAGAAACCAGTCTTCGTCCTCCTCCGCGTCGCATGCAAGCACGCTGAAAAGGCAAAAAAGTGAGGAGTCCAACGTGTCCCAAGCGACCTTGAGGAGGCAAAAGACGGAGGGACAGAGCCGGGACGCAGAGCAGCAGATGTGGCGGAACCTGGTCCGATTGTCCATGGCAGCGTTTGGTGACGCCATTGAACTTTCTGCCGCTTCGCCAGACGTTCAAGTAAGCTCCATTTTATGACGCTTTTGGTGTATTTTCTGTTGTTTTCCATCAACTTGAGGAGTAGGTTTAATTTGCAGGTTTTTTGCTCGGGGTGTCGACATTGGTTGTAACGATTGTAATTGCGTGACGGATTTTAATGGCTGCGTGTTTTTTGCTGCAGTGTGAAAGTAAAAATACTGCATTCAAAAACCTCTTAAAAGCGTCGAAAATGTAATTTATTTCTCACTTACCTAATTATTCATTGGCGCTCCTCCTGCTTCATGGAAAATAAAAAGCTCTACCTGCAGACAGCACACAGCGGCCTCATTTTGACTGTAAGCTGCTTTTATGATTTTATATTCTGTCTGTACAGGGGCAAAACTGATTTTTCTTTATAACATGAAAAAGTCAAAGACAGCCCCTTTTAGTAGCATTAGCATTTTAAATACTTTACTTTTACTTCACTACTTTCTGCTTCAATACATTCTTAAACTGCAGTGAAAAAGTACAAAGCACTTTCCTTTATTGTTTGAGATCAATTCAAATATAATACTCAATTATACTATATTTCACTCTTGAAGTACATTTTTAAACAGACACTTCAGTCGGTTATTTATATGAGACTTTTAATTTGACTCAAGTCATTTTTTGCATCTGTTTGTTTTACATAAATTGGCCTAAAATGAATAACATGAGAGCAGAGATGAGCAGTACTTTAGCCGTAGTAGTTTTCCGTCATCATACTTTTACTCCCATGTAATATATTTGATTGATACTAAACGAAACAGAATGATATCCCACGATATTCCACAATTTGA